>NC_056744.1:746041286-746361286 GCF_019279795.1 Protopterus annectens
CCTAGCGTCTATATTCCTTCCAAAATAGCAAACGCTTTTATGATATATATATATATATATATATATATATATATATATATATATATATATAGATATATATATATGTGTGTGTATATTTATATATATATATATATATATATATATATATATATATATACATATATATATATATATATATATATATATATATATATATATATATATATATATATATATATATATATATATATATATATATACAGGCCACTATTTTAAAATGATTTCTATAAGCAGTTGCAGGTCAGACATAATAATGCCATATTGTCTTGCAATATAAGTAGCCTGTCCGTGAAGAAATTTTATGACCAATAGTCAATGGATATGAGTGGAGGCCATTTTTGCACAACTCGTTACGTAAGAAAGAATAAAATAAGGAAAGAAAACATTTAACAATATCAGATGTAAAATGTCCAATGGATTTCAAAGATTTTCCTTTCACATATTAAGAGTGAAAGCTATGTTGAGTGTTTCTACATTTTCTCTGCATTCTTTTTGTAAAGCATTCATTTCCGCCCAATGCCGTTTCTAAATAAAACACAGCAATGATTGATATAAGTACCCTACACTTGAATTGTAAGAAGAAGGAATTTTAGTAGAAGAAAACAAATCACAAAATAAATGAATACAAGAAATGTGTAGCCTATATAACCTACATTAGGATGCAGAAACCATTTTTCTAAACCATAAAGACAACCTTCAAAATCATGATACGACAATGTTCACATGAAATAAAGCAAACAAAATGAATATATTTCATAAAAGCTAAGATATTAGACTGTGCTTTTTACATTGCATACTGACATACCCACAGCTGTAAATAATTTCAATACACATATCTGGAAATGTTGAATCAGCCTCTTAAAGGGATACAATGTAATGCAGAAATCACCAGGAAGACCTGATGTATAGTTACATGGACAAATAGAAAGCATTTGTGTGTGGAATTATAAACATTAAGTCTAAGCAATACATATTTTAGCACTGTCACGTTTCATGAAATTTAAATTGTATTTCTTGTTTATGCGCAAACAATTAATGACATGATCCAATGTAAAGAAAATATACTACAGTCAATGTAGCAATGTAGTTTAATTTTTTAAAATAGCTGTTCAGAAGGGTATTCTACAGTTTCATGAAATGTACATCTGGTGACAAAATAAGTAAATAAAATGTAAATGTGTGAAAACTGCCATAACAGACAGAGTGACTTGCTGGGTAAGATGTCAGAGTACTTGTGACAATTATTAATTAAGGTACTGAAGCCAAAATCATGGCATTTTCTTCATTTAATTAATACAATGTTACTCAAATCATTTGCTAACACATTGTCAGCACTGAAAGGGCAGGAAAGCAGGAAAGCAGGAAATGTTTTTAACATTCTCACTGTTTTTAATGAGAACACTTGCAAAGCGAATTAAACAAATTATATTTCTAGCCAAAAAGAGAAACATGTCACAATAATTAGTAAAATAAGGTTTGTATGGCTAATATAAACTGAAAAGAAAGTGAGGTCTAGTGCAACAATTTGCTTTGTCAGTGTTGGTTCTTTTGATTATATGTTTGTGCATGATTATGCAAAAGTCATGTGACTGCTATGACTTTAATACTAGTTTCTTTTTTCTGCAACAATACTCTGTTTCTGCCGCCCACAAACTGAGAAGCTAATTTTAAATTTAATGACTCATATTAGTCAAAGGTAGTTAAGAAATGAATATTAGCATGGTTTTAAGCTGAAAGAAAATGCTTTGCTCACGCAAAGCATAGAAACACCTTATTTAAGCAGGAGTCCAAAAGAATGGATCTAGTGACATATTTCAGAACATCGTATATTAGAGACGGATGAGAATACATTCATAGTAATAATCTGTGACATAATAGTTATAGGAGTGGCACCTACCCTGTTTGTACTTTTCAGCATTTTACTGATTTTTTTAGTTATTTATTTCACCGAAACCATTTACTGAAGTGTAGGACAAAGGTGATAGACTGATGCAGAGAATACATCCGCTGCATTACTTTATTGCAATAATTGCAGTGCATTGCCTTCTCTGTCAGCCTTACTACACTACACCCAAACTATCTCTACTTTTCTCCGCTCTCACCTTTTTATTGGAAAAGTAAATGTTTATTAATGAAAATGATGTTATACTAGTAGACATCATTTTAAATGAAGTGTCTCGTTTAACTCCACAGTAGTTAAAAACTGAATGATAGATTGTTTTGTTCCACTTCTGACAGGTGATATGAAAATGTGGATCTGTAAATCATAAGGATAGAAAACTATTTCAGCAAGTATCTTGCCTTAAATTCAGAATGACTTGGACTAGTGTCTACTGGACGGAGAGAATAAAGTTATATAAGATGTATAAAATAATAATAATAATAATAATAGTTTTAAATTCATGAACTAAAGTTTTAGAATGTGGAATTTACATCCTAGCTTAGATTGCTATTAAAAACTGAATGCTCATTTTAAATATTTTTTTACTATTTGATTTTTTTTCTTGTAGGTATTAGACTGACACCGAACAAAAATCTACAGAAATGGAGCACATTGAAGCTCAACAATAAACTAGTAACAATTACACACAGTTGGCATATGTGTTTGTTAAATTTACAGTGTCTAGTGATCCCCTGAGCCAAGAGATATTTATTGTCCCTAATGGAGCTTTAAATAAAATATGCATTGGGACATTTTGTTAGATTGCAAGGATCTGTCTTGCACAGATGGCTAGCAGTGCAGAAGCAGAACATCTGCCTTTGTTGATCAATGCAAAGGTCTGCTACTAAAATAGACTTTGCAGATACCATTTAAAGCAGGAGCGTGAAAGCAAGAACATGGAAGACAACTGTTATGCAAAACAAGAACTTTTTCTGAGTCTCTGCGCCAATGGTGGCATAAGGAAACCTATCACTTTATTAATCATGTTCTGTAAGCTTGTGTACTTATACTGCTCAGATTGATTGCTTATTTATTTATTTATACTTGCCTTGTTTGGTACTACTAGGCAACAACCATTTGCAGCACGTATCCAAAGACGAACGTTCCTGTGTTGGTTCTTGTAAATGCATTGATAAGATTGCAAGCAATATGTCACAACATATATGTAATGCTTATGAATGCATAAACACAGAGGGTAATGTGACCACTGATTTAATGATATAATGTGAAACAATTAATACAATTAAAATAATTATTATAAAGGTAAAATACTGGTATGAAGTGAAAACCTTTATTACGATTCTTTTACGAAACACCAATTTCCAAGTTCTTGAGGATTCAAAACTGTGAAAAATAATGCTAAAAACACAAAAAAGTGAAAACAAATCAACCTTAATCATTTTTTTTTTTGCAGAGGGCAAGCTCCCCCACATCCCCTGACAATTAAAAATAACACCAGTAAATATTTCCTATGGAAAACAATGACTTGAGTTTATGTTCACTTGTGCTTTTTTTTTTCTTTAGGCTACTGAGACTTGTGGAAATTCACCTTGATTGTCAGTAGAGGAGTCCACTATTACAGAATAAAATACAACTGTATGATGCAGTTGAGAAGTACATGATGCATCTTTAATACTTTGTACAGTAAGGTAGTCACTTTCTCAGACAGTAAGCTCCTCCATTTTGAAAAGCCCTTCTAGTCTGCCACTTTTGAAATAATCAATTTACACAAAACACAAGGTCGAACGTTAGCTTTTCATTCTATGCCTGACAGATCTTTGCATGTTTACCTCCTCACTTACTTCCAATAAAATGCAGTTTGGGCACAAAGAAAGAAGATCATAAAGATGCTGAAGGCCTCTGTTCAGTCCCTGATCTCACCCCTAATCTGCTATAGATGTTAAGATTAGTTCATACCAGTATTCATTTTCAAGAAGACAAAAGAGTCATTGTCAAATCATGTTGATCTGGTGTGATACATATCTACAACAAAAAAGGGGAAATGGAAGCAGGCATTTTACTCATTCTGCTCCTCAGCAAGGGCACACTACCAGAGGTGGTGATTCTCAGTGACCATCGTAAGGCCACAGTCAGCCTCACTAAGGATAACAATAATTTAGATTCTTTCCTGATAATCTGCTACAGGTAACCATCAGGAGAAGGCTGAAAAATCTCTATTGATTCGAGGTCCTGGGAGACCCCACCCAAGATCTTATTATTACCCTTCAAAAATATTCCTCCCCACAGAAAGATATTAACATGGATTCAGCTGCCAAAGCTTCTCTTCAATTTTTTCCTTTAAAATGACTTACTCACCCAGGAGGGTCAAAGATACTATTTTTGTTTCATTTTAATGCCTCAGAATGCCAAAGAACTCCTCAAGCTACTTTTTAATCTCAGCTACCTAAAAATACATTTATTCCCAAAGAGACATTTTAAATGTTTATTTTGCATTTCACCCCTTCATGGCTATCCAAAGGTGAATAGGCACATTGTTTAAATATACAAAATGCCTGTCTCCACAAAAAAAAAAAAAAAAATCAGCAAATAGTCAGTAATATTTCTGCACTTCAGTTAGAAAACAGATGTTAGTGGTTCTGGATACTTTTGTTTTGGACTCACCTCTACTCTAGTGTGTTTACCAAATGCATGTCTGAATGACAGCTCATCTCATGCAATGGAGATCCAGGATTCTCCTCAAACCAAATGACTGACACCTATTAGCTCTAGTACAAGACATTCCCCTTCAGCAAAGGTAGCCTATGCTTTATCTCATCCCTTATTATTCTAGTCAACCTTGCAAGATGTCATCTTTTAAAAAAAAAAAAAAAAATTAAATTATAAGGTATCCTCTATGTGCAAGAAATTGCTGGAAATTTTTGGCTTAGAAGATGCTTGTGTCTCTCAATCCAGAGCTGTGTCTAGGGTGCGATGAAGGCTTTGGATACTCTAGGTGCAAGAAGTTAGATGATGTGATCAGAAGGTGTTGATGGGATGTGAGAGCATTACTTCAGATAAGAAACTCTAGCTGATATCCCAATATGCCTTCTAAATAGCATGAAACATGACCTATCAGGGCCTCTGGAATTACTACTTAACTGTAACCTCCAAACAGGCTTCGTGCCTAATGAATGGAGAAATGCAATAGTCATCCCTCTGCACAAAGGTGAGCCATCTACAGACCCTGGAAACTACAGACCTATAAGTCTCACTAGTCTTATATGTAAAGCCATGCAAAGAATTATCATAGAAATGATCAGTAGAGATATAGTAAACCTCCAGACACTGGACCCAACCCAGTTTGGTTTCATTAAGGGCAGACCTTGCCTACTTAACCTGGTGGAATTCTTTGAGAAGGTCATCAAAGCACTGGATGAGGGCAACATCATTCACACTACCTACCTTGACCTGGCCAAGGCATTTGACACAATACACCACTCGGGTATTGTTGACAAACTCAAGCAGTTAGGTACAAATCCACATGTCACCCAGTGGATAGCCAACTGTCTCACAGACAGGACCCAGGAAGCTAGAATTGGGGAGTAAAGAGGCCACTCACAATTGGAGTCTCTCAGGGATCAGTCCTTGGACCACTCCTCTTTGGCATTTACTTCTCAAAAGTCAAGGCCAATGTCAGTGGTCTCTGGCTGACTAAATTTGCAGATGATTGCAAATTAGGAGCTGTCATTGAATCTGACACTGACACAAATGTTCTCCATGAGGAGCTGACACAGACAAGTAACTGGGGTCAGATCCAGGGTCTAAAACTAAATGCCAAAAATGCATAATAGTATCCTTTGGGAAGTCATCCATCCCTGGTAGCTATAATATTGATAACACACCCCTTAGAGTTGACCCAGAAGTCAGGGACTTAGGGACACACATAGATAGTAATCTAACCTTTGATCATCACATGTCTACAGTGGTGAGGAAATCATTTTATGTTGCGCAACTTACAAACAAAGATATGGCATCTAAGTCCAAGGAATTCATTGTTCCACTGTTTTTGGCATTCATCAGACCTATCATTGAGTACAATGCACCCTTTAGTATGTATCTAACCAGGCATATCCAACAACTGGAACATCCACAGCGGTTTCTCACTAAAAGGTACAGGGCATAAGTAAAATGTCCTATGCAGTCCACTACAAGGTCCTGTCCCTGTATTCTGTCTCCTACAGGCTTTTGAGGGGAGATCTATGCCTGGCATACAGGGCATTGTCAGACCCCACTTTGATGGACCTCCTGCATATCCACAAAACAAATAGTAGCAGAATTACTTGTTCTAAAGACTTAAACCTTGCCTGTGACTTAAATAGCACCTGCTGGAGAGATAGGTATGTATCCCAGAGACTACCCCATCTATGGAACAGGCTCCCCATCCATGTGATGCAGAGTTCCTCCCTAACCCAATTCAAGTGCATCTTAGACAATTGGATGGGAAACTGGAAAGTCATCCCTGGTTTGGCACCTATATCTCTAATGGACATGGGTAACTGGTGAATGTTCATCTCCCAGGTCCATTATCAAGGGTATCAAAACTTGTCAGAGATTTGGAATGCATGGCTAGGCTTAAAAAGGCCCTATGGCATTACAGCCTTTAAACGTCTTGCACAGTCAAGACTTCTTAGCATGGAGCAGGTTTGCCTACTTCTAGAAATAATTTAAGAGAATAACCTCTTTATCTATGGTGATAAGTGCTATTGGCAACGATGGGGGGTTGCTATGGGCACCCCATGCGTCAATAGTTATTCCAACATTGTGATAGTCCAATGGGAGAGACAGAACATGTCTTTACTGATACTAATCCATGGATTAGGCATCTGATTTATTATAGTCACTTTGTTGATGATATTTTTCTTGTCTGGGAAGGAGATGATATCCAGGGAAATCTATTCATAGAGTTCCTGATATCCAGGGAAATCTATTCATAGAGTTCCTGAATAGTACCACTACATTCTTGTTTTTTGAGGCACAGTACTCTAAGAAAGATATCGAGTTCCTTGGTGTTAAACTATATTTATATCCAGATACAGGACTTGAGACTAACATCCACAGGAAAAAGACCTGGAAAAAAACACTATTTGAATAAAGACAGTATGCATCTGAGGCACGTCTTTCATAATATCTTTGAAAATCAAGCCACTCGAATTTCCAGGTTAGGTACTGCTGACCATGAGTTTGATAAAGAACTTCAGCAACTTAAAACACATTTGAAAAATAGAAGTTATTCAGATAAAGATGTAAGCCTGAAGGATAGTGATATGTAGAACATTAGAAACATGAAGGGACAACCTTATTTTTCCTGTAAACCAACTACCAAAAAGGATGGTATTAAATATAGCAATCATCCCCAACCATTGAGATGTATTTTAACTTATACTACAGACGTTCAACAAAATTGTAACACCATTAAAAAGTTTTGGCCAGTGTTAACTGAAGATCAGAACTTGAGAAGAATAGTGGGAGATTTACCTAGATTTACTTTTAAAAATAAAAAGAACATCAAGTGACTCCTTTGCTATAAGACTAGAACTGTTTTGGGAGAACAAACCACTGAGGGCAGAAAAGGGACAGCTAAATGTGGAAGATGCAAGGCATGTCAGTACATTAATGTTTCTAATTCTTTCTGCCATCCAACTACTGGCCAGGTATATTCTCTGAAAATGCCAGCCAATTGTAACAGCAAGCATCTAGTATATGTGGCCAGTTGTCAGAACTGCAGTGTGTACTAAGAAGGCAAAACTGATTGTCAATTTAAAGAAAGAATTCTTAGGCATATATGTGACATTGCCAATCATGTTAAAACTAATGCTTTGGCTCAACACATTAGAATGCACCCTTTACATTCCTTTAAATTCATGGTGATACAATTGATTCCTGAAGATTTAAGAGGAGGGGATGTGAATAATCGCACTGAAGTTGCTGAAATTAATTGGATCATTAATCTGCGAGCTGATTGTGAACCCGGACTGAATGGTGTAGTACCATTAAAACCCATATTGAAGACGAGATGCTTCAAAGTATGTCATTGATTGGATCCAAGAAAAGGTGTATCTTCCTTTATGATCTTGATAGGGTGATTCATTATTGGTCTGCACTAGAGGTGTCAGCTTAATGTTAATGCTAGTATTCTGACTGGCTAAGCTTGCTTTAATTGAGAAAAACTGCACTACCGAAAACAGGATCTGAGGAAAGGTAATCCCGAAAGCACTTATCCTGAACGGTACACCTTTATGTGAATTTTTTTGCCTTCATTCCCCTGAAAGACTTTTATTTGGAAGGATTTTATCTTTTTTATCTAATTCTTTTTTATTAAGGATTTATCTTAATAACGGATTTCAAGCTACTTATGCTGTCCGTGGTGGTACATTCATGACATTGTTTTTGTAAAATTAAAAAAGGTGTAGCTAATAATATTGATATAATTACCCTAATCCATCCAAATGTGGTGGTATCAAGCTTATGCTTTACATGTACATCTTTGCTGTGTGGTAGAGATATCATCATAGCCCACTTAATTTATTTTATTTAATTATTTATTTAATATTTATTTACCAGGAAAGTCCAACTAGGGCAGAGACTATTTTCAGCAGAGGCCAAGAGGGAAATGCTCCAGATTCATGTCCTTTATATGTGGGAGGAAATTGGAATACTAAAGGATAATGGTGTCACTGCTCGATATATATAACAACAACTCTAAAACACACCAAACACTTTATTGCAAAGCTTTCGGGTCTACACCCTTCATCAGTACAAATCAACAAGAATCATTCAGTATTAAAATAGGAGATACAAATAAGTCACATGCTTCAGCCCACCTATCACTCTATATATATTTATGAAATGTATTATATAGTATATAAATGGCTTCTTTAAGTTTTGATTGCTAGAGTGATAGGTGGGCTGAAGCATGTGACTTATTTGTATCTCCTATTTAAATACTGAATGATTCTAGTTGATTTGTACTGATGAAAGGTGTAGACCTAAAAGCTTTGCAATAAAGTGTTTTGTGTGTTTTAGAGGAAATTGGAATACCCAGAGGAAACCCATGTGAATGCAGGGAGGACATGCAGACTCCAACCCAGAAGGAACCCTGGCTGAGAATCGAAACAGACAACTTCTTGCTGTGAGGCAACAATGTTAAATGTTGCACCACTATGCTGCTGAGTACTAATCCTTTCAATTTTTTCCATTCTTATAAATGCTGAATGTCTTGACAATTCCAGATCATATGCAAACAAACTGCCTGTTCTACACCACATCACCAGCATGCCCTACCTTTTCCATCAATATCTTTGTTCAGTGCATCAGGAGATAGATGCCATGTATGAAACTATTTCATATAAGTAAATTATGCAAGGTAAGAATTGTTGGGAACATCTTAAAATTGTAGCATTTGTTCCCATTCCCTGTCTGTGTGAGAACAATGTAACAGCCGGGGAATTGTTTGGCAAGGCTTGTATAGGCCCTAGGGCCGATAGCCTTGTACCAACCTATGAACCTAAGCATGTCATATTTCCTTCTATCCTATGATGTGCAGTCACATTCATTTCTCATAATCTGTAAATATATCTGTTTGTCTAGCCCTTTCTGATTTCTGCTTAATGAACACTTGCCTTGGTATAGTTACATTGTCCCCTGACAACATTAGATGTCTATCTTTTGGCACTATGGACAACTATAAATGATGTCTACGTATCTTGACAATTCGCACCAACATACTAGACATACTTTACATGATGCTTGTTTACACCAGTATGCCCCTTCATATGGCTTCAGCTACCCAGTATATTTACCATCACTGTGGCAATAACCAGTCACAAAGGGTCTGAATTTCCTCAAGGACTGTTCATAGGCAGTCCTTCCTCAGAGCCATTCTGCCATCATTTTCAACTGCAGGCTGTACTAAATCTACAAATAATCATTTCAACCAGAAGCTGGTCTACAAAGCCAATACCAGCGATAAGCAAGAAACAAAAAGATTATGATGGATTAAGACAATTGTTCAAGGGGAAAATGTTTCTAGTGTTATTTCATAGAGGAAAAGAAATCAAATAGGTTATTTTGAGCACAAAAATGGAAATTGGCTCAACTTAAAATGGTCTACGAGGGAAGCTAGCCCAGTACCTACCTATGGACCTATAAATACCTGAATAAATGTTCAATTCTTCATAAAATAAGATCATAAGTCTTCTGTAATATGTACAATTGTTCTTGACTGTATGGTTTAAGATGGGGGTCTTCATCTGGAAAATGTAATGTTTTGTGTTATGTCCAGAATTAGTCTTAGGTTTCAAGTTATTTTTATGTTTCAGGTCATTGCTAGCTACTTGGTTACAGACGTAGGGAGTGTTCTTTCCTGAAGAAGCAATATTTAAATTATGTTTTAGGTTTTAATTTACTTATTCTTTCATTAACTTTGAATGTGGTTTTCTGCAAAGTATTCTTAGATGTTAATGGCTGTCATCTGTGAAGCTTCTGTTAGTTTGGATTTGATGAGGTGAATTGTCAACAAACAAATGAAATTATTATGGCATTACCAGCCTCCAGATTTTTCAGAAATTGCAAGCAAAACTTTCTGTGGGAAGAATGCTAGCCTACCAAACTAGAATGCACGATTATACAAGATTATTTGTAATGTTAATCTAACCATGCCTGCCCCGCTGTAACAACATTTTAAAAAGCACTCCAAGGTCCCAATACATCTAATCAGTGCTGGATATACACTAACTTTAGTAACTCTCTCCCATTACTCATTTCCTTCTCATAAACTATTAAGGCTCAGTAGGATATGTACGAATAACAAATGTGTCATCATTAATGTCCAATGTTTCACTTAATAAGGAATAATAACACACATGCACATTTAATTAAATGTGTCAGCTAATGATAAAATTGAGAAAAGAAAAAAACACTTGTAAATAGGATTAGAAGAGTGAATAAAAGGAAGTCAAACTAAAAAATACTAAAATACTAGGCCACTAGTAGTGAGAGATTCAATATGTCATCCCTTGGGAGCACATGGCTGTTGATGCAGATGTTTAATGCTATGAGTTGTAGTTCTTGTGATACACAGTTTAATTCCTTCAGTTTGGGTATTGCTATTGTAATGCTAATCAAAATAAATAAACAAAAAGGTTAATTCTTGATGTACAGTGAAAAACTCTAGCAATAAGCTTCTTTTCCTAGAAATATAGCTGCTCCAAACCACCACACAGATGACTTAAAACACAAATAATGGAAAAATAAGAAAACTACTGCCCATGGTAAAGAAAAAGCACTCACTTTAATGTTTCCACACTATTAAAACATAAAATAAATTAACATGCAAAATTCACGGACTAAGCACTTTCGCCTGATAAAATATTAAGGCATCATCAGAGTCAGTGAATACATCTTTAAGCTATATTTAAATAACACCAGATCTTAAAGTCAGTCATTACATCATTTCCTGCCATGTCAAGTAATGTAATATGAAGAATAAACAACACACCTGATACACTTGTAATAGGTGACTCTATCGTCAGGCACACTGACGTCCTGCTCAACAGGCTGAAAAAGGAGAAGGTCACGGTGAGCTGCCTGTCGGGCGCTAGGATCCGCCACATAACACAAGCACTCAGGTCATGCCAAGGCAAGTACAAATATGACTCAGTCATTGTCCATGCTGGTGTGAATGACCTGAGATGTACCTCCCTGGACTACATGAAAACAGACATAGAGGAGCTCTCTGAGCATGTAGCCCAGGCTGGTATGATCCTGACCTTGAGTAGCATCTTACCCTCACCAAGAATGATGCCACAATATGAAGACAAGATGATCAATTTCAACAATTGGCTTAAGTATTGGTGTCATTCAAAGGGGATCCAATGCCTGTCAGCCTGGGATGACATGTTCGACAAGCCACGATGCTTCACTAGGGACGGCTTGCACCTATCACCCCTGGGCTTTCCTTTTTTAGGCAAGGTTCAAAAGACAAACCCACCTCCATAGGTATCACAAGGGATAAGAAACTAAGAGTAGTGCTACTCAACGCCAGAAGTGTAAACCTCAAGATGCATGCACTCAAAACTCTCCTTAGCATGGAGAACATTGATATCTGTGCAGTAACAGAAACCTGGTTCAAGGCTCCCGAGAGCAACCCAGCACTATCAGGTTATACCTCATACCATGCTTTTCGGCCCCAAAACTTGGACTGAACCACAAAAGGAGGGGGAGTATCAATATTCGACAAAGATACCCACACCTCCAGGTTGGTGGCACAGCACGAAGCATCAGAGACTATCCATGTGCAACTAACAGTGGGTAAAACTGCCTTCCAGTTTATAGCCTGCTACAGACCACCCTCCCAAACCCAGGAACCCCACTCGGCCTTCCTGAGAACACTGGAAAATATGAAGGTCTCTCCAAACACCATTATATTGGGTGACTTCAACTACCCAAACATAGACTGGGAGCATTACTCTAGCTCCTACACCCTAGCCCAAAGGTTCCTAGAATTTATAAACTCAAATGCTATGGAGCAACTTGTTACCACTCCAACAAGAGGGGAAAACATACTGGACCTGATCATCACCAACATGGGGACTCTATGCTCCAGACCAGAAGTGTATCCCTCACTGGTAAGATCAGACCATAAACTAATCTCACTGGATATTCACATCCCGACCCCACCCCCTGCCCAGAAAAACCACAGTGAAAAACTTCTCTTAACCAAATTTCACACTCCTCAAAACTGAGTTGGAATCCTTCAAAGCCCCCGGGCCTGTGGAAAATACGGCCAGACCACAGAATCCTTTATAAACACATTCTATGAACACCTTCAGGAATGCATGGATCATGCAATCCCAAATAAAACCAAGACCCAATCCTCCAAAGGCAGACGTCCTGTCTGGTGGACCCCAGCCATAAACAAACTATACAATAGAAGGAGGAAGCTACTACATGATAGAGCAAAATCCCAAAAAGGAAAGGCATCTCTGATCAGTATTAGCAAAAAACTATGGGCACTCATAAAATCGTCTAAGGCCAGCTTCGAGAGAAAAATTGCACATGACACTAAGGATAATCACAAGGCTTTCTTTAGTTATGTTAGGAACCTGGGTGGGAATTCCCAGATATGCTCAGAATTAGTCCAAAATGACAAAAAATACACCGAACCCACAGACATTGCCAACATCCTAGCTGACAGGTTCAGCACAAACCCACCCCCTCCCCACCAAAAGGGCAAATATCTATCCCAGTAGAGTGCTGCCCCCCTGACATCTCAGATGCACAGGTAAGAGCCGCCCTCTCCAAAGCAAAAAACACAGCATCAATGGGAAAAGACGGTGTCCCAGGCTGTGTCCTACATGAACTCCAAGAAGAGCTAAACCCAAACATAAAACTACTGTTCAGTCTCAGCCTTACTACAGATTATGTACCCAAAGAGTGGCGTACAGCAACAGTGGTCCCTCTCCACAAAGGTGGTGCCTCAACGGATCCTGGAAACTATTGCACCATAAGCCTGACTAGCTTGGTCTGCAAAGCTATGGAAAGGATCATCATGGACCTCATAAATAAAGATATTGGGGACCTACAGACACTGGATCCTACCCAGTTCAGCTTTGTTAAGGGCAGATCCTACCTCTTAAACCTGGTCAATTTCTTTGAAACAGTCACCAAGGCCATTGACGAGGGGAAGGTGGTCCACACAGCCTACCTGGACCTTACAAAAGCCTTCGATACAATACCCCACTCGGGCATTATAGATAAGCTCACCAGCTTAAATATAAACCCCTATGTCACTAGATGGGTTGCAAACTGGCTCAAGGACAGAACCCACATGGTTGGAATTGCTGGAGCCATGTCAGACTCCAAACCAGTTTACAAGTGGCATCCCACAAGGCTCAGTCTTAGGACCTCTCTTGTTCGGTATATATTTCTCGGAGGTACAGGCCAACATGGAAAGACTGTGGCTGACCAAGTTCGCAGATGACTGCAAACTAGGCGCCATAATCGACTCTCCAGCCAACACAAGCAACCTCCAAAAGGGCCTCATAGAAACAGACAACTGGTGCCAGAGCCATGGCCTTAAGCTAAATGCCAAAAAGTGTAAACAAAGTGCCCACAAATTACCACATAGGTGGTAATCCATTAAGTACGGAAGAAGTAATTAGGGACCTGGGGACCCAAGTTGATAGCAATCTCTCATTTGACAACCACTTGGTCAAAGTGGTTAGAAAAACATTTTATATAGCCCACCTAATCGTGAAGGGATTCAAATCTAGATCAGGGGAGGTCATTGTGCCTCTTTACTCATCCCTCATCAGGCCCATAATTGAGTACAATGCCCCTTTTGGGATGTACCTTACCAGACACCTGCAGCAACTGGAAAAACCCCAAAAGTACCTCACCAAGAGGATCAAAGGGCTCAAACAGATGCCATATGCTGCCCAGTTAAAGAAACTCCAGCTCTACTCAGTGGCATACCGCCTGCTCAGAGGCGATCTGTGCCTGACGTATAAAGCCATGTCCAACCCGGAATTAATGGACATGCTGCACCTCAGAAAATCCAAATCCCATCGAGCTATGTGCTTGAGAGACTTGAACCTCAGTGCTGAAATAAATAGGACATGCCTGAGGGACAGATTCATAACCCAGAGGCTCCCTTCACTCTGGAATAAAATCCCAGTCCAGGTTAGGCAGAGTCCCTCATTGACTCTCTTCAAGAGGAATCTTAATGAGTGGATGGGGGATCGTAGGTTTACCCCGGGTATCACTTCTTTGTCACTGTTAGACAGAGGCACAGTATACTAACCTCGAAAAAGGGCATAGCAAAATAAATTTAAAATGGGTGGCGAAAGCCAAACACACTCTGGCTAGGCTTATAAATGCCCTAGGGCAGATAGCTTAGTATGAACCTATGAACCTATGAACCTAATAAAATCTCTAATAAATAAATAAATAGTAAAAATGTTAAAACAGTTAGAAGTTAAAAATAAGATATCTGGAATGCAACTTTAGCCTGCTGTAAAAATAGTAAATGAAACAAATCTTTGCAAAAGGTAGATCATAAACACTTTAAACCAGATAAAACATATCCATCAAGTATAAACTTCACATAAAAAATTCAGACATCTTTGATCTCCTTTTTAGAACATACAACAGAGATGTATTTTCATTAATGCCTGGCTTCTCTTTGGCATTTAATCTAAATTGTCATTCTAACTGTTTAAAAGTTCTAATTCAGGGTCCCCTCCTCTCATTCCTACTTTTGTTTTGTCTATCACAAAAAATATAAATTTTTTATACTCATTGCATTCTCCAGTGTGCATGTATAAAGCATTAGTCTCTTTTCTTTTTCTTATATCTCTAATATGCTCCAAAATTCTGTAGAACGCAGGGCAGGACACACATGTAGCAATATATACAACTCCTTTTGTATTGCAGTTGCAGTGTCCAGCACACAGCAGTGTTCTGTTGTGTGTTTCAATAGTCACATAAGGACTATCATTAATAAACCTACAACTACTGCATGCCCCGCATTTGCTCATCCTAGAGATGTATGTCTTTTTAAAGTGAGTGCTTTTTCTGTACCACGGGCAGTGGTTTTCTTATTTTCCTGTTTTTTTCCTAGACGTAGTTCAAAATCGATTACTCATATTGTAAAACTTATACTGCTGGAGGTAAAATGATATAGGTCTTGGTGAATCATATAACACTGCTTCCATTTTATATACATAAGGCAGACTACATTGGCCTACAGATATAACATTTATTTGGTCTGCTGTCCAAATACTCATTCCAAGCTGGTTTGACTGGGTCTATATCGCTACGTTGAAGACGAAAAATATATAAGCTGATATGGTCGGCACCATATCAGCGAAAGTGAGAAACATCAAATGTTTTAACGGAAATCTCCATAAGGGGAGATTTCCGTTTACTGCGATGTAGTGTGATCTCAGAGCTGGTATATTTAAGTAGAGAGGGTGCAAAGAGGCTTGCCCCCTGCTTGTAATGTTTAGTTGTTTTATTTTTTTCTTCTTTTTTTCTTTTTTTTATGTTCAAAATTTCAAAATATCGATGATATGGTCTTGGCCATAGCAGATTCGATATTTTGAAATTTTGAAGATGTGATATAGATGTGGTTTGACTAATGCACATGTGATCAAAGCAAACCTCAATGCAACAATGAATCTTGTAACAGAAGGTGACCACTGCCCATTTCAATAAATTTCATTCTTTCTTACATAATAGTAATAATAATACAAAATCAGTGTTAGGTGTTATTTCAGTTTATGTCATGAGTTGCACTTGTCTGCATAATATATGTTTAATAAAGCTGATACTGTAAAGTTCAAAATAAATGACATGTTCTCAAAGGTGATTGATTCTCTCCAAAGTTTTGAATTGCCATTGATTAGAAAAATAAAACATAACCACAAATTGCCATTCATGCAAACCTCACTTTTCTAACTCATAAGAGATCAAACTCCTAAACACAAAGGTTCCACAAGACACTATCCTTGTAACCCTGCTCTTCTCCATCTTTATCTCTGCCTTGACACTATACCTTCCTGGCCTTGTTGCCATTATATATGCACATGACCTTCTACTTCTTGATTCCAGTCCTTCAATTGCCAATTCTAACAAGGGCTCTAGACCTCTTTCTTCAAACTATGCACCTGGCTCCACAATAATCACTCCTGGTCAGCCTAAAGAAATCCAATCATATGACCTTTGTTCATTCCTAAAAACTCTATGCATTCCTTCAATAGACTATATGGAATAACAAGGATAACATTATTCCAAATGCTTTAGAGCAATGATACCTTTGCATCACCTTTGTCCCTGTCTTTTCCTTCTGTCAACATGCCAACAATATGGCAAAAAGAACAGTTGCTTAACTAAAATCATGCCACAAATCTCCCACCTTCTCTCCACATGAGCATGGTGGCCATTAGCCTGACACAAACTCATCTCTAAACTAGAATACAGGTTTCCAATATCAACTATGCACTCCTCCTCCTCCAATACATATAGAATCTGAAAGGTGGGAAATAACATATGCAGTTTTGTCCTACTTGAAGATACTCACAGCCACCGCTGTAATGTCTAATGTAATTTCAGTCTGTTACCAGTAAACAAAAGATCAGCTGCACTTTTCATTACTCTAGTATTTAAAATTATCAGTCGAGGCTACTGTCCTCCTCTAAGATCTAAACATATGATTAGTGGTCAAAATGAATTTCTTCTTTTTAATTTCTCCAAATCTTTTGGGTTTCTACTACCATGATGTAAATGGACCCCATTCCGGAGTCAAAGTATGATTAAAGTTCATGAAATTAGTATTGTTTCACTCTTTGATGTCAGCCAAAAGTGATCTTCGCAGCAACTGCAATGTGCTCAGTAATGACTCCTTCTGCAGTTCGTATGGAGTTACATGTATTGGTAGCATATCTAAATATGATTGCTCCTACTACTATTGGAACTATCTGCGTTCCTTCTTCCACATTGCTCTTGCTTCTGCTTGAAGATCCTGATATTTTGTAACTTTCTGTCTCTCTGTATGCAGGACCCTGTAGTCACTGGGTGCAGTGATTTCAATGATCGGTCATACTGTTTTCTTTTCATGGACCACTATATCCAGTTTTCTAGCATCTATCTTTCGAACTGTTGGTAATGGATGATCCCATGTAATGTAAACTTCATCATTTTCTATGATGCTTTTCAGCTCATGTTTCCAGTGTTTTTCAGCCACTTCAACCCTATAATGTTTGCACAATTCCTAGTGCAGCAGTCTCACCACATTATTATGCCTTTCAGTATACAGTCCTTCTGCCATTAGTATGTCACAACCAGCAACAAAGTGTGCAACTGCTTCCAATTCAGTTTTATAAAACCTACATTTGTCTGTTTCTCTCACATGTTCAATGGATTTTGTAAACCAGCGTGTATGTAGCCCACTGTCTTGGGCAGCCAATATTAGCCTTTCATCTCTTGGTTTGAATTCACCTCTCCTTAACCATTGTTAGAAGTGCAGTGTTAGTACTACGGGAAAGATGGAAGATGGAAGCCATGTTGTGTGGTGGAAAGGAGTTATTCCTGCAGGAGACAGTTTAGCAGTTGTTTCTCAATACATTTCTGAAGTGTTTTGGAGAATGGTATAAGACTGCTATAGGTCTAAAGTTAGTAATTTCCTTCTTTGTGCAGAGGGATACTGCATGACTTTTTTCCAGAGACAGGGAATATGGGATTCCTGGACTGACCAATTTATAAGGGCTGAGAAAGAATAGACAATGCTATTGACTGCTATTTTACTGTACTCACTTGGAAGGGCATCAGCTGAAGTAGAACCTACCCTATAATCTTCTTAAAATCCTCCCATTAGATGATGGTATGAATTTTTTTAGAGTACTTTTATATAGATTGTGGGCACAGGACTGAAGATGAGAGTAGATGTGGTGATGTGTGGCTTTTGGGCAGGGTTAGGATTAAATGTTGGGGAACCCTGGGTTAGAGTTACTATAATATCCATGAAATAAGTGTTGAATTGTATTGTGGTTTGAGGGATGAGTTGCTGGAAGAGGGGTTAAGACAGATTTTTTTGCCAGGATGCAAGATTTCTTTAATGGTTGTTAATTGTTAATGGTTGTGTTTGCCATTATTCTGAAAGCTACTATAGTGGAGTTTTTTGTCTTCATTTATTTGCTTTTTAGTATAGTTGCAAAGCATTCTGAAGTTTTCAGGATATTGTGTCATTTTATTTTTTGCTATTCTTTCCATGCTTTTTCTCTATTTTGCACATGCGTCCTACTCTTTTTTTATAATCAACTCACATTATTTGGTTTTAGCCTCTTCCTTCTCTGAGATGCAAGGCTATTTAGGATATTTAGGAAAGTTGTATTGGATTAATTTACAGCATCTTCAAATCTGATGACTTTTAGGAAGTTACGGTTAATAGATGATGGGGTAGTAATGAATATTTCTGGGTTAAACTTGGAAAGGTTGCTTGTTGTTAAATAAACATGCTATTTAATTGAATTTGTGAGATGTATGTACAGATTGGGAGATGATCACTGACAGTCAGAAACTGTACCTGTGGTGCATTTGCTATGGTCTGATACTAGGATCCAGTCTAATACTAGATTTTATGACTTGCTATAACATATAGGGTTATTAATTAGTTTTGTGAAACCATATAAGTTCATGCTTGATGTAGGAGAGTTAGAGTTTTTGTTAACTAATTGACATTCACATCACCTAGTAGTATTATTTCTTGTGGAATTGTTATGGATATCCAGTGTAGGGTATCTTCCAGTATAGTCATATTGTCATCAGAAGAGATATAAAGGACAATAATAAATTCTATTTGTTAAATCTCAGAAAAGTCATAAAAAGCTTTGCTCAAAAGAATGTTGGTATTGATTTGTTGTACTGTGAAATATAATAGTCTCTGTGAATATTAATACAATACCAGCACCTTTCCTCTTTAAATGGTCATTACATATGATATTATAGCTGGGAGGTGTAATTTTGAATTCATGTATGTTGGGTTTAAGCCAATATTCAGTTACTGGACTACACTAGTTACAGGATAGGTGGAAAACAAGCACAAATGTGTTCTTTTAAACCATATGTTGAAAGAGATGGAGAAAACTGCCCAACAGCCAATAAACTACAATTTCTGAGGCAGAAACCACTCCTCTCATGGATGGTAGGCTGCCTGGTGCTTACCACTCCCACTGATAAGCTAGATGGCTTCTTTCTGACACCGAAAGGCTTGGGAGGCTCAGAAGCTTACAAACAGTCCTGGATACAGCAAATCTGTATTTGGACTAGACTAAGTTATAGGAAGGCAGGAAGCAAGTTTAGAATTTTTTTACACTAGAACAGCACTAAAATCAATTCAAGCTAGAACACTTGCGTGTGTAGCAATATTAAAGCAAATAAAGTTTAAATAAATGCAATTTATTCAAACTGTATTCTGAGCTGAATTCAATTTTTTGTTTTATTCAACTCTGAACAGTTAAAAAGTGCCAAAAATATACTTATCAGCTGAGAAGGACACTCAGTCAAAACACAAGGAGATTCTAGCAAAGTTTTATTTGTAAAGTGGAAAGGGAGAAAGGTGAAACAGAAGATAATTGAAGATTAAGGACCTAAGTAGGTTGGCCTTCTCAAATGCTCTCTCTGTATTCGTTAGAATGAGCTAATGACACTAGACTGGGAAAGAGCAGAGATAGAGCTGAACAGATGGGAGTGGTAGAAGTGTCTGAAAACAAAATATAATCTCACTGTACTCGGTTGAGTGAGCAAATGAGATGGACCTAGGAGGAGTGTTCAAACGCAGATTTACAGGAGGGGTGGGCAGTTCCAAAGCCACCAAGATTAACACCAAAGCAAGAACAGGGAGGGAGGGCAGGAAACTAACTGCAGAGAGACAGACAGGCCACAATATTCAGTGAAACAATTAAATAAACAAAAATAAAATACAGTACTATCTTTAAAACTGCAAGTTTGCACTTAACTTCAACTTCTAATACAGTTGATTGTAGCCAGCTAAACCACTGAAATATTGAGCAGAAAATAAATTCTGAGCTTTGTGGCTAACACTGAAAGCACACAGAAACCCTCTAGGCTAAGAGTTAAATATTGAATAACAAAGAAGTGAGAACAGCAATAACTCCCTCTAACTGCAGAGAGACAGACAGAACAGAATATTCAGTAAAACAATTAAATAAACAGAAAAATAAAATACAACACTATCTTTAAAACTGCAAGTTTATACTTGACTTCAGCTTCTAATACAGTTGATTGTAGCTAGCCAAACCCCTCAGCTATTGAGCAGAAAATAAATTCCCAGCTATATGGTTAATACATAAAGCACAGAGAAGCCCTCTAGGATGTGAGTTAAATATCGAATAACAAAGAAGTGTGAACAGCAATAACCCCCTCTACCTGCAGAGAGACAGACAGACCACAATATTCAGTGAAACAATACTATCTTTAAAACTGCAAGTTTATACTTAACTTCAGCTTCTAATACAGTTAATTGTAGCCAGCCAAACCAGTCAGATATTGAGCAGAAATGCATGCCTAGGATGCATGCTATCATAGGGTAGGAGTGTGCTGCACCAACAATCCTTCCTATATATCATGGTGTCAATTACATCATGATTATTTCTACTTAAATGAGCATCTAGAAAATGTATACTGCCATCAGAATAGTCACCTTAAATCTTAAGAAATCTATTGTTGTCTCCAAATAGGCTACAAAGTCATATAACTCATCACTAGTACCCTCCCATAATAAAAACACATCATCAACAAAATGTGTAAAATACTTTGTTGTTGCTGCTATCTAAACATATTGTTGTCAAATATAACCTGATTCTCCCAGTATGCCAACACTAGGTTGGCATATGAGTTCACACAGGGGGTGCCCATGGCTACCCCCTACTCTGGTGATATATACCATCTGCAAACATAAAGATATTGCTTAAAACACAATTCAACAATACTATGATCATATTAACTTCAACAAGTGTTAGACCAGTATCATTGCCTAAAATTCTTTCTATGGCCATTAACCCATAGTCTTTGGAAATAACTGTGAATAAGCTATTTCTATCCAATGTTACAACTAAACATCTGCTGTTATCAGTCATTGAGCTGAGATAAGAGTGTAAGGACTGCAAAAAAATTGCTGCATCTTTCAAAACTCTAGATATTTAACTTAAGCTACCCTTGAGTTGAGATTCTATCCAGATGGAGGCATGCTCTGTGACCCACTCTTTACCAGAAACAATGGGAAGTAGGGGTGGGTCCTGAATATCTTTGTGTATTTTAGGATAGGCTTTAAAGATTGGTATTACAGGGTGTTCCACCCACAAAAATCTAAGTTGTTTTCCATGATCTGATTGCTACTTTATACATTTAGAAAATCTCACTTAACCCTATTGATAATCATTGTTACTTCCAGGGGTGAAAAGCGCTGGTATGTAGTGTTTTCACTAAGCATATCTAAAATGTTATGGTTATAAAAATCAGTACTCATCACAACAACTGCCCCTCCCTTATTAGCTGGTTTGATGTTAATATCAGTATTAACTATTAATGATTGTAATGCCTGCTTTTGTTCCTTAAAAAATTGCATCAAGTCTGCTTCACAAGTTTTAAGAAATGTTTCAGTTACTGGACTTAAAGGAGGGTTAAACATACTGGGTTGTCTGGGTTCAGTAGTTTGCATTACATCATTATTACCAAACATTTTCCTTAACTCAAGGTTTCTCCCAAACAGCCTAAGTTCAATAATTAAATCACTTAAACAATGACCTGTACTAGGGACAAACATTAAACCGTTATTTAAAATATAAAGCTCTGCTTCCATCAGGGGCAGCTCATACTATCGGACTGCCGGACTGCAGCCCTCCCACCTAGAAACAAAATAAATAATAACTGTGAAACATAAAATGAAAAAAAAAAAAAATTTTTTTATGAGGACCAGAGTTTTCCGTGCATGCGCAGACACAGTCAGACTGCCCGCAGATGCCCAGGAATCTGTGCGAACTCTGACTGCCTGAGTCAGCAGTCCAGATACAGGGAATGTATTTTCTGCCCCGCAGATGCCCAGGAATCTGTGCGGTAGATGACCGCACAGAAGAGAGGAGCTCCAGACTGCTTGATCCTCAGGCAGGACCAATCAGGAGAGAGGTGAGTTAAGCTCTCGCAGGACCAATCAGGAGAGAGGTAAGTTAGCTCTTGCAGGGAAGTGTTGAAGTCGAGTGTGGGTTTTGAGGTTTGCTGCTTCCGGACAATGGAGTTGGACCTTGTGTGTGGAGGTTTGCTGCTTCAATTAGGACTCAGAGAGCGGTAAGTTTTAAGCTCTTGATGCTTTCGGTGTGTGTGTGTGTGTGTGTGTGTGTGTGTGTGTGTGTGTGTGTGTGTGTGTGTGTGTGTGTGTGTGTGTGTGTGTGTGTGTGTGTGTGTGTTATGATAACTTCTGACCAGCTAGTGTTATGATGCTTCACAATATCCAGTACAGCAGCTGTGCAGAGACACAACTAAAGTCAGTTTAGCAGTATTCTAGATAAATCATGTCTCAAAACCCTTAAAAGAAAAGCAAAAATGTTCTCCAACCTCAAATGAGGACTGCATGTTCAAAATAGATAAGAGCTTTCATTATGCTTTTACACTAGTGGATGGTGACCACACTGCCTAGGTGATTCAGCATCAGGTTGTATACTGTAATCTGCTACAAAAAAATGGTAATTTCAAGCACTAAGTCATAGTCATGTTTTAATCAGTTCTCCATCATGTTGATGAAACTGGTGCTGCAGTAACTAGGTGGAGAAGATAGGTATGAGTGGCAGGTGTATCCTGGCAAAAAAAGAGGTAGACTGGCTTATTGCAGTGCCAGTAGCTGCTCCATTAACAGAGGTGCATGGCATGTAGATTATGGGCCAAGGACTTGTGCTTGGCTTTGCCAAGCGGTATTCATGTGCCAACCTTCATAAGGTATATATGAGAATATGTGTACCTACAGGGGAAGGTACTGTAGAAGTCTTCATCTTTGAGCATGCCCACCAGCTACATGGGAAGAGTATGATAAAATAAGAACAATACAGATGGAAGCCTGGATGATGGCCTCTCATGACTGATATTTGCCCCATGGGGGAATAAATGGACTCATAGTTTGCAGGAAGACCAGTGGTTGGCAAGCAGAGAGGAATAACAAAAGTTGAAAAAGTATAAAAAGTCTTGTATGTGACTAATTTAACTGACATGGGAATGTGTACTTAGATGTTTTGTGTTTGAGGCCACTCACAAAATGCTTTTTTATACTGTGAAGGTTGGAAGTGAGGAATCAAACAAATGAAACAGCCTTCCAATAATTCTGGCACTTGTTTAGATACCATGACACATTTGTCTTATGTTTCATTCTTGAAAAAATGTGTGTGTGTGTGTGTGTGTGTGTGTGTGTGTGTGTGTGTGTGTGTGTGTGTGTGTGTGTGTGTTTGCCTTGTTATGTTTCATTCTTGAAAAAATGTGTGCTTGTGTGTCTTATTATATTTCATTCTTGAAAGATTGTGTGTGTGTAATGCCCCAGTTGATTTATACTGGTGGCTATAGAGAACTCAGAGTACCTGCTGGTGGTGGTTAGAGAACACCTCAGGCTTGAAACTTCCACCCTGGGTTCAGGTAACAAAAGCCTGAATTTCCTGCTCACCACCACCTGCAAAACTTTTGCCTCATATTTTGTTCTGTTCTGTTCATCATAAAATATGTGATTTCTGAATTTGTAATTCATGTTCCTTAGATAGTTGACGGTGCAGTGGTAGCATTATTGCCTCACAGCTAGAGGTTCTCTGGTTTGATTCTTGGCTGGGGTGCCTTCTGTGTGGAGTCTGCATGTCCTCTCTGTGTTTGTGTGTGGGTTTGCACTGATGTCCTCCCATGTTACAAAGACATGTGTCGATAGTATTTCTCCCTGGGCCCCTGCTGAAAATTGACTTTTGCTCCAAGTCAGACATTCCTGGATAACAAATGTTAAATAAATAAAACTGACAGGCATTTGAATTTCAGACTTCATATTCTTCAGAAAGTACATAGAAATTGCTAGAATAGAAAGTTTTGTGTTACTAAGTTTATAAGATGAATATTTGAAATTTGTCCCTATTTTTGGGACTTATTCCCCCATTATTGGCTTCGTCCAGGTTTTTTGTGCTAAGGTTGAGAGCTATGGTGAGAACTGAATTCACTGACAATGTTTGAGGGCTGTATTCCCCCATTACTGGCTTTGTCCGGGTGTATTGTGCTAAGAGGTTGATAGCTATGGTGAGAATTGAATTCACTAAATGGTAGCCATTTAAGTTTCAGTCTTCTTCTCTTTCATACAGCAGCTGATTTGGCATAGTGGTATGTTGCTCTGACTGTTTTGCACAGGGTCCTGGATTCAAGACTTGGCAGTGAAATGTATGATGGTAACACATCATTTTATATTAGCAACTTTCCAAGATTATACAAGTAATGTTTAAAGTGTGTCCCTGGTTTTTGGGCTTTTGCCCACCCCCAATAAATTTTGGCTTTTTTCAGATTTCTTGTGCTGCTAAGTTGAGAGATATATAATTGAGTGTCGAGTAGATTATACAAGGAGCTGAGAGCTGCAGGGAAGAGAAGTTTAGTGCTGCTTATGCTAAGTCTGCTTGCTTGTTAATAGCACAACAGGTAGTGTACTTGCTTTTGATGCAGAAGGCTGTGAGTTCTACTCTCAGAGGGGTGGATGCTGCCGTACTGAAAATGTCCTCTTTGGTGAAGATACAGGCACTTTATTTGTAGATGAAACAATGAACTATAAAGTTGTTTGCTAGCAGCAACCTCTTCATTAGTTACAAATCACTTTAATGTGGAATTTCATAGATGACTTTTACTACTACAGAGATTGTGCATATTTACTGATACTGGTGGATTGTAGAAGTTTGAGTAGACTTTTATGATGGAAATGTTCTCATTTGGGCAGTTTTGTCATTATTGGTGCATGCATTTTGTTTCATTGTTTACAGGAAAAATGTTCAAAACAATAAATTTTAAACACCGTCTAACAACTGTATATTATACAAGGAATATAATTTAATAAAATCAGGAATGTGTATCACACAACACATGTACGTCTTGTGTGTAAGGGGCCTATCATTTGAAAACAGACCAAAGTTAATCTTTATACTAGCCAATGTATTTTCTTTGAATGTGGATTTCAATGCTGTTTCAATAAATGTGAGTTTCAAGGGCAGAGATGTTTTAATGCTAAGTCTATTTTTATTGTGAGACTGCATTGCATTGCTTAGCAGATGTCTTCGTGTTTGTGCTGTAAAATGCAAAATAAAACTTTCAAATGAAATCTAAATCATTGTAAAAGTATAGCAATATACACATTACAGTGTTTATGGTAAATGGGATGAAACAGCCAAGTAATGGGACATTGGAATGGCTGCAGAGAGGAGGCTCCATTCGACCATGATTTTGTGAGGGGAAAGGTTGGCAAACTGAAAGACAGCCCCGTCTGTACTATACCTCTCAACTGTTCAGATTTTCACAGCATTAATAGATTTTTGCTTCTTATTTTTGGTTTGTTCCTCATAAAATGTGTGGTTTTCTGGCAAATCATTTAGGAATTAAGTCACTAAATAATGACAGACGAGTTTCAGACTTCATAACGTTCAGAAAAATGCATGCTAAAGCAAGACCTTATTCTATCAACTAAGTTTATACAAGATCAATATTTAGTACTGTTTGTATGTTCCCCCAATATATTTGGCCTTGTCCAGATTTCCTATGTTAACAGGTTGAGAGGTACGTACAAATAAATTGCTTTATGGAATTAGGCATATCCAAACCTCTCAACTGTCCCCGATTTTGGCTCAAAATGTTGCTCTCCCTCTAATAATCCCTCCACAAAATGGCAATTTTTGGAAGAAAACGTGGAGGGTTTACATTTAATAAATAACTGTAATAATCAGTTATAGATTACTTTTTTTCAGAAATGCATGTAGATTCATTTATTTTGTCAGCTGCTCAATTAACATTACTAATATTAAAAAACGTATCCTTTCTTTGGCAGGTTCCCAGCTGCATTGTGTGGCTACTTTATATTTTTGCATACGTTTTTGGTCCATTTTTTCATAACATTGTGGTTTTCCGGCAAATTAGAGGCAAATCAATAAAGACTGAAGTTAGAAAATAATGACAGACATTTGAATTTCAGATTTCATACCCTTCAGAAAATTCATACTAATGCAAGACCTACTATTCTATTAGAAAGTTTATAAGAGCAATATTTAAATATTGTCCTTATTTTTGGGCCTTTGTCCCACTTCTATGTATGGCTTTGTCCAGATTTCTTGCTTTGAGGTTGAGAGGTACGACAAATGTCAGGGCTATTACAGTCAGCCAGAGACATTTCAAATTGTGACATACTTTTTGCACCCCACTCCCCCCATGTAGTGACTCTGGATGTGTCCAAGCAAAGCAAGGAGCAGTTATGCAATGTAAGTGTGCAGAGTATCCCGCCATCCAAGGTAGACAAGTACTACAGTGGCTTTTCATCTGTCCTTGCTTGATTTTGCAGAATGTTCTGGTTTTCTGTCCTATTTTTATACTGTTAATTTATGCATCTTATTATTCAGAAAGTGCCCGTTGCTCTGTGTTTAAGTAGAAATGCTTTCATGACCATCAGGTAAGCTTGTCTGAGATTGTAAGATGCAAGTAAGCTTTAATAACCATACTGTTAAAGAATTACCAGCATTGAAAGCCTTTTTGTTGTTGCCATGCAGAGAATACTTACATAACTAGATAACGTATAAGCCTTGGGTACTGAAATGCATATGACATTATTTGTAATAAAGGACAGGATTACAATATTTTAAGAAGTTCATTATCTTTGTTGGAGACTTGCAGTCATCTTTGTAGGCTTTACCCGTAAACTAAACAGAATACCAATCTATCATGTGTGGTCCATAACCTGTGCAGTAATTCTTTAAGCAATTTATCTTGAGCTTGTTTCTTGTTTGCTGTTCATTTTTTTACTTTGATCATGGTTTCCCATGAAACAAGTAGATAGTTGTTGTCAGTCAGCAGATCTTTTTAGGATAAGAAACATTTTTACAAGTGAGGGTATCACAGAGATTGTTACTTTCAGCATGTTATTTGATACTTTTATCAAACTGAATATAAATTATAATCAGAACCTGCAGTGCAAGGAGAAGTGGTTTGAGTTGAGTGCTGCTTGTTTTTCTTATACTTGACTTTAACTGGCATTCCAGTAATGTATTTAAAAAGTAATTTATTTTTTATGCCTTGCAACCTTTTTGCTTCCATCTGGATATTAAGTAAGCTGTCATGCAGCCAATGCATTGAAATATTTTTTTCTTCTACACTTCATTTTGTCTTGATTGGACTCTCATAATGATGGTTTGGCATCCAGGGCAGCATATTTAATTAAAGTTCCAGTTGTTGTGGTTTTGAGCATAGCTCCTCCCCTTTCTAGCTGGCCACACCCTGTCCCGTTTGCCCCACCCATTCAGCTGTCTCCTGCAGCCCCCCTTTGATTTGAAGTCACCAGCCACCTTTGGCTTCCATTAAAACAGTATTAGATAAATTGTAAACATTGCAGTTATAAGCATAAAAGTCACCATTTGTAGTCAGAAGTTTTCCATCATTTGGCGCATAATATCGAAACGTAAAAATCTTGAATGGCCAATATAACCCAGGGAAAGACTTCCTTTGGTTGCATGAAAAAAAAAACTTGAAATCCCAAATCAAGTGGGGGGCTTTGTGCCCCACATACCCCGATGTGGGTGTGCTGTTCCCCCCACCCCCTAACTAAATATACCAACTCTGAGATCACTCCAATTTGGAGAAAAGGTCATAATCCACATAATTGCCAAGGGAAGTGTTTGCCTGGATTAAATTGGCCGTTCAAGATTTTTAGGTTTCGATATTACAAGATAATTAAAGTTTCGGTCTTTTAATGTAGACCCAATGCAGCTTTTGTGAAGCAGTTTTCCAAATTAATAACATTTTTGCTTATTTTTTCTTTAACCATACATCAAATATTATGAAATACATTTATTTTTGTGTTACTGCAAAGACCTTCTTTTATTTCCTTGCACAAGGAATTACAAATTTAACAAATGGATGACATGTAAAAGCCATGGTTTTGCAC
Source organism: Protopterus annectens (assembly GCF_019279795.1). Classification (NCBI taxonomy): domain Eukaryota; kingdom Metazoa; phylum Chordata; order Ceratodontiformes; family Protopteridae; genus Protopterus; species Protopterus annectens. The sequence goes on from NC_056744.1 coordinate 746,069,975, forward strand.
TGAATATTGACATATGTTCAGGGATTCAGAGACAGGGGTTACGGTCATGTTAACTGCTTTCTACAGGAAGTTGCAGTGTATATGACCTCAGAAAAAGAGATTCAAAGACATGCAATGTGGAAGACCTATTCTTTGCTAATTTGTATGTATCTGAATTACCTGTAATTACTGCCAGTGGTAAACTTTTTTTTCTGTTGTAATTACAACAGGATCACATCAAGATGGCATATACACACACACACACACACACACACACACACACACACACACACACACACACACACACACACATAAGCACAGAGTTGTTGTTGTGTCTTTCGGCTTATCCCAGTTAGGAGTCGCCACAGCGGAACTTCAGTCCGCTAACGTTTGGTAGTGGATTTTTATGTGCCGAGTTACCCACCCTGATGCACAACCTTCAACGAAGGCACGCCCATTCACACATGCCTCCACACAGAAGACACTCTAGCTGAGAGTCGAACACGACAACGTCTTGCTGTGAGGCGACAACGCTACCGCAGCCCCACTACTGTTAGTGCATTTAGGTCCCTGCACACATGCCTTTTTATCTGTAGAACTTCCCCAAATTTACTTGCAACAATTTACTTTATTAATGGTCACTGCATTTTGGTTGAGTTAATTTTCACTGGTGGCCATGTTTATTTACACAGCTGAGCGATTCTCTGAATTGCAGAACAGCATAAATCATTTACTGCATGTATATTTCTGGGGGACAGCATATAGAATTAAGGTCATCACATAAGAACAAAAGTATTTTTTATGTTCTTCTCAAAATAATTTGTGCATAACTTCCAAGATCATACAGCACTAAAATGAAGTGCATGAAGACATGTTTAAACATACTGGTGATGCAAAGAAACTTCCTTCCCCTGCAAAAAGCTTGCGCAGTTTCATTAAGTGTACTTGCAACTTGTGGGGTTTTCTAGTTAAGTGCTTTGTCATATTACTCAAAGCTGGTATTTAGTTCAAAGGTACTTTAATTTTATTGTATAATTTGCTAAATTTAAATTTTATAGGAAAATATACACACTATGAAAAGAAGTAGCTTTCTTTTTATTTCTTGCAACAACAACAACAAGATTAGGCCCCAGGAGGGAAAGCACATGCAATGTGTATATGTCTGTATTAATATTTTGGGTTGCTTGTGTTTAATTGTGATTTGACAATGTTTTGGTTCACTGTAATGTTACCTTTAAAAATTTAACAATGTTTATTTTTTTATTTTTTTCTACATCCTCTTTATTTGCATCTTGACAAGTCTGAAAAAGAGAAGAGAAATAAAATAAACAGAAGTTTCAACATTTCACTTCTAGCCCAATCTATCTAAAGTACAATAATCTGGTTGAAACAGTAGTTAACACTGTGAGAAAACCTAATGGGGATTGCTCTGGCCATTAGCAGGGACTGTTGCATAGATTTACATTTAGCTGTGTTGAAATATAAAAATTGTCACCCAAACAAGATGTGTATGTTTGCTGCTCTGATAATTAAAAATATGTTATAGAACGAAAATTCAAATGCCTACTTCCAATCCTTTACATGAGGCTAAAAGACTAATTTGGTTAGACATAGACTAAAACAGTCAACATAAAATACCATTATAGTCAAAGAGCAAGGTGTATGTTTTCTATAGAAAAGGAAAATAAGGTATATAACATTTCCACAAAGTGATCCCAAAAGTGGATATAAAAAGGGTCTATATTACAAATCGAACTAAAACAAGTTAGAACATTGTAATATCGAACATTAAAGTCCGAAAGTTGAAAATAGCGATGCCATGGCACATAGATATTTTTCACAGGGAAAAAAATTGGTGGGCCATTTTCGATGATTTGCTATTTCCTCCACTGTGATGCAATCTCGGAGTTGGTATGTTTAAGTTGGTGGGGGCGAAGCCCCCGACTTTAGTTTAAGTTTAAGGCTATTTTTTTTTTTTTTTTTTTTGTCACAGAGCAGCAATTTTTTTCCCAAGGGAAAAATTGTTGTTCTGTGTTTTCAGTTTTGGAGTTTGGGGTTCGATATTACCATGATTGAACTTTTGTTAGTTCGACATTGTGATATAGACCCATATAAAAAGATATAATGGACCAAGATCCTGTGTCATTTATTCTATGGATTAAAGTAGTCATAGATTTCAAGAAACAGGTAAGATAATAGCTGGTCTTCTATAAATCAATGGTTGAGTTCAATAAAGAAGGAAATGTAAAATGTCCTTGAGATAAAACCGTGGTCTACAAGAAATAATCCACATCCTGTCTTGTTTCCTAGGATATCTGTTTTTGTATAGCAGCAATAAGCAGGAAACAGTGAAATTACTATCTACTGATCAATAGATGCTTTACCTCTTCCCATATGAATGAATTAAAAAAATGATGCTTTGGTTTCAACCTCTGTTCTGCAAATGAGACTACAAGTCAAAGTTATTTTTATCTTACCCACCAATCAGCACTTAGTGTACAGGCCACACAATAAAAACAAATGAGAAGGGTGCTGTAATCATAAAATTATCTAAAAAAGTATGTCTTGTGAAAAAAGAGTAGACATTCATGCAGTTTTCAACAAAATACACAAATAGGTATCCTGGGACAGAAAAGAAAACAGAGCGATTTATTGAAGTACAATAGGTGAACAAGGTGATTATTCTAAGCTAACCAGATTTCTATATCCGTTCATATTTGCAGTATACTATCCTTGTGAGCATACCATTTCAAAAGCTAAACTAAAGTTAAAAGGTTACCATGCAACCTGAAATAGCTGACTTTGAGCTTGTTGTACAGGTTATAGGACTAGCAATATAGAATAGATTATCAGAACTTTCTAAACCCACTTCAAATGAAAATACAAATTCATTCCCCACTACATAGTTTCATAGTTTCATAGTTTAGTACTAGGCTATCTGCCCTGGGGCATTTGTAAGCCTAGCCATAGTGATGTGGCTTTCGCCACCCCATGAAATGGTACAAAAATGCACAAAAATGCACAGAATAGATTTAGAATACTGTGCCTCTGTCTAGTAGTGACACAGTGAAGGCCCCCTTATATAATAGAATTAGTTTACTGTGCCCCTTTCTAGCAGTGACACAGATGTGACCCCTGGGGTAAACTTACGATCTCCCATCCACTCATCAAGATTTCTCTTGAAGAGAGTCAGTGAGGGTCTCTGCCTAACATGAACTGGGATTCTGTTCCAAAGCATGGGAAGCCTCTGGGTTATGAATCTATCCCTCCAGCATGTCCTATTCATACTTGTGCCGAGGTTTAAGTCTTTAGCTCTCGTGGTCCTGATGGATTTGGATTTTTTGAGGTGGAGCATGTCCATCAGATCCTGATTGGACATGGCCTTGTACGTCAGGCAGAGATCACCTCTGAGCAGGCGGTATGCTACTGAATAGAGCTGGAGTTTCTTTAGTCTGGCAGAATAAGACATATGTTGGAGACCCTTGATCCTCCTAGTGAGGTACTTTTGTGGTCTCTCCAGCTGTTACAAATGCCGGGTGAGGTACATACCAAATGGGGCATTGTACTCAATCATGGGTCTGATGAGGGAGGAGTATAGGGGTACAATGACATCCTTGGATCTGGATGTGAATCCCTTCATGATGAGGTGTGCAAGGTAGAATGTTTTTCTAACCACTTTGGCAACGTGGGTGCCAAATGAGAGGTCGCTGTCAACTTGGGTCCCTAGGTCTCTGATTACTTTTTCCGTACTCAGTGGGTTGCTGTCTATGTGATAATTTGTGGGTACTTTGTTTTTCCCAAAGGGGATGACTATACATTTTTTGGCATTTAGTTTAAGGCCGTGACTCCGGCACCAGTTGTCCGTTTCTGTGAGGCCTTTTTGTAGGATGTATGTGTCCACTGGTGTATCTACTATGGCGCCTAGTTTGCAGTCATCTGCAAACTTTGTCAGCCACACCCCTCCCATGTTTGCTTTAACATCTGAGAAATAAATGCCAAACAAGAGGGGTCCCAGGACAGATCCCTGTGGGACACCACTTGTGACTGGCTTTCAGTCTGACATTGCTCCAGCGATTTTAACTTTATGGGTTCTGTCCTTTATCCAGTTTGCAACCCATCTAGTGACATAAGGGTTTACATTTAAGCTGGTGAGCTTATCTATGATGCCTGAGTGGGGTATTGTGTGGAAGGCCTTAGCCAAGTCCAGGTAGGCTGTATGGACTGCTTTGCCCTCATCAATGGCTCTAGTGACTGTTTCGAAAAAGTCAACCAGGTTCAAAAGGCAAGATCTGCCCTTTACAAAGCCAAACTGGGTGGGGTCAAGTGTCTGTAGGTCCCCTATGTCTCTGTTTATGAGTTCCATAATGATTCTTTCCATAGCTTTGCAGACCAGGCTGGTTAAGCTTATGGGGCGGTAGTTCCCAGGGTCTGTAGAGGTACCCCCTTTGTGGAGTGGGACCACTGTTGCTGTACGCCAGTGTTCAGGTACATATCCTGTAGTAACGCTAAGGTTAAATAGCATTTTTATGTGCGGGTTTAGCTCCTCTTGGAGTTCACGTAGCATGCAACCCGGGATACCGTCAGGTCCCATTGATGCTGTGTTTTTAGCTTTGTTGATGGCTAATGCAAATGCTAATGCAAAATATTTTAACTTTTTCATTAGAGGTAGTTGCTATGGGGCTAGAAAAGATAGTTCAATCACATGAACTATGCTGACTTGATATATTAACTTATAAAATTAAAATTTTAAACAGTCTACTGATGCTGCTACTTAGTCAATTATAATAGAGTGCAATGAGAATTAATTTGAATTTTTTTTTACAAAATTGCATGATCTATTTATCAGAGATATAAATATTGTGTTGTAGTTTTTAACTTTCATTTACTAGTCCAAATAGAAAAAGGATTCATGTGGGGCTAAACAATTTTGCACTTGAACTTTATTTTTAGAGAGGTAAACAATTGGATTAAATGTGAATTAACTTGTAGCTCAGCAAGTAATGAGTGCATTAATATACATTTTAAATATCTGAGGTCTATTTTGAGAAACTGCTTTGCAATTTAAATGAAACTTATGGAGTTTTCTAAGACAAATAAATGGCTCACTAAGATGTTGTATTAAATACTTATTACAATGAACTATTGCCAAACGTAAATGTTACCTATTAAGCAATGTTATTTTACTATTTAATCATAATATTTGAAGCTTGAATTTGAGACCTTTAATTATATTTCCCACAGCTATGACAAAAACAGCTCAATTTGCAAAATAACTAGTTCCTGAAACTTGCTGTTTTGCCACTAAAGCATTTATGTGTGAGAGCTTCATCCTTTCACCCCATATGGCAGGCTGTACCCCTACCTACACACTTACTACAGATATCTATATACATGGATACCAATGTCAAATTCACTGTTCCTCAGTTTAAACGGAATAATTCTCGCTACTGCAATATTAAACTTTGTATACAGTCTTCTTTTACAAAATTTGTCGAGTTGCAGGGATGGAAGCTGTCATTTCGCATGAATCTAGTTAAGGCCTTAATGCAAGAAATGCTAGAGCTTAAAATGTATAATGGAAAATTGTTTTAATCTGTATATTGATGCTAAAACATTAAATCCTCTCCTCTGGCCATCTGTCTAAGCTGTACATGATTCAAATGTGTTATAATTAATGTTGTTTTTGGAGATTATATACCCTCAACAACAGAAGAAACAGTGGGAGATAAAAACAGTATCATAGCAAAGGGATCAAACTGTAAAATGCTAAGCCTCCATTTTTATTGCTTCTGCCACATAGTGAACTTCCACAATTTTGTGTTGAGTCACAATATTCAAAGTGAGCTGTTTAGATTCACAAACACCTGATAAAGCTTCCTGTATATTGCAAACCACCTGTGTATGAAGAGGAGAATGCCAAGGTCCTTTCAGCATACTTTTATGCTTTGCTGTCTTTGTTATATTTCAGTGTTGTAAAATTAAAGTTATGTTTCATTTATGTTTTGTGTGACAAACATAACATGACTTATATGTTATTTAAGAGTAGAATAAGTGACACTACGTTCATCAAAAAAGGTGATTTTCTTCAAAGCTTTCAAATATTTGAAATAATCTTGATCCCACTGACAAATCACAATGATATGCATGCAAAGAGCTTACTGCATCTCATTAATGTTATCTTATTAATGTTACGGCAAAATATTGGTAAATTCATCCAGTCTGTGGGTCCATTACTGTCATTTATTTTACTACTTTATTAACATATGTATTATTAGCCTAGTTAGTTTTCTAATACATGCTTTTTTATCCAAATATTGTTAAACTATCCCACTTTGTGTACATGGTGTTTTTTTATTTTGCTATGTTATAAAAATGTATATTTTTGACCTAGTCAAGCTTCTGTTCCAAGTCTTGTAAACATTATGTTAATTTGAAAAAGATCTTCTTCTACTCCTATATGCCATTCAAGACTGTCAATTAATTATTATAAGCATGTAAGATACAAAATTCAGTAACAGGGTTTTTATCTTTGTTTAAATAAACCTCCTAAAACTATTAATTTTTGGGTGTCATTTAATACGTACTAGGTGCCTGTGGGACATTTTCAGATGTGGTGGTTGTGGTGAACTCCTATCTTTATTTGTTTACTAATTGCTAACTGGTGCAGTGGTAGCATTGTCACCCCACAGCAAGAGGTTCTCTAGTTCAATTCTCAGCTGGGGTGCCTTCTGTGCAGAGTCTGCATGTTCTCCCTGTGTTTGTGTGGGTTTCTTCCCGGAGCTCCAGTTTCCTCCCACATTACAAAGACATGTGCCTGGATCATTTCTCCTCTGGCCTCCACTGAAAATTGGGTTTGTTCCAAGTTGGACTTTCCAGGTAAACAAATAATAAAAAAATATTGTTAAATAGCTTAGTTGTGTTTTTATGAAGACCTGGGATGTCATTTACATAGAGTAGGTGAACCTTCCCAAAGCAGCTGAATACTTCCCTTTCTCAACTGGAGAATTTGTCATTCTGAAATGAGACAAACTGTAGTCCTTGGGAGTGCCTTGTGTTAATGGAAGAATTTCTTGTTTTAATGTCAGACAAGGTGCATTCTGTGAGCATAGCTCTCAAATACTCTAATGTCTGCATTGCAATATTACCTTTGCTTTCAGATTTAGATTCCCTATTTCTAAATTTTGGGATTTCATTCAAGAGCATAGACTTTTTTAAGTGTACATACATTATTAATTAACTAATCCTGTACAAAAAGTTCTTTATAAATAACTGCATCATTGAAATAGCTGAAAACCTTTTATTCTGAAAGCAGAAGAAACCAACTCTATTTCTGAACCATTGCTATGGTTTATAAAGGCTTACATGTATGGCTATTAATGCTTAGAGGTTGAGAGGCATTCTTTCAAAGGACAGTTGTACTACATTTGATGAAAAGCACAGTAGCTATGTTTGCAATTTATTGCAATGCTTAGAGCTTTTTAAACATTACACTGGCTGTAAAGGATGAGATACTTGAAAGCAATAGTGAAAAATAGCTTTTCTTGGACATGTAAGAATGGATGTTTTACTTTAAAATGATTGTTCTTAGTTGTGTTGGAAAGGAAAGAAAATTGGGAGCAATTTCTGACACAAAGAAAAGACAGGCAAAGCTGTGCATTTTCCATGAAAGTCAATACAAAACAAAACAAAAACAAAATCTGCAAATGTTAAAAATGGTGCATGGGAGCCTGGAATAAGTGATAAAACTATTGTGTCTGATCAGTGAAGTTATGAATAACAAGGAAATGTTATGAAAAGAAAGCCAGAGGTTTTCTGATATGATGTAATATGTGGGGAGGCAGAAGGCTTTCAAAATCAGAAATCAGTTTATAATATATTTGTATTCAATTGTGAAGGTGCAGATGTTTATAATTGCATATCTGTGGCTACATTTTGCTAGATAAGAACATGACTGGGCATGCAAAATTATCCACAGGAAAGAAACTTCTCAGAAATTATTTGGTAAGAATATATATGTGTGTGTGTGTGTGTATATATATATATATATATATATATATATATATATATATATATATATATATATATATGCGTGTGTGTGTGTGTGTGTGTGTGTGTATATACACAATTTGTTTTTCTGGTAGTAATCTGGTAGAAAATGATTGTTCACAGGCACAGCCCAGGAAAATAGCATTCACAACAGTAAAACAATAAATATAACTTGAGCAAAGTTTTAAGTACCATAAGCATACAATTATAAAATTAATGTACTTTGCATATTTACAAACAAGTAAGGGTTACAATACAGGTGAGTAACTGGAAGTGAGGAAGGATAGGAACGTAGAAGTAGTGCTAAGTTAGAGGGACAAGGTCATTCATCGGGAGGATAAGAAGTCAGGAACTGAAAAAGAGAGAGAGAGAGAGACAGATTGAGAGAGAGAAGCCAGGATGTTTATGTAATATGACCTTTATTTGGTTCATGTGCATTTGGTCTCTTGTTGTAGGAAGATAATGAAATCTTTCCTGACGTTAGGTAGTTTGGAAGGCAGGTAGATTGTAGAGAGAGTCTTGGCAGAGTTGTAGCTAGCTACTCAGTGATTGGTGCTTTCTTCCAATCTGGCACAGCCCTCTTCAAAGAGCAAATAAAAAAAAAATCGCCTTGGCCTTGTTTAGCAAACTACCAACTTTAATTACTTAAATTGTGAAAACTCTAATGAATAGAAAGGATAAGACAGAAAAACAATTAATGCTTATAGTAAAAAAAAAAAATGTGTGTGGTAGGAAAATGAGAGGGAGGGAAATGCAGTGGTGCTTAGTAAGGAGGAATTTGGAGGATAAAGGATTCAATAAACTCAGTGTAGGCTTAGCATGAAGCCTACATGGAGTTTGCATGTTTGAGCGATGAGCAGCAGTGCTAATTGCATACGCATCCTGTGCATTGCACTTACATGATTACAAGCATGGTTTTGTGGCCAGCAAGTGTGTTGCTGATCAGGAAACCATACAAAGCAGCACAAACACCTGCAGACATGTAGACTTGTTGACGTACAACCAAACTAGTTCTGCATGATTGCATATACAGCCACAATGACAACCAGGATTTAATATAAGGTAATGAAGAAAGTTCTAACACATTATAGGAAAGTGTAGCCAGAGCAGAGTACTGTGCAAACCAGTTTTAGGCATACTAAAATAAAGTCTTTGTGGTGATCATGAAGAGTACAGAGACTGTATTATAAATAATTATTCTGTGGAAGTGTGTGCATTGAAAATGTCCACACACATGAATGGTAAGAATGAAGAGAAGGAAGGACGAGTGAAACCTGGCAATGTACAGCAGATAAAGGCATGCCAATGTATGTTCACCACAAAATCAAGACAGTTGTAGCATCAACAGTCATCACATATGTACATGATACAGTATGTACTGCTGTTTACATCCCCAGTGTGGCTGTAGTCATGTCATCACACAGTTATTGTATATTATGTGTCTGTCACACAAGGTCACATATCAGTTCAGATGACTGGTTGTAATATAAGCACACTGACATGATCACTGAAGAGAACATTTAGCAGGATGGTATATACAATAGGGGTAGGTGCATATTGTAAAGACAGGCAAAATGAGTTGCTTAATATGAATGCAATGTCAGCACAAGTCTCAATCAAGTGGGACACATAGCAACAGGCTCATGAATAACATTAGACATACAAGCATGCACAATCATGGACAGTGTCAGAATAATACCACCGTTAATCTGTATCATTGACATACAATATGTGATTGTGATTTATTATACATAGCTCTCCATGAACAGAATTGTACATCTGTCAAGATTTGTCAGTAATCTATAAGGGCAATCAAACACATCTTCCTCAAAATTTAACATCTTTTGGAGGTGTTAAGATTGGCACTGTTACACCTGCAGTTTACATTACAAGCATTTTTGGCTAGCTGACAGATTTGCCTGGCATACATATCTATATCTATATATATATACATACATATATATATATATATATATATATATATATATATATATATATATATATATATATATGCCACAATCCACACCACACACTTGCATGAATGTAACACATGCCATCAATGTTGTCAATGAGCTATGTATTTACTGGATGCATCACAGGAACATGTATCATACATGCATCTTGTATAACACCTCTGAAGGAGTTCTGCACTGTGAATTCCTAATGGTTAAGCATCAAAACAAATACTTAAGTATGGCTGATAAGATGTGTGGGACTTCACTGGGGCAAAAGTGATATGCTTATGTAAATCACCCCTGGAAGATGTGTTGGGAGGTACATGCAAAAGGGTGCATTGTATTCAATTATCAGTGTGTTGAGGGCTGAGAACAATGGGACTATGTTGTCCTTTGATGTGGATGTCCTGCACATACTCAGGAATTATGCTACATACAAGGGCTCAGTAAAGATTGTGGATTCATGCTGGTAGAAGTTCTACAAACTATCTACCAGAGTACATAGCTCACATACCACTTGATTTGCTCATAGGAGTGTGTTGTCTATATTGTAATTAGCCTGTGTATTTGCTTTCATAATGGAACTAATCCCCCATGATTTTTGTTCATCTACTGTGCCTCGAAGCCTTTGTCAACAATCATTGTATGTGTTAATACTGTCTGTATTATACAAATACAAATCTTTGGTTCAATGATTTTCCGTAATTTGTAGTCCTTCACAAAGCTGTTTACACAAAAGATGTATTAGTTAGTCTTGACTTCTGAGACTGAAATAATGAACAGGGATGGGCCTAGAACAGAATCCTGAGTTACAGACCTGGTCACTGGACTCTAGACACAGGCAACTTCACACACACTTCAACATTATGTATCATGCACGTGAGCCATTTGACTACCCATTTGGTGGTATAACTGTTTATGCCCACTTGAGACAGTTTATTTGTAATACCAGAGTGTGGATTTGTGTCAAATGCCTTGCCCAGGTCAAGTTTCCCAGGATGATAGTGTTTTCCTCAGGCATGCCCTTGGTGACCTTATTGAAGACATCCAATGAATGCAACAGACATGATATAGCCTTAGCAAATGAAACATGGGTGTGGTACACAACTGGGAGATTACCTGTGCCCTTTTTGATAAGGTCCATGATGACACATTGATCTGCTTCACAGATGAGGAGAGTCAGGAGTATGGGTCTATATCTCCATGTGTCAGGTGATGGTCAATCTATTCAGATAGATAACTGTTGCTGTATACACTTCTACAAGAACATATGTTGTCTGGAGACTATGATAACATAGGGATCCAACTGTGTCTTTTAGGTCAGTTTCTATAGGCAACCTGAGATATTGTCAGGGCCCACTGATTCAGTGTTATTAGCCATAGAGGGTGCACAACTGCTGTCCTGAGAATATAAACTGAGTAATGTTTGCATGTATACTTCAGCTGATGCCCAGTGGTGACGGGGGTGGGGGGTGAACTGTGAGCTAAACTGTCAGCTAGCAGATTGTCTATTTTCTTTGGTTGAGTATGGCTGGTGGCATCCACAGACAGCTCAGCATTTAGTTGTATATCCCCTTAACATTTCACACTTATATAAATCAATGATTTGTGACAACACCAACAAATACATCCTTGGTTATATATCACATGCCACACAGTGGTACTATTCACATAATCTTACAAGTCTACTAATGTCACATAATTACATCAATTGCATAATGTTTCATGGGAAAGTTGTGTTTGGGTGTCCTGATGCCATATAAGGACATATTACAAATCAGTTGTTTATGAGTTATGCAGAACATTTTCTGACACAAATGCTGATAGTCACACAATGATGCTACTGACCACCTTGGGAATAGCAGTACAACTGCACATACAATGAATTCCACAAGGTTGAAAATGAATCAAAGCATGCAAATATTTTTGTGCATATCACAGCATTACAACATATGGATGAAACAGAACTTATGTGCCCATGTAGTCAGTATTAATGTATGCTGATGTCTGTCAAGAGCATTTAATGATGGTGGGTAGGACATATTCACACTTGTGCCATATGGCAAATGTTATTGTGATGGTGGAATGAGAATTCTGTAGAATTTTGATCTGCTCCACCACAACAACACATATGTTTATCATATCACATCAACAGTTCTCAGGAGCCATAGTACAACAGCTGTTATAGAAAGAGCATGTGATGAAATGGCAGCAGTGGACATCAATTTATTTGCTCACATCACAGATTGTAATACCCTTTTGTAGATATACTGTAAGTTAACACCTCAACATAGCACATGTCAATGGCAGGAATATTGACATGTCAAATGTTCATAGGGTCATAGGACATTATTAAGCTAAGGGCCAACATCACATAAAATCCTAGCCATTATTATACCATTTAAAACAATCTCCCTATATCTTCATGATGGACGATAGAAAGACTACTGTGCATATGTATGTATTTCTTGGATTGCATTGCATACTGCCACTGGCCATATGGGGCATGTACACCACACCATGACAGAATTAGTAATCACACATGTAATGGTCTGGAGATGACTTGAAGAGGCTCATGGAAGGACTTGTGATGTGTTTATGCATATTTGACATGATGTCATCCTCTACTTCTTTGCAAGAAGGATGTCATGTGGCCAGAAGAGAAATGAGGATGGAGGATGCATGGGACTATGTTAAAAGATCTTCTAAGTGGTAGTGAATGAAACGTGTCTCAAAAGAACATACAATGACCATAATGTGCCACCAACCACACACACAGCAGTGGACTGAGTCTTATTTGAACATAACACCTGTGTAGGTATAGAAGATGAATGCCATGCACTGTAACACTAGCATCATCACATGTCTGATTTTAAGACTGTCACATAGCACTTTATAAAGTATGATAGCATCATTATATACCGAGAAGAACATGTTGGGAGCATTGTCTGACATGGATGTGGAATCACATCTTTGTGTAAACTTGTCTCAAAATTAATATTTAAATATATTTACACTAAGTTGCCTTCTGTCATTTTAGAACCCTTATACATCTAGATAAAGAAGCTTGAGTGCACAGTACTCAATGTTACTGCCACAGCACAAGTTCATCTGGAATGCAGTCAGAGTGTATGTTATACAGGATGACATCATCAGTGTATGTTACAAGAAGATGTTCTGAGGAGTGTCTGACATAGCTGTGGACTCACATCCCATTCTAAAATTGTCAACAGAATGATTGTTAAATGCACACACAAAGCAGTTGACTGCTGTGAGACAGAACCCCTACATGTCTACAGAGAACAGAACTTAACATACGTGCCACAGCACAAGTCTACCTTTCATAATGTCAGACAACACTTTATAGCTGATGATATCAGCAGTGTCTGGTGAGAAGAAGATGGCAGTGTAGTGTCTAACATGGTGGTCTAAATGTCTCTTGAATGTGAACACACACATCGGTTGACTGTAGTGAGAATAGAACCCCACCTTACTATATGCAGAGCACAATACTAATTGCAAGTGCCACAGCACAAGTTTGGCACAAGTTTGGAATTAAGAGTGTCAGACAGCACTTTACAGCTGATTATATTGTGAGATGTGAGGCCTTTACGAAAGGGATGTGTAGGCATGTATGACTGTCAACATCCTGGTTCTCCATATAACTGGATTGCTGACAGTAGGATACAAACTCATGCTATTCTCTCTCTCTCTCACACACACACACACACACACACACACACACACACACACACACACACACACACACACACACCACTTGACTGCAGTGAGATTAGAACCCCTACCTAAGTAGGTATACTCCTAATGAACTCAGTACTTACTGCAAGCACTATAGCACAAGTCTAACTTTTACATTGCTGCTGGACAATTTATAGGGGATGCATCCTCACTGGAAGTTTGAGAGAAGATGTTGGGAGGCCTGTATGAAATGGCTGGGAAGGCATGTATGACTGTCATGATATTAGTTCTGCTTGTTATCGGATTGATGATAGTAGGATACAGACTGATGCTTTTTTGACTACACACACAAATACACACACACACACAAATACACACACACACACACACACACACACACACACACACACACACACACACACACACACACACACACACACACACACACACACACACACACACACACACACACACACACACACACACACACACACACTTACATATATATAGAGGCACATCCATAATGTGACTGTTGTGGTAATTTAACACACATGTAGGTATTTTTCCCATCTTCAAAGCACAGTAGTTAATGACTGCAACACCTTTGAAGTATGTTTTGGCCTTGTCATGCTAGTCTTTATAGATAATGACATCATCATTACATGATGTGGTAACATATTCTGTTACGATAATGGTGTGCAAAGTGTGGAATTTATATTTGATGTTGTTTCCAATATGCATCTAAGTATTTTTTCTCATCTTCAAAACACAGTAGTTAATGACTGCAACACCCTTGAAGTATGTTTTTGCTTTGTCACCTTGTCAAACTAGTCTTTCTAGATGATGACATCATCATTATATGATGTGGGTAATGTATCCTGTTATGAGAATGGTGTGCAAAGTGTGGATTTTATATTTCCTGTTGTGTTTCCAATATGCAGGTATATTTTAAAAGACATCTTCTTAAACCACATGCAAAAAGCTGTCAGGAATGTATATAGAAGAACCGAGACATATGCAACTGTTTCTCAGTATGGTTGTGTACATTACACACTAACACATACAGCCACAGACATATTTTGTGAAGAATTTTTGTCTACATTAATACATGTATAATCCAATCTGAATAGGTATTGTCCATTTAAAGGTTTAGATGATGCAGCAATGCAGTTATGCTACTTATTCGTGTAGTGTAGTTGACATTTGGGAACTAAAACGGACATACCAATTTTCAAGTGCATAGGTGCAAGGCATTCATGACTCAGTCTAAATATGTGCTCAGTCAGAACAAGTGTTTTTACATGGATTTAAATGGGATGAAGACAAACTGGGCAATAAACATAAGTAATACAAATAATAAAAAAATATTATCAGCCCCTACACCAGCACCCGGCCACTGCGATCATCCACTAGACTCCTAGTTCAAACATACAAATCCAACTACTCAGCTGGGAACTCTCTGTTTGCCAACTCTGTTGGGAAAATATGGAAATGAATCACAGCTGACTTGGCCCTAGAATCCTCACTAACTTAATTCAAAAACAAACTCAAGAAATACTTCAAAACTCATTGGTTATGTCCTTGCACTAACCCCGACTAGTGATCTCTCTATTTCTTAGGTGTCTTACCTTCAACTACGTCTAACTTTTTTTTCTACCACTCCATTTCAGGAAGGGTCAATTGTATAAATGCTGCTCAGTCTGTCTTAAACCTGAATGTAATGTTATGGATGTTTAACATTGAAAATAATGTTATGTTTTGTAAAGTGTTTTATAATAGGTTAGTACTATATGTGCTAAATGCTGATATTGCTTATGACTGTAATCTCTTGAAACTGGCATTTACTAAATGTTCAATATGTATTATTATCTTGGAGCTTTTCTCCTAGGGCCTCCGCTGAAAATGGGCATGCATCCAGTCGGACTATCCCGGTCAACAAATGTAAAATAAAATAAATAAATAAATAAAAATAAATATATGCTAATCATCACTTTCATTAGTGCACCACAGAGCAGCTGATTTGTGTGATCAATGCCAAAGTCTTTGCACATGTGAGATACACATTTAATGACTACTACTTGAACTTGAGAAGTACCTATCCATATTGGCTATGGTAGAAATAGTTAACAGATATTACAGTGTTCATAAGTACTTCATATCAGAAATGTTGTGTCATAAATTTTAGGAAATTTAAAAAGTATTTATATGGCTTTCCCCATTGCACATAGTTAAGCAATGAGCATATGCAGATCTCTGTTTCATTCAGAAAATTATAAGAGTTGTATTAGTTTGCTTTCTCTGCGCAACCATTTTAAGATGAGAGCTGTGGCAGTCAACACTTTGAACAGTACTGAGTAGAAAAAAACAGCTGCTGCCTAGCTGTAATTTTAGCAATAGCTGTAACAGCAGTAAGCTTTTATTTTGGGCACAGATAATACAGGGTTCAAATCCAGCCCAATATCTTGTTTTTGTATGTATTGATGATGTAACTAAATAATTACATGTGATAATTTTTGCACTTGTAAGAGGGACTGACTACAGTGAAGTGCTGTATAAAAACAAACACTACTCAACTGATTTATGTTGACCTGAGTGCCTTTATTCTGCATTAACTTGTGTGTTTCCTAAGTGCAGTGGGTATAAGCAGCATTGTATGGAGGTAATTGCACCATGCTATAGGATGTGAAGAGCCATTCACTGTTGCTTGCCAAAGTCAACACAAATGGAGAAGACAAAATGTGAATGTTTCAGTGGGGATTTATTATTTATGTGTGTGGTGTGCAATGCTATCTTTTGACTGGATTAAAGATGTGAAATTGGAGAAGAGATGAAAGTGGTGAAATGGGGTGCAAGCAGGGAAAGGACAAAGGAAAAGCAATATAGGAATGTGCAGGATGAAATTAGGAAAGAACTATAGCTATACAGTTCTTCAGCAGTGTCAAATGAGCCCAGATAGAACACTGGATGAATTTGGACTTTCACTTCAACCAAGATGGGTGTCAAAAATGCAGTAATGTTGTATAGTCAATTAGACCAAATCAAGTGTGTCAAGAAGACAGAAGTTCCAAGTTGAGAGCTGTGTATGGGACAATAATTTGTTTTTGGGACAGGTGCCATTTTTGTTTTTTCATATTAGTAAGATAGTCGTTTTGGGTAAGGGACACAGGTATCTCAGGGTCAGTGTCAGGTAGGTACGGTAGGTGAGGGAGCAGCTGCAGACAAACATGACTGACAAGACAGAGACAGGGATGGTGAGGGACATAACAGGTTGGAGGACACCATGATTTGGGATAGGGAGGGGATATCAGATACCCATGCCCATCAAGCATGGTGACAGTGAGAATCCAGTCCTTGCCTTCAAAATTGTCATTACCATCCCCTTCCTGAGCTTGCTGTTATAGTGCTTAATGTTTTCTTTTGCCCAGCATTCTGGCGGGCATCTTTTGCATTCAGTGGAGGCATGCACCAATGGCACTTTCCATATCCTCGTGCACTATGCCTGGCATCTCCTGGCAGGTGACAAGATCACCACCATAGATAATACTGCCAAAGGGTACTACTGCAACAGCTGCCATGGTAATGCTACCTGATGTGATGGGTCCAGGTAGTGCAGGGGCTGAAAAGGCAGTACTGCCAGGCTGGGTCCCAGATGTGCTGGATGTTATAATATATCAAAACCCTAAATTTGTGTGCATTGAGCAGCATAAAATGTATTTCTATCCTGAAGATCAGCTTCTGCTCTCACATTCTCTAAGTTATTAAGTAGTAAACCCCACATTTTCTTTCTTGACAGAAGTGCAACAACTCAGCCTACTATTTCTTCTCATTTCTAAAATCTGGGCATTTTGTTTTTAACATACCCTTCCATGGACATATAACTAATCCTTTCCTCTCAGAGTTGTAATTAACCTACACCATCACAGATGCATTTTCTGTTCACTGTACTTAGCTTTTCTGTAGAACTCTCCACAAAGGGGAGGTCTGTCACTCAATGAAAATTGCTAAGTTGAAGTTTATATTTCCAAAACTTGCTCCAATAATTTAAAAACTCCCAAACATCTTTACATATTTACTTTACCACGAGACCTAAGTAGATCTCATTATTTTTTCATCCTTCAAAGATGTTTCCTTTCCACAAGTTATGATAATTAAGAGCTAATACGTTTAAGTATGTGTGTTGGGGAGATTAAGTTCCACACATGGTGCAAGGTGTGTTTGTAGTTTTCATTTTTGGTTTGCTTGTTATCAAGACTGCACTGAGTGTCTTGTGCACTGACTTCTTATAAGGACTCCTCCTCTCATAAAACTTTGTTGTCTTCAGCAGATTTATTTCTTTATTACAACTCCCTTATGTTTGAAGATTTTCAGCTCCTTCTTCCAGATATCTTTAATAGACCACCGTAGCAATGAAACCCTCAACTCTAAAGTCTACTGAGCCTCCTATACAATTTATGCACCATTTGTTTTTGCTGATCATTTAACAGGTTTACTTTCTTTATCCATTGAATCACTTGCTATGCCTCCAGGCTCACTTCTTGTTTTTTTTCCACTGCACACATTCCCCCTTCATTCCCAGTGTTAAGTTACCCATATGTCTTCAGCCTGCATCTTCATTAATGCTCTGTACACCTTACCTGCTCCTCCTTTCTGCTACTGTAAAGAAAGATTTCTGCTTTTACAGTATCTTGTCTCATCTTCTCTCTTCTCCAACCTTCACCATAAATGAATCTACCACTCCTTTGCAGACTAAAGTCCTCAACAAGTCTTACTCAAGCAGCCTCTGCTTTTATTACCCTTCTCTGTGAATTACACCTGCATTCATCCTCTCTGCACACCTTGCCTACCTCCTCTGTTTTTCAGAGACTCACTAAGATGAGAAAAGGGGTGAAGAATGCAAGTTTGTTACGTTCACTATTTTGTCTTTATAAAGTAGACTATGTTCTTAGAGTTAAGAAAAGATTGTATTTGGGTGGATTTAAAGGTTATGAGCTTATAGTCAATGGTGTTTTTTTTTTTTTGCTCAGGTGAATGAATAGTTTTAGGCAAAGTGGGATACTGAACATTTATATTTGTTCGAGGGAAAATGGGATATAGTAGTGAATAAGAAGAAACCAAATATTGCACAGATGTTATTTGATGGAAGATAAAATGTGAGACAAAAAGTTGGACATATAAAGTGAAAGGAATATATATTTGATAAAACATATAAATATGACATTAGAATGTAAGAAATGTGACTGGAAATTACAAGAAAAATAAATTTTAGTGAAAAATGTGTGATAAAAAAGTAAAAAAATCAACAAAAATCTTTTTTTGACGTAAGTCTACTCATGATGGAAGATTTTTGCACTAGAAGTGGGTTTTGGAGTGATAATGGTATGTATTTTCCTTTGGGATATCTGGGCAAACAATCTATAGATGCTGAAGATAGAAATTCCATATAGCAAATGAAAAATGTGGGTTTGGTTATGAATAACACTCTTCCTCTTTCTAAATAATACTTTTGTGACTAAAGTATAAAACTGAGAGAATGAACTGAATCAGTTTTAACATATAAAAAAGCAGGAAATATGACAAATAGACAGATAAATAGAATTTGAAAGAAGTTTGTTAGAGTTTGGATGGAAGATTTATTTATTAATTTACATGGATAACCAGGAAAGTCTGACTTGGAAAGGCCAATTTTTAACAAAGGCCTAGTGAGAAAAGCTCCAGGAACATGGTTACTAGTAGGAGTCTTTTTTTTGGATGATCGTAGGTCTCTCTTGTTAGAGTACAACTGGAAAAAGTGTTTGAGTGCAGGATATTTATTCTGCCATATAAATGAGTTTGTAGGCAGTGACTAGTTGGGCAAATGTTACACAGCTGGGTAGTTCTAACCAGTGTAATTCTCGAAATGCAGTGCATTGATGGGCTCTGTGGGATGCATAGGGTGCAAATTTGGCTATTTTGTTATAGCAAGATTCTAATGTTGATGTATCTTTCTTATTTATGTTAATGAGAACTGGACAGCCATATAAAAGAGTAGAAAGTAAATAGGTTCTGCACATTGATGGCCTTATTGAGTTAGTAAGATAAGGTTTGATTCTATAAAGGGACCCTAGTTTGTTATGAGTAGTTTTGACAGCATGGGTTAAGTGCCGGTTACATTTTAGTTTTCATCAATGTGTACTTTGAAAAGTTTAGTTTTGGATAGTTTCTATGTTGGGGTCTATATCATATGAGTGAATCTCACTAATTGCGAACACTCATAATAACTAATGTACCGGACCTCAAAGTGCTTTTTCTGAGATTGCAGTACAGTGAAGAGTGGGATATTTGCCCTTTCCTCATTGTAGTGCGATCTCAGAGTTGGAATATATATTTGGTGGTGGGTGGGGGGGGCATAGCCCCCCACAATAGGAAGTTCAAGGTCTGGTACGTTCAATATTATGAGTGTTTACAATTTGTGCGACTTGCTCATATGATATAGACCCTCTATTTTGGTGTTGTTGGATGAAGAGATATGGAAGAAGGTTGGTAGCTCAGTGTATTTTTTTGGGTGTGAAAAGCATTAACTTAGATGAATGTTTGCTAACCAAGATTCAATAGCAGAGAAGGAGAGTTGTGTTTTTTTCTTGGAGTTTTGGAAGTGTTTGTGATGAGTAGAGGAGAGTGGAATCACTTGTGTATTGTACTGTTGAGGCAAGGCTGGAAGTTTGTTAAACAGCCGTGGTATCAGAACTGAGCCCTGTAAAACACCAGTTACCTATAATGGAGGGGAAAGTCCTGTTGTCATTTAACTGTGTGTTGTCAGCCAGGTAAGTAGCTATGAACCCACAATAGTGATGAAGAACTAAGACCGAAGAGGGTTTGTTTGTTAAGAAGATTTTGGTGGGAAACCTTGTCAAGTGGTTTAGATATGTAAATGAAGAGGCATGAGACTAGCTTACCATTGTTTCTATTTTGATTGATTGCATTAGTGAAGCTTAAAAGGGCAATTGTGGTACTATGAGCAGGTCAAAAACCTATTGTATATGATAATAGGTTGTTGGAGATGTGTTGCATGAAATGGGTATGAGTACCTTCTTTCATTATTTTGGATACAGGTGATGGATTGCTATTGGCCTAAATTTTAAAAATTCAGTCCAAGTTACCACATTTTTGTAAGAGAATGACGAAGGACAGGGAGTGTGGCTTTCTGTAACAGAGCAGTTGATTACTATAGCGATACGGTAGAAAATACTATAGTGATACGATAGAAAATGGTATCAGCAGACAGTCTGATATATTCAGCAGGTAATTTATTGTCCGCTAACAGTGTGGGTTTTAGCTTTTGGAGCAGTTTCCTTATTCTAGAGGTTTGTACTGCTTTGAATGAGAAATTGTTAGCATTGTTACTAGAAGGTTGGGGGTGAGGAGGGAAGTTTGTGTGTTTCTTTAATAAGTGCTAGAACTGAGTTAGTGAAATAGATGTTGAACTGCATTGCATTACCAATATTTTCTTTGCTATCTGTGGTTTGTGGGGTTGGGGTGTGGACTGTCCAAGATGAAGGAGTTTTTTTTTTCTTAACTCATTACAGCTTAGTCCGCCTCCAGGTGGTTCTGCAGTTACCTCCTACCGCGCTTCTAGGCATCAAATAATTCTTGTTCATATTTGGACTAATAATTCCAAAACCATGCTATATACAACATATAAGAATATTTTATCTTGAAACATACATGATGTTAAACTCAATTTTACTGATATTTGATCTCAATGAGTATTTGTTAGAATTATAAGGCAATACATTTTTTTTAAAGGTTAAAGCCACACCCACTGTGAGTTAAAGGTAAATACTCAAAACAGCTTTACTGCAGAGAATGAGTTAAAGGAGAACCAGAATGTTTTGGGTTTGTTTTGGTATTTCTGCTGAATGTTTGAGCTGTATGACTTTTTATAATTTTTGATGTGTAATTTTGCTGGATTTCTTCTTTGTCTAATTTTTTTAGGGCTTCTTGACTTTTCATAGAGTATCATTATTTCCAGGCTATCTGTCTCTGTTTAAGTAACTGCATGGGATCCTCTGTGAACCAAGGACCTGGTGCTGACTTTACTTTTTTAGTTCTAATCAGAGCCATTTCATTTCTGAAGTTTAGGAAGGTGTTATTGAAGTGAGATATGGTGTTGACTAAGGTAAGTGTTTTAAGTGGATTCCAATAGTATAGTAGTAAGGCAGAGATGAATGTTTGCTTGTTCATTTTTTTTTTAGGTTATGTATCTGCTTATAGAATGTGTTTTTTTGAGACAGATGGCACTGTCATTACAGAAACATTGTGAGATTGTCATTGATACTATCTGGGAGGCAACCACAGAGATACAAATTGGTGGGTTTATTGGTTAATATCCAGACTAGGATGGATAGTCTATTTGTTTTTGTCTAGTCTGGTTGTGTCTTGAATTATATGGGAGAAGTCATGTAGGTTTGATGAATATATTGAGGTGTGAGAGTGACAGGATCACCAGTCAGTACTGAGGTCACCCATTATTAATGTTTCTTGGTGAACATTTAGGGAAGTCCAGTGGACGATATCACCTACTGTGCTTATATTGTTACTAAGGGGAATGTAAATATTAACGATGGGAATACATTTTTTGAGATTAACTATAAGTCTTGCAAGTACCATTTCAGCATTATTACATTTGAGGATGTTAAGGACGAGGAGGCCTAGTTCAACATTCTTTTTGTATATTATTGCTATTCCACCTCCTTGTTTGTTTGTTTTTTTCTGTTAAGCCTGTGCATGTTGTAGTCTGGAGGTAGGATTTTATTGTCTTGTATTTTTGGTTTTAGCCAGGTTTCGGTTATGTTGACTACATCTGGAGAGTATTGTGCAAGGAAAGTATGCAATTCATGTATTTTGTTAGTTAAGCTTCTGAGGATCATACAGAGTAGTAAGAGGTTAGATCCTTTAAAAGAGGTATTTGATTGGAAGAGGATATTTATAAGGCTTGGTTGTGAAGGTAATGATGGCTGGAGTTGGGCCAGGGTTTGGATATATGTCTTCATTGAGTTTGAGTGAGTTATTGAGTATAAGTAGGACTACATTCCTTTTGAGTTTAATTTGTTTTTCAGTATTGACCAATGGTTTCTGATCTGTTTTTGTATGAGTTTAAGGGAATAATAACATATATAGATTTTGGGGTAGAGTTCTGGAGATATCTGTATGTTTAATTTGTCCAAGTCTTTTGATGATGGAAATGGACCCCATTCCTAAGTCAAAGTATTATTAAAGTTCATGAAATTAGTATTGTTTCAGTCTTTGGTGTTAGCCAACATTATGCCCAGAACTGACTCCTTCCGCAATTCATATGGTGTTAAATGTATTGGTAACATAGTTAAATAAAACTGCAAATATTTTTTTATGAGATTCCTTGCTCCTACTACTATTGGAACTGTTTTGGTATTCTTCTTCCACACTGTCCTTGTTTCTGTCTGAAAATCCTGATATGTTATGACTTTATGTCTCCCTGTACATAAGACACTGTAATCACTGGTTGTAACAATTTCAATTATCAATACTTATTTTATCTTCTTTTTATAGACTACTATATCTGGTTTTATTGCATCTATTTTTGAACTGTTGGTAGTGGGTAATTCCATGTGACATAAACCAAATCATTCTCTATAATGCTTTGTGGCCAATATTTCCAATGCTTCTCAGCTATTTCAATATACTAATGTTTGTACAATCTGCAATGCAGCAGCCTCACTGCATTATTATGCCTTTCAGTATTCAGGCCCCCTGCCATTAGTGTATCATACCCAGCAACAAGACATGCGACTGTTTCCAGTTCTGTTTTACAGAACCTGCATTTGTCAGTTACGCCCATGTTTAACCCATTCCCTCCAGTACAGCTGTTTTGCCTGTGCACCTTTAAATCCCAGTCGCTGTGACTTGAGCCTTTAAAAATATGAAGTTATCACCTTACAGTTCAAACCAATACTCATCGAGAGAGGTCAGATATCAGTACAATTGTCTTTGCCATCATATATGTTACAAGGTAAAATATTCTGATACTTTGTAAATAGCATGGTTTGGGAATTATTAATGCAAGTATGAACAAGCAATATTTGATGCCAACAGGAGCAGTAGGAGCTAACAGCAGAAATGCCTGGAGATGTCTCTCTGCTATAATGAGTTAATGGACTCTGCAAACCAATGTGTATGCAGCCCACTATCCTGGACTGCTAATATTAACCATTCATCTTTTGGTTTAAATTCACCTCTCCTTAACCAGTCCTGCATCAGATCCTGACTGACATGAAGTTGCCCCAGGAGTTTTCTGTACTTGCAACTATATTTATGCCTTTTCTAAATTTCTTGCCTTCTCATCTGCTCCTTCTTTATATATTCTTCATTTTATTTTATTTTATTTTTTTTTTTGGCACATTCAGTTGACACCTGACTTTTGTCTCTTTCTGATTTGTTTTCCAATATCACTTAACACTGATATGCTTCTACTAAACTAAGCAGGGAAGTCATCTTAGATTTGTTCTTTTCATGTCTTGAAACTTTCACTACATTTGGATCTGATGAGGTCAGCAGATATGTATTCATTTCTATGATTTCAGAGCTATACATATAATCAATTTTGAGGAGGCCTGTCCCTCCCGCAGTTTGAGGAATACATATTCTTGGTATACACTGATTTTTACATATCTTTTGATAAGCATGAAGCATTTTTCCTGTTTTCCTGTGCAACTGCTCCAGTACATTTTGGAGCCAATTACATCAAAAGTGTAAGTTAGAAAAAATAAGAGTAAATTAGTTTATAGCTTCAACTTTGTTTCTAGATTTCAGGGTTGTTTTCAGTATTCATTTTATTCTTCTGAAATATACCTTACTGAATTTTATTCACATTTGTTCATGTTTTATTGTCAATCCTTCATCAATTCCCAAATATTTATACAGTCCCTCCTGCTCAAGTTCCTTTATATCACATTCTTGTCCCAGACAGATATTTTCATGTTGCAGCTTTTCTGCTTTAAATGTTACTTTTGCACATTTATTAAGACCAAGTTACATTTGTATATCATCTGAGAAAGTTTTGACCTCTTCCAGTTTTGATTTCATCTCCTCATCTGATGAACTATATAGTTTTAAATCATCTTCAAAGAGGAAATAAGAAATGTTTACACTTTGTTGTTGTCTGGGAGCCAAATTCTAACCACGACATAATCTGTTAAGTATACAGGTCAATGGGTTAAGGGTAAGAAAAAAAAAGTAGTGATGACAAAGAGTTACCCTGGAGTATCACCCTTTGAATTTTTATCCCTGGGATAATAATTTGTTCTTTATCATGTTTTAGCTGCAAAGTGATTTGTCACTATTTTATGGTCACTGTAATGTAATTAATCAATATAAGGTATATCTTATATATCTGTAAGTAGTCCTTTACTTATGAGTGCGGGATCATGTCAACTGCTTTTTTATAATCTTTCTATGCCATACATAGATTCTTCCCTTTTTTACAACTTTCAGTTATGACTTTATTTAAAAACAAATGATCTTTTTTTCCATATGGCTTTCTTTTGTTACTCGTTTGCTCTATTGCCATGATTGAGTTTTCTTCTAAATGATTATGAACTCTGGCAGCACCAGTTCGAGTATATAGTTTATACATGGTCAGAAGGCAAGTTATTAGTCTATAGTTTTTAGGATAGCTTGCAGGTTCTCTCTTAAGGAGGAGTATGATTTTTCCTGTTGTTAACCAGGTTGGTGTCTGTTCAGAGTGTGCATATAAGTAGTTCTCATTCATGGCTGAATCTTCATGTAAAGATGTTAAAACATTTTACAAGAAGCTAGGTACTGCATCTGGGCCTGGGGTTTTCCACTTTGGAGCTTTTCTTAAATTTGTTTTAATTTCTCTAACCGTTACTTCATCCCCTTTCATATTCTGTACAGTCAAACTTTTTACTGTTTCTTTTACTTCTTCTATCCATTCAGCATCTTTGTTATGTTTTATAGGGTCTTCTTTGATACTGTATTTCTTCAAAATGTGTCTATTTCTTCTTTATTTGGTGGTGTTTCAATTCCTTTTGCTTTGTTTTCCAATTCTCTATGAAACATTTTGAGTCATCAATGGATTGTTTATTTTGTAGTTTTGCTTTACATTTATGTACATAACTTCTAAGTTTTGTGCTTGTGCTGGTATCTTTAGTTTATTATTTGCAGCAGTGCATGATAGATGCTGGTCTATTGTAATATGTACACTTTTAGCGTATCTAAGTATTTTTGTTGATCTTTTCCCTCTTCTGTACTCTTCTAACAGCATCTTGTCTTAATTGCTTTATAGTTTTCTCTAATCAATACTTCCATGACAGCATTTCTTTTCTTCCTTTCCTTTCCTTTCCTTGTATTTTTTGTGCTAAGACGTTATGTTGTATTCATTTAGCTGCACAGTAATATAGTCTATATTATTTTTGTTGCATCATCTGGATTTCTAATAGTCTTGATTATTGTGTTCATTTTTTATCATACATCTAACATTTTGGGTCTTACTGACTTTCCGTAATCAATTTTTTAATTGATCTTAATTTATCTATCCATCTCTATTAAATCAAGCAGCTCTTCCATTAGATATTTTTCTTCTAAAGTTAGGGCACATACTGTATTCTCTGTTTTCTGCGTGCACTCTGCAGAAAGTTTCAGAATATCTACCTTTGATATATTATCTTAAGCTTCATCCTATGTCATCTGTTACCCTTTCATATGGGAACTCACTGGCCTATCACTCCACAACACTGACTGCATCAGAGGTGCCACCAGCTCCTTCCCTTGCTGTGCAACTCCAGCTGAACTTGTTTTCCTGGTTTCCTACTGAAGGCTCCAAAGTATCTTCATATGGCAACTGATCAGATGTTTCCTGTTCCAATTGTTTATCTTTAGTCTGGGGACTCATTGTTTAGTCATGCTGTGATATCACCCTAGTTGGAGGTTCTTTCCTAAATCCTTTACTTCACCAATAATCCATAACTTCAGCTTCTATTTCTTTTACATCTCCATTACTAATTCTCTTTTCTACTTCTCCCTTTGTTTTCTTATTTTTTGTATTATAAAATTTCCCATATCCACATGACTTTGCCTGTATTTCTTTTAAAATATCTTTGGTGCTGCTTGTTCAATATTGATTAGCTTTGCTTTTTCTTTTGCATAAATATTGCACCATATTCAATCTCTTTTTCTTTCCCATGTCTATATTTCTTCTTCAAATGTGTACTACTCTACTTGTTTCTTCTTACTCTGGGGACTCATTGCTCCATCATTCTGTGACATAACCTGTGTTAGACTTAATACACTAAATCCTTCACGTTCCAGGCATCCCATTTACTTAATTTCTAATTTACAAATCTTCTGTTCTACATTTCCCCTTTGTGATCTTATTATTTGTGTTGTAAATTTTTACATAACTTTGTGCCTTTGTCTGTATTTCTCTTCAAATATCCTTTGAACTGTTTTTTTTTTTGTATTGATTAGTTTGGCTTTCTCCTTTACATAAATATTGCAGCATATTAGACCTCCCTTTCTTTCTCATGTCCATGTTTCTTTTTCATGCTTTTTAAACATTTCTAGATTTTGTTCTTTATATTTTTGTACTTCCTCAGTTGCTTCATTTTCCAAACGGCCTAAGGTTTCTTGGTCCATATGTTTCTGTTGTGTAATTGAACACAAATTCCATTTGCAGCTTTTGACAGTTTTTCTTGTGCAAGCATTTTCTTTCCTCTAATTTCTATATTAATCTTTTTGTATATCTTCTGTCTGGAAATTTTGGGCTTCTTGCATAACAGCAACAATACATCATTTATTTTGTTATCCTCAATAGTCCACTCTATCATCTTTATGGCTATTTTGTTGGCCTGTCAATTGTTGTGGATTTTGTGGACTACTACTTCCTTCTACAATGGGGAGGGGGGCATCATCCTCCTGAACTTGACCTAACTCCATTAAAGGAATCTTTCCATATCTAATGGATTTTACACTGTCATTTTTTTCCAATCTTGGCACCAGTGTCAGTTTACCAGGATTGGATCATTTTTATTCTGAGACTTGTGCACCCAGTTGTCTTTTTTTATTTTTTACCTTACTTCTGTCCATGGCATATGCTACATAAAATACAGTCTGTATATTAATGTCAACTTGGTGAGAGTTTATAAAAACAAGATCCACCTCATGAAGGTACTCACCAAGACTTGAGGATGGATTGAGGTTGAGCAGTACTGATCTCTTTTGCTTGCTGATTTTATCATCTCTCCATTCTAACCCCTATCATTTCTTCATTCAGCCTGATTTTGTATAAGTTTAAGGGAAAATAATGTATATAGGTTGTGGGGGAAGAGTTCTGGGGATATTTCTACTGATATAGCTTGACTAATGTTAGGGGAGAGGACTGGCTTAGTGGCAGAAAAGAAGCTTATTGATAATTGTCTATGGTAGGATGATAGTTAAGCTCTCAGACTGAGGAGAGGAAGCATTATAAAGTAGGCAGAGAGCAATTTGAAGTAGGCAGAGAAAGTGCCAAGGTCTGTTGTGTGTATTAGAATGAGGGTGTGTGACAGGTTGTGGTATATTGAAGGAGGAGAAGGGGAGTGGCCTTAATTTAGTGTTAGGTTGTGAGATAGATAATGGGGTTTGGATATTGGAGAATGGAAAGAAAAGAGATGATTAGGAGGTTATTAATGGAAGAGATACTGAGGTAAGACTAATTAGATTGACTGGGGCTGGGATGATGACGGGATGATATAGCTAGTATGAGTGGTTGGGGCAATGACAGAATATGTCACAGATGTGGGAGGAGTTGGAAGAGGTATAAAAGTAGGAGTACTGGGGTTGGTGGGAATTCATGGTAGACTAGGAAAACAGAGTGAGCCTGAGTGCAGGGAGTGCAAATGGAGTTGACTGGACCCAATAAAAGTTTCCCCAGAGTAGGATTATTGCTGAAAAATACAATCTGTTAGCAGGTTAGTGAGGAAAGTATTTCTGACTCTGTCTACAATGCTGTATATAAAGCAGTGTATGCTGCATTCAGAGAGACTGTGTAGCAGTACAGCTATGTAGCATATTGGGCAGAGATTCCAAACTCAACTGGCTGTAGAAAGCTATTAGAAAATGTAAAATAAAACATATGGTATAATTTCATAAAAGATAACAGTCTCGTGGTTTTTCCAAGGGTTTCTTCAAGGGATGAGCAGATAAAGATATGAAAATAAAAATAGATGATGTAAGATGTTCTGGTATGCTGGACATTGCCTAAACAGAGGCATTGTACTGCATGCTCTGTTAATGCATATCTCAGAGAACAGGGAAAAGCTGAGTTTTCTTTTTTAATGTTTTCCTTTTCTTCAAGTTTTTATTACTTTAGAAGTAGTATCCTCATAGATTTGGGGCATGCAACTAAATTGTATTTATATATATATATATATATATATATATATATATATAGAGAGAGAGAGAGAGAGAGAGATGCAGGAGGGCACTGCACCTCTATAAAAACAGTGTTCGTGTGTGTGTTGCAATATTTTGTGAGATGTGTTAAGTCTAATAATCCATAGTTTTGCTGAAGAGGTTGAGAGTGAGCATCCAGAACTGGCTAGCCCATCGAGGTGAACAAAGTGGTAGTTTGAGTCATACAGTTACCACCATGCTTGCACAGCATGTAAATGGTCAGGACAGGAGTCCTGGGCATTTAGCAGCAGCCTTACACTTACATATTAGTAGAAACATGCACAACACATGTAAGGGACAGCTGCAGTATGCTGAGAAACAAATACTCAGATTCATTAACCTTTTTAATAAAAGCAAACATTATTGTCTGAGTCTCAGCTGAAACAAATGGCTTCTATTAGAGACAGGGCTTCACTACACCTTAATACACTTATCAAACTTCTAACACCTTAATACACTTATCAAACGTCTGACACAATCCTGTTCTCAATAAATTGTGCATCAAATATCCTTCTGATAGATTTACCTAGTTCTAGTAGCCTCCTTCTGTCTGACCTTCCTTTACTCTTATTTTCTTTAAAGATCATCCCCTCAGATGACCATGTCTGTCAGAGCACTTTACTGGAAGCAATCAGATAAAGAGAAAAGCTGGTCTCTTTCAAGAAGGCTCTCCTTTCCCATTTCTTTAATGAAAACAAATATTACGTCTTAGAGAGATACTGGATAAGAAGTTATTTGACCCACTGGACCTGGTACTCATTTTCATAGGTTCATAGGTTCATAGGTTCATTTTCTCTCACTCTTTTCTACTACCTTACCACTGTATCCAGACTAATCTTCTATACTATGTATACGTTTACAAACTGAATATTGCCATTGTTTGTACAATATATCCATATCTTAAAAGTGATACTATTGTATTTGATTTCATTTAATTGTATGTTTATTCTTATGCTATTCATAACATCAAATGGGCATCTCGTTGGGTGTACATGTTCAAAAATAATTTTGTACTTTGTGTTTGCCTGATTGTCCTGGGCCATGGCTGAAGAGGGTCATTGGACTAGTCCAGTGACCCATTTGACAAATGTTAAATCAATAAATTAGTCTTGATGAGAATGTGACAACATTTTTATTTTGATTTTGGTGTGCATTGCTGCTATAAATGCTTCACACCGAAAGGGATTTAATTTAAGTAGTGGAGAAATGGATAGACTTGGCTATTTAATATGTTCGGTGCTACCAGCTAGATGTTACAGTGCTTTGAAATGTATTTGTGTTGTCTATTTGTATACTCTCAAAAGCATATAGTAACTTGTATTAAAATACTGGACACCCACTCTCAAAACTATCATAACTCCTAAACCCTTCCAAATGCCCTCAGCAACCACTGCCCTATAACAGTTACCAGACATACTCCCAACCTTATCAAACCTAACAAATTTATTGCCACTCGCTCACTTTCTCATTTCTGTCCTAACTCCTTTATTCACCAACTCTCCAAAATTAACTGGTCTTACCTCACCACTCTTCCTTTAGATGAAGCTGTCCACTCCTTCAACACTACATTCCTAAACATTCTTAATTCCCTTGCTCTTCTTTGCAAGATTAGAATCAAATCTAATACTGCTCCTTGGCTTACTAAATCTATCAAAACCCTCATGAAAGACCGGGATAGGATTTGGAAAATGTGGACTAAAACTAGGACCCCTTCTCTTCTTCAGAAATATAAAGAACTCAGAAATAAAATTAAAAAAAATAATCTATTATGACAAAATAAACTTCTATGCCAATCCTCCCTCTGCTCTTAATCAGACCCAAAGAAATTCTAAAATTAAACAGACTCTTCATCCAGGAAACCCTTCCACTCCTAACCCATGTCCCAGTGCAACACCTGAAGACATAGCCAACAAATTTAACAATCATTTTATAAACTCAATAACTTCCATAGTAAACTCTCTCCACCCCAGAAACAAGACTAGCAACGCCACAAACTCTATACCGCTTCCTAACCCTCCTAACTCCTTCTCTCTAAAAGCAGTATCAACTAACTATGTGAAGTCATTACTCTCTAAACTTAAACCTTGTTCCCCATCTGTTGACAAGCTATCCTCTTACTTCCTGCAGATTGCCTCTGAACCTCTTGCCTATCCTGTATCCATCTTAATCAACTGATCCATTTCTGAATCCTATGTCCCCACTGTATGGAAGAATTTCTTTACTCTACCCATTCACAAAGGGGGCAACTCCTCAGACATATCCAACCTCAGACCGATTGCCATACTCTCTCCACTCTCAAAAATCCTAGAGAAATGCATTCATGAGCAGGTAATGCATTACCTTCACAAGGAAAACCTTCTCACACCCACACAGCATGGTTTCCATCCCAAGCATAGTACAACTACTGCACCCATATCATTCATCAACATAGTCTCCCTAGCTCGTGATAACAATAAACTTGTCTCATGCCTATTACTTGACCTTTCTAAAGCCCTTGACACTGTCTTTTACCCACTCCTTCTAGATAAACTCACTAACTTACATTTCTCTCCCCCTACTATCTCCTGGTTCTCCAGCTATTTCTCTACCCACCAGCAATCAGTTAAATTGCTTTCTGCACTATCCTCCCCTCTCACTGTACAAATGGGAGTCCCCCAAGCGTCCGTACTTGGACCACTACTCTTTAATATTTTCACCAACTTGCTCTACTCCTCTTGTCCTCAGTCATCTCTTGTGCAATATGCTGATAACTCAACTGTTATAACCATTGCTGACAACCCAACTGACCTCCACTCAACTACCCAGGCATCCTTCCACACCATCGAGACTTGGCTTAGTGATAACAAACTAATACTTAATCCAAAAAAAACTAAGCTCCTACTCTTCCTCACTAAAAACATCACCACACTCAAAAGTACATTTACCATCTTATCCTGCAACAACACTATCATCTCAGCTGAATCTAGTACTAAATTGCTAGGTGTTACAATAGATGATCAGCTTAAGTTTGATCTCCATATTACTAACTTGGTAAAAAAAACTCATCAGAAACTTGGACACCTTTTCCGTAGCAAGAAATACTTAACTAACACTGCCTGAATAACTCTCTCCCAGGCTTTATTACTCCCAACACTCCTATACAGCTGCCACATATTCACAAACCTAAATTCTACACTTATTTCCAAACTTGAAACTACCTATAATAAGATTGCCAGATTTGCAGATAACCAAACCTACAAGTCAGACCACTGCTTAGCACTACAGCAACTAGACTGGCTAGAATTCCCTCAGCTGCTCCAACTATACCAACTACAAATCATCCACTCTGTCCTCTATCTACCCTCCTTCTGCCCCAGCCTCTCCACTATCATATCCAAATATTCACCTACTAGGATGATACGCAACTCAAATAAAGAATTATTAGAAATCTACAAACGCAAAACCAAAATAGGCTGCCTTCTCTATAACTATAACCCAGCTACATCCTGGAACCAACTCCCCTTGGAAATAAAATCCCTCCAGCATAGCAAAAGTTTCAAATTAGCCACAAAGAAATACCTAAAACCAAAGTGGCCTTGCCACTGTAGCCAACCACCCTGAAACCACCATCCTTTCACTTATTTCACCACCTCACTCTTAATGTATCTCTAACACTATTCCCCTGCCTCTTCTACCTCTTCCCTTCCTCTAACTCCAACCACTCTTAATTCTTAGTCTCAAAACAACCTACCTGTCTAGACTGTCTCCTACACTCTACCTCCCCTACATCTCCTACTAGCCATTCTTACTTCCCTTTCTTGTTTCCATACTCCTGCACAACTAGATCCTACCCACTTTAAAAAAGCATCTGCCTATTAACTCATTTTGCTCTAAGCAGCTAAAATAACATTGTAACTAGTCACATTTTCTTCTGGTAATTGTTCAAAACCTTGTTTGTAACAACTCACATACTTGTCTACCAGTTGTTAATACTCTGTATAATTGAATTGCCTGGGAGCTTTCTTGTCTCTCCATGTCTCTTCTTGGAAGATCCTATAGCTGATTGTTACTACTATGTTACTAAAATTTAATAAATTGTTTTCTAGTCCTGAGGAGCTTTTCTTCCTGAGTCTCTGCTGAAAATGAGCCAAAAGCTCAGCCAGACTAACCCAGTTAAGAAATGTAAAATAAATTTAAAATAAATTCCTCCCCTACATCTCCTACTAGCCATTCTTACTTCCCTTTCTTGTTTCCAAACTCCTGTACAACTAGATCCTACCCACTTTAAATAAGCATATATATTTGATATATTGATATCCTTTGCCTTACAGAAACTTGGTTGAAACCCTCTACTCATGACCTAAAAATAACCCCACCTGGATATAACATCCTAAGATGTGACCGTACCACCAAGAAGGGTGGAGGTGTAGCTATCTTATACAAATCTGAACTTCTAATTTCATGCTTTAATGTGTTACTCCCCTCTAATACCAATGCAGAAACCCTTACCATTAAACTCCACCTTAATAAATCTAAATCTGTTTATATAATCTGCACCTATATCCCTCCAGGAAATAATATTAACACTCTTGAAAAGATTCTTAGTAGCCTTTCCACCCTACTACCTCAAGAAACTATTGTACTAGGTGATTTTAACATTGACTGGACTACCTGTAACTCTCCTAATCCTAACTCCCACATAAATCTTTATGGCTTCACTCAAATAATAAACATACCCACAAGAATCCACAAACCTAGTAATAATGAAGCTACTCTTGACTGGATACTTATAAATAGATTTCCTGAAACCTACACTTCAGGAACACTTCCAGATGACCTTAGTGACCATGTACTTACCTATATAACAAAACAAAAGGCTCACACACCTATTAATAACACATTTATAACCTATCGTTCCAAAAAACACTTTAAAGCAGAGAGCTTTCAGCTGTAACTGGTCACCTCTGAAACAACTCTATCTAGATGAAGCAGTTTCTTACTTTAATACCAAGTTCCTACAAATCCTAGATCTCCATGCCCCCCTTCGCTCTTCCTGAGTTAGGACTAAAACAGCCCCATGGCTCACAAAACAAACAAAGGACAAAATACTCATACGGAACAAAATATGGGCCAGATGGAGAGCCACTAAGAGCTCTGCTGACCACCTATATTTTAAACAGCTAAGAAATGCAACCAAGAATGACATTGTCTTAGACAAGAAAAACTACTATCTCCACCTTCAACAATCACACCCAAATAACCCTAAAAAGTTTTGGTCAGGCATTAATAAACTTCTCCATCCAGGACATACCATAACTCCAGCCCCATCTTCAGTTCCCCATAATAACTCTTTGCAAATAGCAGATGCCTTTAATAATTACTTCACAGAAACTATACAAACTCTTGCAAACACAATATCTCCCATTTCCCCCAGCACTTTACAAAACACTGACAGTTCAGTGCCTCCCTTCCATATACACCCTATGCCAACATCCTTTATCTGCAAACTCCTTCAAAAACTCAAACCTTGCACCCCTTCTGCAGACCACCTACCAGCAGAATACCTTCTAATAGCTTCCAAAGTCATAGCATATCCCATATCCATCCTTATAAACCAAACAATCATAGAAGGTAACATCCCATCCATATGGAAAGTCTCCCATATAATCCCCTTACATAAAGGAGGCAAATCCACTGATATCTCCAACTTCCGACCAATTGCATTACTCTCTCTACTAGCCAAAATAATGGAAAAATGTATTCATCATCAACTACTCCAACATTTGCTCCACAATAACTTACTTGCCAACTGTCAGCACGGCTTTAGGCCCTTTCATAGTACAACTACCACCCTTCTATCTTTTACTGACTGCATTAACAAGAATCGAAATAATAACTCTCTATCTTCTGCACTATTCATTGACCTATCAAAAGCCTTTGATATGGTTAACCATGACTTACTAATCAATGACCTAAAAGCCCAATCTCTTGACCCACAAGCAATACTCTGGTTTATATCCTATCTAAAAAATAGACAACAAGCAGTGCTCTGGGACAATAATCTCTCCACACCCCTCCCTGTAAACATTGGAGTCCCTCAAGACTCTATCCTTGGCCCTCTTCTATTTTCCATCTTTATTAATGATCTAAATACTGCTGTTCCTCAAGCCACATGCATACAATACGCCGATGATTCTACTTTAATCTGTACTGCTAAGTCATCAATCTCTCTTCAGACCCTTACTCAAGCAGTTTTTAACGCAGTTGAAATTGGTTCACCCATCACTACCTTCTCCTCAATCCTAAAAAAACAAAATTATTACTCTTTGCCCCCACTCAAAAGTCACCAGAGTTCCACTTCACAATCATCTCTAACAATGGAACTACTATTTCCCCTGACACTACTACTCGTCTACTGGGTATAACCTTAGATAATAACCTCAGCTTCGACGAACATATCAACAATACTATACAGACTGTCAATAAAAAACTAGGCTCTCTGTATAGAATCAAACCCTTCCTCACACCACTAGCTAAAACCTCCATTGCCCAAACTCACCTAACTTCTACTCTAGTCTATGCTTCCGCCATATACATCAATCTATTAAAACACAATCTAAGCAAGCTTGAAACCAGCTATAATAACATAGCTAGATTTGTCACTGACACCCCTTTCAGAACCCACCACTGTCACAACCTTAAACAACTTGGATGGTCAGAACTACAAAACCATCTACTGTATAAGCAACTGCTTATCTCACATAATATTCTTCATCACCCAAACAATACCCCAATCCTCTCCAACCTGATCTCCCCATATAGAAATCTTGCAACACTTCGCTCAGCAAATAAGCTATTAATCTTCAATATTAAATCAAACAATAAAGCTGGTGACTCACTTTTTACTAACATTGTGGGTAAAATCTGGAACAATCTTCCTAGTACACTCACATCGCTCTCATCCACACCACTCTTCAAGAAACATCTCAAAGAACATCTGAAATTTCATTGGCTTTGTCCCTGTTCTAAACCAGACTAAACCCTACCTTTTCCCCCCTTAATGCTCTTTTTTCTATACCCCTTCCTTCCAACCTTTGTCCCCTCTACAGCTTTAATCAATAGAATCTAACCTTATTCTAGCCCTTGTGATTCTTGCCTTCTTCTGCTCTCTCTCTTTCTCTTTCTCAGACCTACTAATCATTATTTTCAGAATACTGAATGTCCTTGTACTCATCTGTATTTTAAACCTTGCACAGCCTGCGAGCTATTATTCACAGAAACAATTTTTGATTCTCTTAAATCTTTTTTAATTTCTTTGTATTTGAATTTAGTCATTTTTTAACTATTGTAATCTTTTTTTTTTTTTTTTGTAAATTACTAATGCTTGGAGCTTATCTCCCTGGGCCTCTACTGAAAATGGACATGTATCCAGCTAGACTAGCCCAGCCAACAAATGTAAAATAAATAAATAAATTAAATTAAAATAAAATAAAAATGTAGTGTATTTTTAACAAGCATTTGAAAAATCAGAAGAGGAATGCATAATGAGAAAATACTAGCTGAGTCAAACACATCACTTTCTGCTATGCTCTTTACATGTAAAGAGTCTGGATAATTTATTTTGGCAAGCAAAAATATTTGTACAAATATGTCTCCTTGGTACATTGATTGAGGCAGGTGAGGGCTTAAGCTAGGTAGTCTTTTAGTGAAAGGGTTGGGGCATGAATGAGGGTGTTGTCAATTAGGCTAGATTCACTGGGTGCCTTTTGTTTTTATTGCAGTCCATTGTTAGCACATTAGGGTATTGGTAGTAATGGTAAAGGCTTGACGGGAGCTTAACCGGCATTAGTGAAGAAGAGATTAAGCAGGTTAAGCAGGTTTAGACTAAGGATTTGGAACAGCTGAGACTTTGGTTTCCTATATATGATGGCTATTATCTTGGAGAAAGATCTTTTGCAAGGATTGCCATTGCTGGCATTTTTTCTGATGATTAGACATGCCCAGCATTTGTGTGGAGATAATGATCAGTTATGGTATGACCAGCATGTAAGGAAACTCAAATCCATTAAGTGGGAGTCTTGGAGAGTGGAATACCTGGCTTGGCACTATGATGGATAGGATAGGGAGTCAAGCTAATGATTTAAAGGGGAAAGTGAGCAGATGAATAGTATTTGCTACAATTTCACTGTAGGTTATTCACATGGTCTTACTGCCATTTTGTTCATTGCTGTTCCACATCTGGGTGGACCTCGTGTGGTTTCATTGTGTTGAAGGAAGAACAATCCTTCTTGTAGAATACAGCAGGATAACATCAGGCAAGCTGCCTTGGGAGTAATCAGTCCTAGAGGCAGGGCAATTTTTGTGCCACAAGAAATCAGTTCACTTTTTGAGAAGCTTTAAGAAGACCACCGGTCACATTCCCATTTTAAGGTGGATGTGGTCCCATATCTGGTGAGTGCGTACAGTGACAGGCAAGTTGTGCAAGAGTTAATTTATGGGTTTGCTTTGGGTTTTGGTATCTATACAGGAGTTGGGGGAGTGATGTGATTCCTGTTAATATGAAATCAGTTATGGACAAGTTATATGTGGCTGTCACATTGATTGACAAGGAAGTGGCAACAAGTAGAGCTTTGGGGCCATTTGTGAAGCCACAATTTGCTAGTTTTCACATATCACCATTAGGGCTGGTGCCTAACTTTGGTTAATTCACCATCTGTCTTTCCTCCAAAGGCGGATCTGTTAATGATCACATTGAAGGGAAGGATGCTAAGGTTCAGACTGGATCATTAAAACTTTAAAGGACACTTGGTTGGTTAGGATTTGACCACACAGGTGTCCATGCTAGTGATCCATGCATTATTTAGATAATTTCTTTTGTTGGTAGGGGACGGGGAGTGGGATGCAGCCTTAGTGATGCAAATTTTTGCCATTGATGAAG
Organism: Protopterus annectens; assembly: GCF_019279795.1. NCBI lineage: Eukaryota > Metazoa > Chordata > Ceratodontiformes > Protopteridae > Protopterus > Protopterus annectens. Next base: position 746,108,036 of record NC_056744.1, read on the forward strand.
TTTGTTTTGTTTGCCTGATGACAAGGTTTCTAAATTGAGAGAGAAGTTGTTGGCATTTAAGAGAAAGTGAAGTTTAAGGCGGTTATGGAGTTGTTGGGCTTACTTTATTTTGTGTGCAGGGCAGTGGGGCCAATCAGGACATTTAACCTATTTTTAGCAAATGTGCTATAGGATTGTTTTTTTTTTTTTTGCTGTTGTTTTGTTTTTTTTTTTTTTTTTTTTTGGAAAATCTTAATGGTGTTTTTTTTTGCAAAAAAGAGTGGGAATCAGTTGATGCATTGCAATTGTATATTGATGTAGTGATGAGTTGTAATTGTATATCGATGTAGTAATGAGTTGTAATTGTATACTGATGCAGTAGTGAGTTGTAATTGTAAACTGATGCAGTCGATGATTTACAGTTGTATACCGATGCAGTGATGAGTTGTAATTGTATATTGATGCAGTAGTGAGTTGTAATTGTATACTGATGCAGTTGATGAGTTACAGTTGTATACTGATGCAGTGGTGAGTTGTAATTGTATATTGATGCAGCTGATGAGTTACAGTTGTATACTGATGCAGTAGTGAATACTGGTATGATTGCATTTTTTCAGAAGCAATGGTTTGTGGTGCAGTGGCCATCCGAATGGCCTGCAGATTTGAAGAGGGACATGGTATTTCAAACGTGATATCAGTTTGGACAGTAGCAGTCATTAAAGGATAGGAATGTGTTTTTCATTCAGATATTGAAGCAGTTGCACAACTTTTGGCAAGGAAGTCAGCTAGATCTTATTTGGTTCAGTTGGTTTTGTGCAGATCAGTATTATTGAGTTTAAGGATTAGCTTGTCGTTTTCAACTCAGCATGTATAAGATAAACTGTACACAGTGGCTGATAGCCTGTCTCATTTCCAGTTCAACGGGTTTCATCAGTTGCCAACAGAGGCAGTAGCTGTGCAAGTTCCAGTGGAGGTTTGGAACATCAGCAGGTTGTAGCAAGCAAGTTAGTCACTGGATCTTGGTCTGGGGCTATGAGGAGGTTTTACAGTGTAACAGCTGCAGAATTTATAGCAGCAGGTGTTGGTGTGTAATTCCTGTTTGTAGGTACTTCCTTTAGAGATGGGAGCTGGGCAAGATGGTGTGGACAGCCAGATTACATATGGTGGCAGTGGATGTGATGGCAAAGTTGATGGGTTAACTGACCATACCAAGCAGTGGAGAGTGTGACAGATATTGAATGGTTGGGATAGAATGAAGGAGACTAATTTTGGTAAATGTTTGCCACTAGGTAGGTGTTCATTAAGGGTTTTATTGACTGGTTTGCAAGTTGTAGTATAAGACGTTAGATACTCTGTGTTGTGGTCATTGTTATCCCTTTTTATGTACCTTACTGCTTTTCATGTCAGGGAATTGTTTGGTAATCTCTTCTGGAGGGAAATTTACATTGTGAATCAGGCAGTAGTTTTCTAAATTAATCGATCAAGGGGGTCAGTGGGATTAGGGCCATCAGGTAGTATTGCATGCAAGTTTGAAGAGGTTGCAGTGTCAAGTGGTTTGGATTAAGTTTTGGAAGAATATAATAGTAATGAGTGAGAGTAGTAAATGGTACATAGTGAAAGTTTGTACTGGTTATGAGAAGAGCATTATTGAGTCAAACATGCATGGAAATCATGTTACATCATATTCTTTTAGATTCAGTTGAATGTCTGATCTACCTTTAGAAGGTTGGTTGAGTACTGCAATAAAGAGGTCTGAAACGTGGATATTAGATGCTTTTTTATCTTATATTTATTGATTTAATGTTTTGATTTAGTGGTTTTCTTTCATAATTTTTCAGAAGGTTGCAAGATTATTATCCTTAGTCATTCTTTTGTGTGGTTTGGTGTGGCTATAGAAGAATGCTTTGGATGCAGTTGTAGGGAAGATAAACTCATTACGTTTGGAACAGGGTAGTATCGGGGTACTTCCAATTCATGTGACGGTAATGATTGAGAATCGGTGCTATAAAGAAGGTTGTAGAGCCAGATAATGCATGATCTTGTAGTTTTCAAGCAGAGTTTTCCCAGAGTAGTTTCTACTTATTTGGAAATTGTGCCTCAGCTAGTTGGAGGCACACTAAATGTTTTAAAGCTTTGGAAATCACTCAGCATTTTCTCAATCACAGATTAACAAGAGGGTTTTGTTTACTGAATGTTAAGTTGTTATCGCATAAGGAATTACTGGATATGGATTAATTATGGTACAGGGACTGGGGTACATTTGAGTGCTTTTGGACTGGATTTATTTAATATGAATATTTTGCTGACATTGCAGGCGGTGTTGCAATTTTACTCAGTTAGACTGTGGGCAGAAGGTGAAAGGGAGAACAACCTGTATCCAAGCTGGTGGGTGGTGGTTGGTGGTTCTGGTGGTAACAGTTACGACCTCTCTATTCCACCTTACTTTATGGTTGTTTGGTATTCAGGTGTGAGTGTGCAGTGGTTCACTGATCTGGTTGACATGATTGTTTCAGTAAGCAGACTGGATTTTTCTGAAACGATACTGGTAAGTAATTTAGGCTGCCATGATAGCTAAAGTATTACATGTTGTTAATTTTGTGATAATTAAAATATTTGTGTATGTTCAAATTATATTTTTAATTGTTAATAAATGCCAGCACTGTCTATGTGGTTTGGTGCATTGTCGCAAGCAGGGGAGCTATATACAATTAAATACTACTTTTAAATGTTTCACTACAGGCGTGAAACTATTTATTCTCTGATTTGTAAATTTATTTTTCAACAAAACAGTACTAGCTTATTACTAAATTTTCAATATAATTTGTTCAAGAAATAGTAAATGAAATAATACTTCCTCTGTATATATGTACCACTGTCGATGTTGGCAGATCTATTATATAAAGCACCATCTGTATGACATTAAATAATAAATCAGAAAAAAATAACTCAGAATGAAAGCAGGTCCACATGACAGTTAATGGATCTGGCCTACCAGTCTATGTCACTGATTCAAGCTGCAGCATATAAGACACTTTTAGAAAGCTGAGAATTGTAATTTTTAAAAATATTCACAATTTCTGCATAATATTTCCATACATTTTTTTTCTTTTTATCTCAAATTTCTGTTATCCATCATCTCTTCTGTAATTGAATGGCCCATTCATTTCCCCTTAGGTTAAGAGCCAGTTAATGAAGGCTGTCAGTCAGTCATCAGGATTTTCTGCTTTTAGGGTGTAAGTCCATTACCTGTTTGTCTGCTTGCAATATGAGTCCGGCTATGCATTCCCCTCCAGAGCGTGTGTGCCCACTTCTGCACATGTTCTACACAAAAGGAAAAAACATCACTTCTGCTTGCCAGAAAAAAATGCCTGCTCCTGGTTCACATTGAGAATCAGTCAAGCAGTCGATTGAACCAATCCCACACTTTCAGGATGAGCTATCTAGTACAGGCCTGCCATTAAATGTCACATTTTGTAGTGCACAAAACTTCAATTAATTATTGGCTTCTGGTGTCCTAGTGAGGGCTTTATCCTTCAGCAGCATGAACATAACCAACATTTGCATTCTTTTGATGCGATTTTCCATAAGTTTGTAGTGGTCCCGCTGTTGTCATAAAATAGAGCATGCTATGTGGCAGTGATATTGATAGGATCAACTGGAAGTGATTCACAAGAGAAGAGACAAACACTTGACCATGCAGAGCTTAAAAAGGCGAGGTTTGGGAGGGTGGCCTAATGGTTAAGGTGTTTCCCTTACAAACACAAAGTGCAGGGTTCGAGTTTCACAAGGGATAATTGGCTAGGCTTAAAATGGCTCGCAAGGGCAATTAGCTTAGTACTAATCTATGAACCAATAAATAAATGTATGTTTTACAGCTGTCGGTGTGTGATGATGAGCTGATGTACCCAACAATTCAGCTGGTTAGCTCTTATATGCCATTATTACTTTCAGAATGTCTAGAGAATGAGGAATTTACAAGAGTCATCTTACATTTTGTTATTGCTCACTGGTACACTGTCTTTTCAAGAATCATTGCAAGTAAACCAATTTCCCCTCTGAGCTTCAGGCTGATATGTCTGCTGCTATCTCTTGCTATCATAACTGAGTTTTTAAAAGTATACTGTTAAGGGATTGGTTGGGCTGGCAAGTGTAGTAGCAAGAAACAGAATACATATCAGCTGGACTGTTAAAAGTTAGTATTCTCCCCTGCTCCATATGATGTCGTTGACTGGCCTGAACCAATCACAGCTCAGATCACAGCACCATGTTGACTTTTTTTTTTTGATTCTTAACATGTAGGTAAAAAAAATACTGCAAAGTACTTTCACATGGCTTATTTTTTGAGTGAATCACAAAGGAATACCATTCACAAATGTCATAGTAATGTGCCTTGCACAGAGTAATAATGGAATTATGAACTTTGGAAATACTCATTGATACTTTAGCTAACTTCTTTTTCAGGCTGCTGTACAACAGGTTTCAGAGTGTATAAAAACTGAGGAAATCAGAATGCCACTACCCAGAATTCCAGACACCATGCCTTTTCAATAGATACCTTCAAAGAAACAAACAAAAAAGAAAAAAATTAGATGGTAAAAGGAAAAGAGGTTGGATTTGCCAGTTAGTGGCCATAGCTGGGGCCTGGCAAAGTGCTTGAAGCTCAGTGTTGGTGAATTTTCTCTTGCAGTCTGCGTTTTATAGAGTTCTTCTAAACACACATATTGCTGAAACAAATAAAGTGAGTCAATCCCTGAAGTAATTAGGCATCTATCAGATTAATTCAATTCATAACCCGCCTCTTTGAATAAAGCCATTAAGCAGTGAGAGCCAATTTTTGACATAATGTGATTTTTTTAAAATAATTTCGACAGTGAATTGTGAACACCTAAAACATCTTTATTTTAATGGCTGTACTTGTAAAGGCTAATACAGAACTAGAACTAGATTGTTAATAATTCTATGCTTTACGATAATTGCAATGTCCGCATTTGAGCATCACTTATCCATCCTCCACCTTGTATAATCAAAGCACATTTCTGCATGGAATTTCAAAACCAAAACACACTGTTATGTGCTTTTGAAAGTCATTTCTGGTCTTCTGTTCTTCCTTGTAAATGTATTCTTGCTCTTGACTTGCACTCATATCTCTGCTACCATTACACATGCCTGCTTAGAAGTTGAGATTTTTTTATTATTTCTCTAATTACATATAGCAGACTGTACTCCCTTACAGGACTAAATGATTTATTTGTATTCCGGGTGAATATCTGAAACAGAATTGGAGTTAAAACACCTCTACTTAAAGTAGTAGAATCACAATCCCTGCAATTTGTTTCACGAGGGCAAGTGTAACTAGAAAACAGAAATAGCATACCTCAAAGTAAAATATGTATAGAATTTGGGGTTTATTAATAATTTGATCATTTTTATGCAAAATGGCCAGTGAAGCTTTTCTCTGAAGTCAAAATACAAAACCTATGTGCAATATTAAAAAATGCTGTATAAATGGACAATATCTATCACTAAGTTGTTCAGACAGACTTTCATTCAGTATTGTATATGAGATGGTAGTATAAACATGACTTGTATCTCAAATCTTGTAAGATATTTATAATTACTTATTTTATTCTTTCAGGTAATGTAACAGCATGAGACAAATGGCATTCATCCACAACAAAATGTGCTTGTTTTGCAGATGCAGAAGTATATGAGTACAGGGGACATACTAATCCCATACTAATACAGCAGTAATGCGTTTGGCTTATATTTATTTCAGTTATTGCAAGTCTGAAGATTACTCAGCTGTCTAGTTTGAAACACAACCTTGTAAAAGTATTAGAAGAAAACAAGACTTGTTTTTCCTCCCACTGTGCTTTATTTTGAATGTTTACACAACTGGGAAACCCAGTGAATGTTGAGATTATTCTCTACGTCTGTCTGTCACTGTCTCTCTGTCTCGGTCTGTCTGTCTCAATCTCTCCCTTTCTCTTTTTGTCAGTCTGAATATGTACAAATATGCACACACACACACACACACACACACACACACACACACACACACACACACACACACACACACACACACACACACACACACACACACACACACACACACACACACACACACACACACACACACACACACACACACACACACACACACACACACACACACACACTGATATGTGTTAAACAACAGAAAAAAAATCACCTTTGTAAGGTGTAATACATTTCATCAGAAAATAAATATTTAGTAATTTTTGTTGTTTTCATCATGAAGACCAGTATATTGGGTTTTATTGTTTAGAAACCTGTCTACCTGAATCTGTGTTTATAATGTAAGGAATGGGTATTAAGTAAACGTTTTTGTTATATTAATTTGTGGATAGCTTTCCTAATGCTCGGTCCTGTAATGTGAAACACTGCTGTCCTAACAACATACAGCTGTTGCTGGTAATGTATGTTTTGGCTTTTCTTATACTGTATCAAGTTCTAACTGCACAACGTTCAGTCTGCTTGAGATCTACATCCCAATATTGGACTTCTGGATCACATCTTTCTATAGGAAATCATTGCTGTTGTGGTTTCTAATTGTGCACCACTAATGAAGCTTTCTGTTTTGTTTAAAGGTTCACGAATAAGTACTAGGCTAGCTACCCTTGTGGGCCATATTAAGTGTAGCCAATTTCCTCTTCCAAAGGTGAGACTTGAACCCTGTACTCTCTGTCTGTGAAGTTAAGAACCTTAACCACTATACCACATGGCAACCCAGGTTCATACATGTTTACTTGGCTAAGAACAACAAAGGCCTTTTTAAGCCTAGCCTAGCCATGCATCCCAAATCTCTGACAAGTTCTGGTACCCTTGATAAGTGTAAGCAGTGGCTTGGGAGTTGAAACATTTACATTCAGGCATGGGACATGAACCAGTTACAGCCAGTCTGTGGCCATTACAGACATAAATGCCAAACTGAGGATGAATTTCCTGTTGCCCATCCGATTGTCCTAGCTGAAATGGGTTATGCTTTACATGGATGGGGAGACTGTTCGAGAGAAGTGGTAGACTCTGGGATGCATACCTGTCTCTTCAGCAGGTGCTATTTACATCACAGGCAAGATATAATCTTTAGAATGGGTAATTCTGGTGATGTTTTTTGCAGATATGCAGAAGGTCCATCAGGGTGGCATCGGACAATGCCTTGTATGCCAGTCATAGTTCCCCCTTAACAGCCTGCAGAAGACAAAATACAGGGATAGGACCTTAGGGCAGTCAGGAACCTCTGTGGATGCTCTAATTCTTCGATGTGCCTGATTAGGTACATACCAAAGGGGGCATTGCACTCAAAGGTCTGATGAATGCCAAATACAGAAGAACAATAACTTCCTTGAACCTAGATGTCATACCTTGTTTATACATTGTACAAGATCGAATGATTTTCCCACTACTGTAGACACATGATGGTCAGACGCTAGATTACTCGCTATGTATGTTCCCACATCCTTAACTATTGGGTCAGCATTTAGGAGTGTGTTGTCTATATGATAGTTACCAGGGGTGGATGATTTCTAGAAAGATGTCATTATGCATTTCTTGGCATTTATTTTTAGTCTGTGGCTCTGAGACCAGTATTTGTCTGTGTCAGCCCTTCTTGGAGAACATTTATATTAATGGAGAATTATATGACTGATCCTAATTTGCAGTCATCTGCAAATGTAGTCAGCCAGAGGCCATTGACATTGGCTTTGATTTTTGACAAGTAAATGCCCAAAAGGAGTGATCCCAGGACCGATCTCTAAGGGATTCTGCTTGTGACTGACCTCTTGTAGAGGTGGACTCCTCAGTTCAAACTCCCTGGGTCCTGTCTGTGAGCCAGCTTGCTATCCATCAGATGACAGAAGGGTTTGTACCTAACCTCTTGAGTTTGTCAACAATGCCCAATTGGGGTAGTATGTCAAATGCCTTGGCCAGGTCAAGATAGGCAGTGTGAACTGTTTTGTCCTTATCCATTGCTTTGGTGACCTTCTCAAAGAAGTCTTTCAAGTTAAGTAAGCATGACCTGCCCTTGATGAAATCAAAGTGAGTTGGTTCCAGTTTCTAGAGGTTTCCTATGTCATTACTGATCATTACAATGATGATTCTTTCCATGGCTTTGTATATGAGACTAGTGTGACTTAAGACTCTGTAGTTTCCAGGGTCTGTGAAAGTTCCACTTTTGTGCAGAGAGATTACTTTTGTTGTTCTCCATTTAAGGGACACAAAGCCTCTTTGGAGGCTTCAGTTAAATAGTAATTCCAGAGGCCCTGACAGGCCATGTTTCATGCTAAATATAAGGCATCCTGGGATATTATCTGGGCCCATTGATGCAGTGTTTTTGGCCATAAAGAAAGCATAAAGAACCTGTTCCTTAGTGATAGCAGGGGGTATTATATTTATGGCATTTCCTAAGGGAAAGTTGAGGGGGGTGACAGCGGTAAAGCTAGAGCTGAATTTGTTGGCTAGTAGACTTGCTATATCTTTTGGCTCAGTATAGTTGGCTCCATTAACAATGAGCACATAATTGAGTATTGTGTTTGACTTTGTGAACATAGCTAAATAATGCCTTGTGGTTATCATTGATCTGGAAGGCTAAATTTACTTTAAATTTGGCTTTGGTAGACTTTACTTGTTCTCTTAGTTGTTAGTGTAGTTTCATGAGAGTGGTTTTATCCTGCTGGGCACTACACCTGCTAATTTTTGCCATGGTTTTCTTCCTTCTGTTGTACATCCTGTTGATGTTGTGATTCCACCAAGGTGGCCTGGTTTTTGAGTTAATTTTGTACTTCCCTCTGGTGGGTACAGCTGCCTCTATGCAGCTATTAACATGTGTGTATAGGGATTCTCTGAACAGTTCTGCATAGGCAGCAGTTTTCTCAGGGTTTATGGGCGCTTGAAATTTTGATAGGTTATCACTTAAATGTAGGAAGTTAACCTTAGAGTAGTTCTTGAGTATTCTGAGGTTAGCTGGGAATCCAGGTTTTATTTTTACTTCAAAGAAGACCATTTTGGGGTCTAACCTTACCAGAGAAGATATTATATTAGGGGTATGCAGCACTCTCCAATATTAGTGATCACCAGATCCAGTATGTTTGTACCGCTGGTTGGTGTATTGACATCCTGGTACGGGGAGTTTGTGTTTACAAAATCCAGGAATCTCTGTGTCTGCATGTTTGGTGTTGTATAAAATAACCAGTTAATAGTGGGGTAATTAAAGGTGTCAATGAATATGGTATTTGATTGAATGATGAGTGTTTCCAATACACTTAAATACATGTTATGGATTTCCTGGGTTACAGAGGGGGACCGATAGCTTGCAAGGAAATGGTAAGTGATTGTTGCTAAGGTGATTTGAATGTGGAGAAGCTCATGCGCATTGTCCTGATGCGACCTTTTGTTGGTGAATTTCATATGGTTGGTCATACTGAGCTTTCTCTTTATTGAGATGGACATGATGGACTCATATATGAAGCTTATTGTAGATCAATGTATGTGTAGATACCATTAAGAAGCTATCCATGGTCTTGCACAAGTGTTTAAATACTGAGCACGTGCAAGCTAGACTGCCATTTTATAGTAAGCAGTTGAGATGTAAGCATGTATGTATTGTAAGGTCTGTCTGTTAACTAGCTCACTTGTATTTAAAGATGCTGGTATCCATCCTGATGTGTTTCTATGTATTAAAGCATCTAAACAAAAACCCCAGCCTTCTTGCCATATGTGTTAAAGACAAACTAGTGACATGGTTGAAGAAGCGACATGTCTAAAAGCACATGGTTTCAGAAGCGGCATGTCTAAAGGACAATGAGTTAGAACCCGCATATCCAAGGGGCATGAAGTTAGAAGCAGCTTGGCTAAAACAACTAGAAGCACTTGCTTAGAGAAGGAGGAATATAGATGAGCTGATCATCCCTAAAATGTGTACATTTTGCAAAGCAGGTCAGAAACGAATTTCAGGTATTAAAACTTGCTCAGCACTATATCTTTTCATATAATATGAAATGAGGCATACAGAACCTTTTAAATGATATTCGCATAAACAGATATGCATGATATTGATAAAAATATTTGAATTACTATGGAAAATGGTTGAAATAAAGTCTGAATTGCATAGAACAAATAAAATATTGGGAAATGACCACATGTTTCATATTAAGCAAAGATATCTGTGTTATCACAACTGTATAAAGTGTTTGCATGTTTGTGCAGTGTTGCAATAAAGTTATTTCACAAACGTATAGCCATTACAGAGCGTATTTTGCTAAGTACAGTACTTTGAAGAGTTTATTGTGCATTTGAATGTTATTACAAGCTCACAAAATTGTTTGCACATAATTCCAAGGGCCATATTTTCAATGTGTTTGTGTATACTTTGTGGACATGTCAGTCAGATTTCAAAAACCCAGTGCACTTGTGTTTGACAGTAATATTGCTAAGAACTGGACAGTTTTTGAGCAAGAGTACATTTTCATACAGGCTGAATTATCTGATAAAGATGACCATACAAAGGCATTTATTCTGCTTAAATTAGCTGGGTCAGAAGCTATAGACAGGGAATGCTCATTTGTATATGCACTTGCTGTCTATACAGGAGAGGGGGAAAACAATCATATTGTTGTACCGGCTGAGTCAAGGGAGAACCTTGGGTGGTTAAAACGTAAATTTAGAGAAATGTGTAACCCTCAAACAAATGTTACAATGGAAAGGCACTTATTTTACACAAGGGAGCCAAAGCCTGGTGACACTTTTGCAAAATATATAACTGACCTGAGAAATAAAGCTACATCATGCACATTTGCCAACGTAAGTGATGAATTGATAAAAGACAGACTTGTGTGTGGTATAAAAGATTATGCTGTGAGAAAGGTTTTTCTTTGTGACAAGTGATTTAACTTTAAATAAGGCCATTGAGATTTGTCAGATATTATTTAGTGGAGATTTGTCAGATATGAGCTCACAGAGAAGCACACAAATATGCTTACAAATGAGAATAGCTCTAGAAGGCACAGTGACAAAGCTCATGTTGATAGTATGCTGCACATTAATAAATGAAACAGGCCCAAGCACATGGCAGCAACTGTAACCCCTGCAGCACTTACTTGTAAAAATTCCAGAGTTTGCACAGTCTCAGCGAAGCATAAGAGTGAATCAGCAAACTCAAAGCATGGGGCCCAAGCTAGTTTCAAATAGCCAATTGTCGTAATTGTGGTGGAAGTCATGAATCTAAAGGGAAAAATGTTAGCTTTTGGTCAACAATGCCACAAATGCAGTAAATGGAATCATTTCAAAAGATTTTGTAAATCAAAAGGCCCACATTCTTTTATTAAAAGGGAACATTTTAAGAAATGAGTTGATCAGTTAGACAGTGACAATTCTACTCTTTATGTTGATGGTGTGTCAGTGCTTCAAGAAACAGTCAATGCAGTAGATTTAAGGGCAAAGAATGAAGTATTTTGTACTGTTTGGATAAATGGCAAACCCATAGAGGTCAAAGTTGACACAGGCTCCAAGTGCAATGTTATGTCTGCAGAAACATTTGCTAGAGTATATAAAGGAGAAAGGCTTGATTTGGCAAGGTGCGTGAAGCTTGTTGCTTATGGAGGTGAAGGAATTCAAACTGAAGGCCCACCTGTGCTTTCCTGTTGCTTCATGTAGAGTGGAAAAAGCTACAACTAATTATTTGATGTGGTCAAGAGACACGTCCAGTCTTTATTAGGGCTCAGAGACAGTCTGAAAATGGGACTGCTTTCATTTAATAAGGAAGTTCATCATGTTAGCTTAAAAGACCACTACTCTAATTTTGTCCAGTACATTTTTCTACCTTTGCTGATCTGTTACAAGACAAAGTAGGCAAGTTTCCAGTTGTGTACTCCATGAAGTTAGACCTAGAGGTCAGTCCAGTTATCAGGCCAGCATGAAAAGTTCCAATAGCCATGCAGGACAGAGTCAAAGCCGAGTTAGATAAAATGGTGTGGCAAGGTATGATTTGTCCAACTGAAACTCCAACGAAATGGATATCTTCACAAGGAAAGCTCAGATGACATCAGAATATGTATTGACCCACAAGACTTGAACAAAGCATTTAAGAAGCCTCATCATCTAATGCGCAGAGTAGAAGAAGTCAAAGCCTTGATACCAAATGCCACTATGTTTTCTGTCTTAGATACAAAGAGCTCATTTTGGCAAATTCAGCTTGACAAAAAAAATTATCATTGCTCACTACATTCAGTACTCTGTTTGGAAGGTACTGATTTTTGAGAATGCAATTTGGGACAAATTTTGCAAGTGAAGTCTTTCAACGAGCAATGGAGCAATTATTTTTCTGTGTATCCTTGTGCTATTATAGTAGACAACATATTGGTTGTAGGTTGTGATGAAGCCAAACATGACAGAAACCTCAGAAAAGTTCTAGAAAGGGCACATCAAGTGAATCTTAAGTTCAATCCACACAAATGCAAGTTCAGGCTACAATAAGTTACTTATATTGGTGATTTATTTACCAGTACAGGCCTACAACCAGACCCTTCAAATCAAGCAGCCACTCTTGAGATGCCAGCACCAGACAACGGTCAAGCCCTTCAATGTTTTCCTGGCATGGCAAACTACCAAGGCAAGTTTATTCCAGACTTGAGCTATCACCACTGCTCAGAGAGCAGACACATAAAGATGTATACTGGTCTTCGTTAGAGCAACACCATAGAGCATTTGATGTCCTGAAACAGAGAATCGCTAGTCCACCAACTCTCAGATGCTATGATGTTTGCAAACCAGTTACACTTTCCTGTGATGCTTTGAAATTTTGTCTTGGTGCAGTCATTTTACAGGAGGATCAACCTGCTGCCTATACATTGAGAACTCTTACCCAAACTGACATGCAGTATGCCCAGATCAAGAAAGAGCTTTTGGCAATTGTGTGTGCATGTTCAAAGTTCCATGATTATGTTTATGGTAGACCTATCCAGATCAAAACAGACCACCAACCATTAGTCACTATCTTGAGAAAGCCAATGCATTCAGTTCCAGCCAGACTGCAATGTGTGATGCTGAGACTACAAATGTAGAATTTCAGTGTTAGCTAAAAGAAAGGCAAACTTCTTTATCTTGTGGATACCTTATCCAAATCACTCAGAAACACCACAGAACAGCACGAGAATGAGAACCTTGATTTTAAAGTCATGGAAGTCAGAAATTTTTCTTCCACACATCCTGATGAGCTGAAAGAACACACAGCCACAGATCCAATTTTACAAAGGCTCAACCACTTTATAAATCAAGGATGGCCATCAAAGAAATCTAGTTTACCTCAAGAAGTACAACCTTATTTTCCATACAGAGATGAGATTTTGTCTGACAAAGATATCATTATGAAAGGTCCAGAAGTGATTGTTCCAAAGTCCTTACAACCAGAGTACATTACTATCCTGCATTGTGGTCTCCCAGCTATTGAATCTTCCAAAAGAAGGTTGAGACAACTAATATTTTGGCATTCCATGTCACAAGACATTGAGAGAGCACTTTTATCTTGTTCAGTGTGTAATAGTACAAAGCCACATCAACAGAAGGAACCACTTCAGCTGAACCAGATTCCCGGGCTAGCATGTACGAGTCCACACAAAGTTATTTCTGACAATGACATGCAGTTTGCAAGCCAGCAGTTCAAAAGATTTGCTAAAGAATGGGACTTTCCTCATGTCAGAAATAGTACCCGCAATCAAATGGTTTGGAGGAACATGCAGTTCAAAGCACAAAGCAGGTGCTAGAGAAGTCAGAGTGAGATAATAGTGATGTTTCCTGAATCTCTTCAATCTCAGAAATACTCCTTATGATAAACATCTTGGTTCACCTGCGCAGAGATTTCTTTTGAGACAAAACAGAACCACATTACCAAGCAGTAGTCAATCGCTGGTTCCATGTGTCAAGAACATGTTTTATTTTTATTTTTTTTATTTTACATTTGTTAACCGGGCTAGTCTAACTGGATATATTTCCATTTTCAGTAGAGGCCCGGGGAGAAAAGCTCCAGTGGCAACAAATAAAAAATTGAAATTAAACATTTAAAAATTAAAAAAATTAAAAAAACAGTTAAAAATTAAAAATCAATATGAATACATAATAAATGAATGGTTTCAATAGAAGATTATTCAAAAAGCAGGAAGTAATTAGAATACAAAAATTACAGCAGTATTACTAGAGTAATGTAGGTATTTACAATAGTAGAGGTGACAATATGTATAGGATAATTCAATATGCAGTGAGATACATATAGACTATTAGCATATTAACAGGATAGAGATTTTCAGAGCATTAAGCAGGATAGATTACATCAGTATGTTGAAGTCTGTAAACCAGTTACAAGTCCTACCGCAAAGAATGTGAAATAGGTAGAGGTTCAAGAGGAGAAATATTTGTAGTGAAGGAGAAGGTTAATCAGGGTTGCTAGAGGGGCATAGCCAGTTTGATTTGAGGTGTCTTTTGAGGTTTTGTTTAAAGAGAGGCAGTGAAGAAATTAAAGTTAGGTCATTAGGTAGTAAGTTCCATTTTTTTCCCACAGAGTTGGAAAACAGAGAAACTCCAGCCATGTTGTAAGACTTGCTTATGCTAGCAAGAAGTTTGCTGGAAGAGCGAAGAGAATTTAGATTTTTGTAGGGGGTTATGAGAATGGAGAGTATAGGGGTGCTGTTAGGTTTATAAAATATCTTGTGGGCAATGGTGAGTTGGGAGAGTTTCAATTGGTTTTGAAATTCAAGCCAGCCTAGCTGCGTTAGATTCAAACAATGGTAAGTTCTAAAAGGATGTCCAGTGGCAAATCTGGCGATGTTATTTTAGGAATTAGCTAGTTTGATGAGATTGTTTTTCTTTAGATTAGTGTATATTGGTGAGGCATACAGAAAAGTTGAAATTAAATGGGAGTGTGCAATCTTAGTTCTGGCTATTGGTGTTAGGAAAGGTTTAATTCTATATAAGGAGCCTATTTTTCTGTTGACAGTTTTGATGGTGTTATTTATGTGGCTGTCAAATGTAAGGTTATTGTCAATAGTAATTCCTAGCAATTTAGTGGTAGAATCAGGGAATATACTTGTGCCATTATTGGAGATGACAGAGAATTCTATGGGGGAGGATTTGCTGGTGGGTGTGAAGAGAAGGAGTTTAGTTTTTTTGGCATTGAGCAGGAGGCAACGTTTAGTGAACCATGTTTCAACTATGTTGAAAACATTCTGAGTAAGAGAATGTAGATCAGTTGGGGAGTTTGCTGAGCATATTAGTGTAGAATCATCTGCATATTGAATGCAGGTGGCTTGTGGAATAGCTACATGGAGGTCGTTGATAAACAGTGAGAAAAGAAGTGGACCTAGAATAGAGCCCTGAGGGACTCCGAGTGTGACAGGCAGAAGGGATGATATATTATTTTCCCAAAGAACTGCCTGTTGCCTATTGGTAAGGTAGGACTTGAACCATTTAACTGCCAGACAGTCAAGGGAAAGGGATTCAAGAATGTTGATAAGAAGGGTATGGTTTACCATGTCAAATGCTTTTGACAGGTCAGTGAAGAGTGCAGCAGGGAGGTTGTTGTTATTACGATTTCTATTGATGGCTTCTGTAAAGGATAATAGGGCAGTTGTGGTGTTATGGGATGGCCTAAAGCCATGCTTACAGTTTGCTGTGATGTTATGTTGAGATAAATGGTTTAAAAGTTGTTGGTGAATGCATTTTTCCATAATTTTTGCTAGGGGTGATAATAGAGCTATTGGCCGGTAGTTGGAATAATCATTAGAGGTACCCCCTTTGTGTAGGGAGATAATATGGGAGATTTTCCAGATGTCTGGAACTATTCTTTCTTTAATGGTTCTATTTATGAGGATGGATATGGGATTATATGGGAAATTACTTTGGCTGCTTTTTGCAGGTATTCAGATGGTAGCTGGTCAGCAGAAGGAGTGCAAGGTTTAAGTTTTTTGATGTATTTATAGATGAGAGTGGTTGAGATGGGTTTCAGATGGAATGTTGGAAGAGTGCCAGGCATGGTGGAGGGGAAGCTTGAGTTGTCAGGGACTAGTTGACTGGCTAGTGATTGTATGGTCTCTGTGAAGAAGGTATTGAAGGTATTGGCAGTTTGGTGGGGGGTGTATTGTTTGGCCTGGGATGGGGTAGGTGTACGTGAGTGGCCTGGGTTTAGGAGTTTATTTATACTAGACCAGAACTTTTGGGTATTGTTTTGGTGATTTTGCTGTAACTTACAGTAGTAGTTCTTTTTATCTGTAAGTATTGCCTTTTTTGTAATATTTCTTAAATGCTTAAAAGTTTTGTTCATCTGAGATAGTTTTGTTAGCTCTCCATTTAGCCCAAGCCTTGTTCCTAAGTAACATTTTTTGTCTGGTTTGTTTAGAAAGCCAGGGGGCATGCTTGGACTTCATTTTAATGGACCGTTTGGGTGAGTGCTTATCTAGGATTGATAAGAATTTAGAGTTTAGGTATTTAACAGTTTCTTCAAGTGGTAGGGTTTTTAAAGGGTTCCAGTCACAGGCTCTAAGTTCATCTAGGAATAGTACTGAGTTAAAGCATTTGTTGGAACGTGCAATCCTATATGTTGGGGGGTTAGAGATATCATGTTTTTGCCTTAGGATGTAGGTCAATGAATGATCGCTTACATCATCTGGCAGAGTTCCTATATTGTAAGCTTGTTTCTGTTTATTTATAAGTGTCCAGTCTAAGGTGCTCTCTTTCTTATTTGGTTTATTGATTCTAGTTATGTTAGCAAAAGCCAATCTGTTGAAGAAATGCCTAACTCAGAAGACCTGCTACGATAAGACCAGCAAACCTCTCAGTTTCAGGCAATATCTGAAGTTATAGAAGTGGGGAGAGGTGTGGGATATTATAGATCTTACCTCACCAGCTAGTAGAAAACATAAAAGGGGAATTGATGGAGCAATGTTCAAGCAATTGATGGAGACCTGAATACTGAACCTTGCATTTTTGCGACTTATATTGGAGTGGATGATGACAATCAACTTGTTGTTAATTTGACTGTCAATTCAAAATGAATCTATTGAATAAAGGTTTAAGATTCATTCCATCTTTTTATGTTTTTCAGTATTTAGTTGTTATGGACATTAACATTTCTGTCGTCTGAATTTAAAATAATTTTATGCCCAGTGACACAAAGATGAGCAGTGTTCTTGATACCTCTTTTAGGTTCAAAAGAGGTGCATTCCAGCCACCATATCACCCTGCTGTCTGAATATTTGAACAACAAGTAATCAGTGAATACACGCAAGTCAAAACTCTAAGAATTTTAATATAATTTGACTAAAGAACAAAACATTGCACTGAATAATAGTAGAAATAATGATAGAGTGAACATATTGAATGCTGAAAAGGGTGGTGCTATTGTTGTTTAGGATGTTGAGGATTATGATTTGAGTTCACCAGAAAATTCAGTAATGTGATTCTTTATTGTAACTTGCCCTAAGATCCAACTTTGGAATTTAAAACATATATTGATGTCTTTTGTATGAGGTGAAAAATAGGAGATTTATTATAGAAGCTTTTGTTCAAGATTTTTTGGTAGATGACTCTAAGCCCCAGTATTTTTATATTTTGACCAAAATATACAAATCAGTGTCTAAGCTCTGGGCCAACCTATAGTCTCTGGAAGAGGTTCTCTTTTAGAACCACTGTCTGTCTATTTAGATTCAAACATGAAGCCTCTCTTATGTTTTGTAAGAGCTCATTTAAAGGATACAAATGAGTTCCTTTTTTCTAATAAATGAGATACAAGTTCCACAAAATTCATATTTATGCACATTGGATGTGCTATCTTTATACACCAGTATATCTCATGAGGGTGGACTATTAGCAGTAAAATATTGGCTGGATTATTCACAGATCTATTTGGAGGTCCAGGTTCAATTTATACTTAAGATGCAGGGTATTGTTTGGAACATAATGCTTTTCAGTTCAGGGCTGACTGGTTCCTTCAAATCAAAGGTACAGCAATGGGTGCTACTTTTGCTCGTATGTATATATATATATATATATATATATATATATATATATATATATATATATATATATATACTGACCTGTTCATGGGTTATCTTGAGCTTAAATTGATCTATGGTGAAGAGAATCCTTACTCGAGACATTTAAATATGTGGTGGCATTATTCAAATGATTGTTGGACTGTTTGATGTGGTATTGTTGAAGCATGGGGTCATTTTATGAAATATTTGAATTCTAATAGTTTTGGGTTGAAGTTCATACGTAAAATAAATTTGTTTAATGTTGACTTTTTGACTAAACTTATCGGTAGGACCATTGTCACTAGTTTGTTTGTATCACAAGCCATTCACCAAAAATTCATTATTCATGCTGAGAATTGTCATCCCAAACATATTATTGATAACATTCCCAAATTACAATTGTAAGACTGAGGCTTCTCTGTAGTTTAGATAGTTCCTTTCATTTTGAGGCTTCAGATATGAATAATAATAAAAAAGTAATAATAGTAATAATAATAATGATAATAATAATAATAATAATAATAATAATAATAATAATAATAATAATAATAAAGCAGTTAAATGACCAAGGGAGATTTTATTAAGCAATATTAATACTAATATTAATGATAATAATGACAAAAATGATGTAATTGTCAGGCAGAATTATGATGATAAAACAGCTATACCTTGTTTGATTACTACTTTTGGGACAGATACTTTTAAAATTATGGCTATTATCAACAAACACTGGCATGTTTTGAAGACTTACCCAGTTTTTGATCAGTGTCTGGATACTATTTGTCCCTATGGTTACCATACAGGTAAAACAGTAGGTAAATATCTTTCTGGTTTTAAAAAAGGTAGGGGTGACGTCTACCAAAGTAAATTAAGAAAGATTTATGGCAGTTCATGTTGTGGAAATTGTACATATTATAAAATTGTTTCAGAACTAAGTCATTGCCCACAGGTAATACCTCCAGAGTGTTTGACATTCGAAAAGATTACCTTTACTAGTGAGTGCGTAGTCTATATGGCTCTCCACCAGTGTGGAGCTTGCTAAGTTGGTCAGACATCCAGATCCTTTAAACTGAGAATAGCTTTACATCTTAGTGACATTAATTGTAGACGTCCAAGAAGAGCTTTATATAAATATTTATTAGATCATACCACATCTCATTTTATTTTTGTCCACATAGATGCAGTCGTGGGAGAGGGTTTATCTAATTTGCATAAACATAAAATCTTGTCAAAGAAAGAAAGACTGTGGATTGTAAATTTAGGGTCATTGTTTAAAGCAAGACTTAATGAACATTGCTGATATAAAGGTTATTTAGGTTTGCTTTTTAGGCATACATATCCTGTATTATGTTTTGTGATTTGAATCTTATTTTGAACTATTTCTCAGCTGAACATTAAAGTCAATACTTTACAATGTTTTATGATAATATGTTACTTATGGACTGTATTTTTAATTCCAGGCTTAAAGTGTAACATTGTGGCCACTTCCGTTTCACACACTGATAAAACCATGGGACAAAATAATTTTGCTGTTTTTTTTTTACTTTTTTCTGAATTGCTACTATTACATTTTGTTCATCAATCCTGCTTAAATTATTTTCATGAATTTTCCTTGACTATACTTATTAAGTGCTGGAGATTTTTATGGTTGGACTGTTATTTTTGATCTCTGCTGTACTTTCTGATGGTTCATGCACCATTTTACTGTGGATTATTTGATACACCCGCACACACACACACACACACACACACACACACACACACAAAATATATATATATATATATATATATATATATATATATATATATATATATATATATATATATAAAACATTATAATGATATAAAGTCACTTACCAGAGTTATATTTAGCAATCACAAACCTATTTCAAGAAATATCAGCTGATTTACTTATATATTAATTCATTTATTTATTAATTTTAATAGTTAAGTAATTTCGTATGAACCTTTTAAAATGTTTAAAAAAGTTTGTTATGTACAGTGTGCATCCAGATGTTTGACTGTACTAATTTCCAGGTGTATTCTTGTTAATTATATTATTGTAACAAGGATACACTAAAATGTCCATGTTTTATACAAGGTGTCTTTGCCATTAACCTTTTCTTTGTTAGACTTAATGTTGCTTTTTCACTCTTAACCAATGCCAGGTGTCTTACCATTGCCGTTTGGTGACATTTAATGTATTTTGATGCTGCACTATGCGTTGTAATCGTCTGGTTTTCTTCCCATCTTTATAAATATATGCTATAGCTCTCCATGCATATATTCATGAGCAAACATGCATAATGTTATGCTTATATGTCTTGCTCAGGTTCGCAAACTTGCCTTACAGCAAACCTCTGAAACACATTTCATATTTGTCATTGTGTTCAAATTAGGCAAATTTAAGTATTATGTTTTGAAAAATATTGCAGTTTTCTGTGCCTCAAGAGATGAAAGAAGAAATTCAAATGTTGAGTTTCATAAGTTCAGAGGTTTTTACTAGGCTATTGATCTGCTGAAGACCCTTCGAAGCCCACTTTTATGAAAAGTGAATGTAATACTTCTGCCTCTGACGCTGCTTATTTAATACATTTTGAGTTCAATTTAATTTACAAACTACAATAAAAATGATGCTTTGTATACAGTTATCAAAATATTACTAAAGATATATGATTGTGACACATCCGATTCCCTCTGAACATTCTGTGGCATAAGCCTTCCAGGCTCTCTATCTCTCTGAACAGAACATTCGCACTGTGCTAAGGAAATATGGCACCTTATTTGTATAACACATATAGCTCTGCTTTAACTCAGCCACAGGCAAATGACTTGTCAGGAACCAGGTGTTGCAGTTCTTCATTTCTCTACGTGTATTGTGAGAGTGGTTTAGCAATAAGCAAATGAACAGTACACAGATGACCAATCTCTTGCAGCTTACATCATATACATCTGGTGATGTAAGTGGTAATGCTTTTTGAAAACGATATGGTAAATTGTGCTCTGAGGTTGCACAGTGCAGGAGAACAAGCTACAATAAACATGCCACGTACAGTGGATACATTCCAATAGGCTAATGAAATAGCACAATAGGCAAAAAGGCAAGGACACAGCCTGGGTATTACCTTGACCAGCTAGACCATGTAAGTATCTTAAGTAATATTTTACTAACAGGACCATGCAGTGATTTACAAAACTCTGACATACAAGATGTAAACATGCATGTGTACTGTAATCAGGCATACAGCTAATTGTCTAGTAACTTCTCAGTTATTTGCAACTTAGGGCATAGTTTAACTACTTAGATAATTATAGTGTCCAGTATATTTAGTAGGTTGCTTATTTCCTTCTGGCCATCTATTTTCCTAATATCTTCATGATAAAGTATTTTGTTTTAATTATCTTATTTTGATAAAAGGAAAAAAGTTTATATATTTGATCAGTTTCAGATAATACAGTCATCTTGGGCATTTGTGTATAATTGAAAACATTCTAGGATGGACTTGACACATACAAATAAAGTCTAACTGTGGTATCCTACAGAAAAGTGGTATCCTGTGGAAACAGAAATAACGTAAAACTGTTTAGTATGTAAAAGACTTTAAAATCAAACATTTTACTAATGATTTTGAAACAACAATATGTTTGAGTTAACATGCAAATGAGATGGGAGCTATAAGACCCTGTAATGCTGTCACTGTCAGTAAAACCTTGTGCTGCATTGTATTGCATTGCACAATGCTGTTCTGATCTCCATTGTGTTGTGCTATATTTTATCAAAATGCACTTGAATGTATTGTGCTCTGACATATATATATATATATATATATATATATATATATATATATATATATATATATATATAGACAGATAGATATATATATATATAGACAGATAGATATAGATATATGTATATATACGTATACATACATACTAAACTCTATTCCACTGAGCTGTGTATTATATTAATTATATTATATTATTATATTATATTATTATATAACAGTGCATTTTGCATCATTATATCATATTTATATTATACTAGACTGCATTATACATTAATACATTTTATTATATGTATATTATAGTATATTTAACTTATTGTATATTATTTCATTATATCATATTGTATTATATTACATAATGCATTAACAGCATCCAATATTATTTTAACTTACTGTATGTTGTTACATTATATCATATTGCATTATATTACATTGGGCATTAATAGTATCTTGTATTATATCACAATGTGTTTTTATTATATTATAATATATTATATAACGTTATAGTATGTTATTAACAGCAACTGAACTTACTTCATATTAGAACAGATTTTGCTTCTCTCTTTCTCTAATAGGAGATTCTTCATCATTTCACAAATGAGTTGTGAGACACAACCACACAGTTCATTAAAACATCAAGTGTTCTTTGAGCCACAAACTTGATATTATGTGTCTATTAGTTCCCATTTGTTATTATAATGCATGGATAAAGTAAACTGCAGATAATAACATGCACAGTTCCTACATCTTTTAATTAAGAGAAAATTAAATTAGAAACAATAACCTGATCAGAGCCTTTCTGGCAACTATAAAGATGCTACTCAGTACAAATACCATGTTAAAAGTGATCAAAAAGTTTAATAAACTTTAGCTGACCATTTTCTTCCATACAAATAGAACTTCATCAGATCAGAACAGATTCCAGGTTGCAAGAAATTAGCTCCAATCAGGTTACTGGTTCTAAGCCTTTTTGTTGGTTCTAGTTGCTTTTATACATTTTTAAGAAAATGAAGTTAGCTAACACAATGCAGTAGAAGGTTGTGGCTTATGACATTTTCAGTTTGTTTTAATATTTATAAATCTGTCATGGGAATGGCATTCATAAAAGTAAATTCATTGCACTGCTGTTTACTTTAGGAATATTACTTACTTGTTCCAAAAGCATAAGTGGATATTTTTAGCCATCACTTTAGGTTCATACTGACATAAATTAAATTCCTTAGTTGCTGCCTACTTCCATATATACATACTTAGTAAACATTTCTCAGTTTCTTTGTTTTCCAAATAGCATGAAGTCTGCAAACAATAGACAATATTCAAAAGAATAAACTTTCTCTTAAATTTAACATTTCAATCAACATTAAGAAGCCAACACAAAGCAGATATTATGGATAAATGCATCAGATGCAACAGTATGTATTTTAGTCAATGTGATTTGCAACTAATTATTTTGAAGCAATCAATTTCACTGTTTTCCATATCACTGAAATATAGGTTATTTTGTAGTATAAGTTTAGAAGTTAAAATTTCACACAACATACACACGCGCGGGTGCACTCAGACACTCACTCACACACACACACAAACGCACACACACACACACACACACACACACACATGCAATCACATGCTTTTGATAGACTTATTAAAGGGATATTTATAGAATCAAAACAGGTTATTTTGTAATATCGGAAGGTTAAGTTACAGGAGAAAGGGAAATAGTTAAAACAAGGTTTTCTGATCATCTTGCAATATGACTAGAGATAGAGGAAAACAAAGAATATATATATATATATATATATATATATATATATATATATATATATATATATATATATAGGCAAATGAATAAAAAGATAAATGAGAAAGCATGGAAGGAAGAAGGAAACAGATTAATAATATAGTTATGGAAAGATCATATTATGAGAACATGTAATAAAAACTGGTCAGATTGGTGGATGATATTTAAGGAAAACATATAAAAAAGTCCTGTTTCAACTATATCAGTTTCTCCTGCAACTAAACCTTCTGATACTATAAAATAATCTGTTATGGTTCTATAAATTCTCCTTTTATAAGTCCATGAATTTTTGTCCCAAATGATGGCACTTACATCTTATAACTTCTAACATTTTTTTTATATCATTTCCTTTCTTTTTTATGCTTGAGTCTTAAGTCACAATTAAAGTTTTCTGTTACTATAATATTTATATTTATTCCTGCTTAGTCTAAAAGCTGATGAAATACACATTCCTATGTGTTACAATTGGTATACGGATAAACCGATATACTTCGACATACCTGTTCTTTCCATTTTAATTCTACAAAGGTTAATCATCCCATTTTTACTAAAGTTATGTCTAACATCTTTTCTGTATTTCTGCAGAATACAGCTATTGCAGAAGATCTGTCATTTCCTAAAGTCCAGATGATCTTTCCTCCCCACAGTTTCTCTGCTTGTAATCGTTCTTTACATCTATATCACATTATATACCACTTCAAAATCCCTATTCTTCTTACTATATTTTGAATACTATTCACGTTTCATAGGTTCATAGGTTGGTACTAGGCTATCAGCCTACAAGTTTACAGAAAGTACTCAAAGATTTTCATTTTCTTTTTTCCTTAGATTTGTGGTTTCATAATTTCAGAGCAAATTACTAGGCTACCTTTCATAATAGCCCATTCTAAGCCCAGCCAGTTTCCCTACAAACTGTGAGAAGCAGACAATGTACCATGTGTCTGTGAGTGACTACCTTAACCATTATACCACCCCTGAATCATTATCTGTAGTCCTTGTCATCCATTGCCTTTATTTTTTCTTTTTTACTTATCCCTTTAAACTTTCTATTTCATTTTCTGTCTTTTACCCTTTTACCAATAGAATTTATTTCCTTTTACTACCTCACAGTTTGTCATCTTCATCACGTATTTCAGAACTTTCTTCAATGTCCTATTTATTATTATTTTTTCTCACCTAATCTTTCTTCTCATTTTTCATTTTCTTCTTTTTCTTTTTTCTTCCTCTTGTTTTCATTTTTTTGCAATGCCTCCATAAATATTCAATTTTGTTGCATTTCTAACATTTCAATTCACATTTTTTTTGCATTATATCACAGTTCTCCATAAATATAACAATTTCTTTTATCACACTTACTTATCAAATGTCTCCCCCCAAAAAATTGTTTGGGGTTGTCCCCATTACTTTATAACACCTCTATTCCATTTCGAATTTGCTTGGTGTATACTTTATTTTTTATCTTTTATCTTGCTATTTTAATACACTATAAAAAACCCATCCACCAATCCACAAACCCCTTTTATCATAAATGTTGGCAATGTCCAGTACTTCTTTACATAACATTTTCCAATGTCCTTTCTAAGTCTCTCTTTCCAGCTCTGTTCAAAATTGGACACACATTTTATGTTTTGTTTCCTTGTTAAATGCTTTCATCACATAACGATTCCATTGGTTACAGTCTTTTTTTTTTCATATTGTCTAAGAAAAATTGCCATTGAAAAAACAGTCCGAAACATAATATCACAAAATGTCTCTTTCTTAACAAGAATAAATTATCTTACCTTGTATGCTTTTTTACTTAAAGCACAAGAATGAATGAGAGAGGTTGTCACATTGGTGACTAATCTGACTCCACTATAATTGCGCAAAATATTGGAAACAAATGAATGATGTGTAGGATCACAGAAACAGCTTTCAGTGTTAGATTTAGTAAGTGCCGTGTAGAGGCGAGCACCACTGCGTAAACGAGGTAAGCACTGTGACATGGTAATTACAGCATGAGCAGCTGAATTGTATACTAATCAACCAATCCAACATGGTGGAGCTTTTCAACAAGCTATAAAGCACCCATGTAGACTCAGTGCTGGTTTTCCCTGCGAATTCCAAAACCTATTTGAATACAGCCACGGAAAGGAGTCTACCAGGAAAGAATGTTAGGCGTGCTTTTTCTTTAATTAATTTGCATGTGCAACAGGCTAAACTCTATGCTGCTGCTGCTGCTGCTGATGACAATAGATCTAGACCTGGAAGGAGAAGAGTTTTCAGGCCCAATTTAACTTTTTACAACCTACATGATGTGAAAGTTGTAGAGCACTAGAGGGTGGATAGGCGCACACTAAAGGAACTCTGCAACCTCTGTCATCCTCAACTCAGAGCCAGGGTCAACCAAGGGGAACTCATTCCAGTGGAGACAAAGTTATGTGTAACATATAGAATCTTAGCTTCAGGTATCTTTCACAGACCAACAGGGAACATACTGGAGGTGTCACAGGCATCAGCATTCAGGATCCTCCATAAATTCCTAAATGCTATGCTCCAACATGCCCGTGACCACATACATTTTTTCTGTACTCCTGAGGACAGGGTCAGAAATATGCAGGAGTTCTGCAGTGTAGCATACTACCATGTAGTACTAGGTGCCATAGATTGCACACATACAGAAAATAAGGCACCACTGGAGAACAGGGTAGAAGCAGAAAGGGCTACCATTCTATAAACTGCCACGTTGTGTGTAATGCCAAGGGAATCATCTTGATTGTGCGTGCTTACAACCCTGGCAGTTACCACATCTTACATATCTGGCACACCTCCAAAATGTACCAGATGTTTGCTAGTGAGGATATCCCACAGGGTCATTTACTGGGGAATGCAGGTTGTGCACTGGAAACTTGACTGATGAGACCCATCAGAAATGGACACGCACCTACTGAAGAATGCTATAATGAGGCACATGTTCAAGCTAGGAATGCCATAGAGCATATGTTTGGGCTGCTGATGTCACAGTTCTGGTGTCTAGATACATGTATGGGAGCCCTGCAGTACATTCCACAGACATGTACTGAAATATTTATAGTATGTGCCATGCTACACAACATCATCCTGAGAAAACAGCTTCAGCAGGATCAGCATGGAGAAAGAACACACATCTCACCACCAATGCCAAGGTCACCACAGCCACAGTCGTATCATGAGTCAACTGGGGAGCTAGTAGCTGCTATGTGTGTAGTGAGATGTAGCTGTGCTCAATATGCCCTCACATTGGCTATGAGATAATACATTGCACATTCACTCATGACCTAGGGGCCCAAAACCTTCCTCCTACACACATACATATAGTAACATTGATGCCAGTCAAGTCTCACAACCTTTATCTCCCCATGTATTGGCTGTGTAGTACTTGCATCAGACATAGTCAGCCCTAAAGTAAAACTGTGGCAACTGCTGCATTTACAAGATAAGTCTTGATCCTGGAGTGTATTATGAAATAATATGAATGAATGGCACATCCTTGTTTTTCATTACCAAGTACTGTAAGCTAGTAAAAAAATGGGAGATGTGTACAGAAATTACCTTAACATGTGACAGCAGAGACTTGTTTGACTTTTATGTGTCAATTATTAAGTAGTAGGCCTCAGGCATCGAAGATTCACACAGTCATACCTCTCAAAAGTACTGATGATCACTGCATGCCCTCAGTTTCACACCAAAGGTTTGTGCTAGAAAATCATTAAAGAGAGAAGTCAGAAAGTAATGATACATATTGCAGTTTCTGACTTCACAACCCTCACAAGATCATTTACAATAAATTTGGGAAATTTTGATGCTATCAACTGTCGAACTTTTCAAGGTGAATATAAGTCAACCCTGCAAATGCAGATATACTAAGCACTAGGTCAGCTATGAATCATAAGCATCAGACACAAAGCTTATGTATCCCTACATCCAAAAAGTAAACAGGGATATGGCCCAGTTATCATCACTTTCATGTGTGGGGGGGGGGGGGCAGGAAGACTAGACTGACAGAAGATGTCAGTGAATGTGTGTGAGTAAGAAAAAAAGCAGCCAGACATTTGGATAAACTAAAAAATGGCCAGTGAGACAATATGAGTTTTAAGCTGCATGGCTGAACCATGCAACTCTTGTGTGTGTGTGTGTGTCTGTAGAGGTCACCCAAGTGAAATTTGTGTGTATCTGCATGAACACAGCCAAGCTCTTTGCTAGCTCTGCATCTTGATACGTTGGACAGCTGTGAGAAGTGCATGGTAGAGGTGGCAGTTCATTGTTGTCATCCCTGACCACAAGAGCTGGCTCTGTCAGGAGTTGCACTAGCACATCCATTCCCATGGTCAGATACACTGTTGTTGCCTAAATGTAACTGATGTATGCTGGATAAGCTCCCTTCACAAGGAATGCCAAGAGTACAATCCCATATCTTGCCAAATCTGGACATGGACAGCTTGCACACTGACAGAGCAGTGAAAGTACTGCTACTATGGGAGCGTGATTGGGCATGGCCATGTTGGCCAACACAGATGATGTAGCTGACCTATGCCCACAAGTATGCCCGTCCCCTGCAAGCAGACATTCAATCACATGACAGACACCCCTTGTTCATTCACACATTCCAATGTGTCATTCACTTCATCTATTGAATCAGCAACACAGTGGAGACAATCATGCATGTCAGTCTGTGCCACATATACAATCCTGAGTATTTGTCTGGACCACTTATGGGAACGTGTCTGTGTCTCCATGATGGCACTAAACATATGTTCGGTGTCACTAGAAGAGACAGCTGGAGCAGTTGGAGGAGGGATAGCAGGCCTCCTCTAAGCACCCCTAACAACCCCCCTGTGTGGCATCTCGCCCACACTTTGGCTACAGACAGATTCAACAGGCACTGAAACTACAGTAACTGGATTTCCCTAATCAATTGTCTCTCCATCCACTTTTCCAATATCTGTGGGCTCTCTGGAATGGGTAGGTGTAGGCCTACTGGCTGTTTCACATGGAATTGCAGGGGATGGCTGTATGTCAACCTCTGTGTCAGATTCAACCTTTGCACCTGCTGACAGTGCCTCTGTTTGGCAACATCATCATCAGAGTCTACTGATACACTACCATCAGATGGAAAAGGTTCAACACTTCTGCTGTCATGATCACCTGTGATAAAAAGCAATAAACACAGGAAAAAAAACAATACCTACACTAATATAGTCCAATATATGCTAACAAATTAACAGTGGTGCAATTATTACATACAGTACAGCAATACACAAAACAGGTCTGATATCAACATCACACACTGCAATATTTCTTTAAATTGATCAGCATTACTGACATAAAAATGTTTGGCTTACCATCTGCAGATGGTATTCTCCTCTGCAAGCCAGATGGTCCAGGAAATAGTTAAGCAAAAGGTAAGGGCAACATCATCACAATTAACAGTAACACAGGGGGTAATACTTTCACCCCTTTATATGCCCATTAACTACACTTCCAACAAGAAATTGACTGACAACTCCAAACTAAGCTAATGAATCAGAAAGTGTTAACTGTAGCAATTTTTAATCCCACCCCCCAGAAACATTTTGTAACACAGAAGTAACCTATTGATTTTAATTATTTTATTATGCAACAGTATACAACTGTTGAGATAAAAAAGCCTAACTGGAAGCTTCTCCTGAGATATGCTTTCAGTCCCTGACACTGTGGAACTGATGTCCTGTACATCTCTCCTGGGAGCTGTCTGGATCCCTGAGAGTGGCCAGGTACTCTTCATTCCATGTTAGTGGTGGCTCAACAGCAGGCTTTCCCCCAGTAACCAGCTGGTCACGACCCACTGCAGCTGCTCTCCTCCATGCAGATGTGATCATGTCAGTGACCCTGTGGTGCACATGCTCATATGTCTTGGCATGGCAACCCACAGCATTGACATCATCAACCATCTGGCACCAGATTAGCATCCTGCATGCCATATCTCACCTTCCCTTTTCCAGCAGAAAAAAAACAACATGTTACCTAAAGGCATCCATTATCACTTGGTTCTCAGCATTAGTGAAGGGGATCACTGAGGATTGGCATGCCTGGGTGGCATACTCCTAGCTGTCCTAAAAGACAACAGAAGGATAATACACACAAGTATCTCATAACTACAAAATAACTCTTTCTAGATAAAACAGAAAAGGTAGCTTCCCAGTATTACCCATTGGAAAAACATAAAAAGTCTAGAGATGTGAAATACAAACAGCAAGTTGAATGCAAAAGAAGGAGTGTAATAATAGCAAAATTTCTTTGTTTGTGCCATAGCAGTAACTCATATTTGCTAACCCCTGAAAAGAACAGGCAAATGACACATTTTGCTAACAAACCGTCTTTGAAATAATAAAAGTGCTATCAAAGGAACTGTCTCTGAAACATTTGTACATATTTATCACACACCATTCCATTTTAAGGTATTGACAATCATGTTACCTGTGAAATGTCTTGGCAAACATGCCCATGGCATCAGTACACTTCTAAGTATTGCATAAAGATAAGTGTAACAACCTTTGCTTCAGATGTTTCTTAAGTACATTCCAGCATATGCTGTATGTAGCTGACAAAATGCAAGCAAATCTTCTGAAGTTCAATAATCCTCTGTGTAGATATGTTCCTAAGAAATAGCATATGGTCACTCTTCTCCACTAAACAACTCACCTCACCATTGGTTTGCCTAGCTACATGGTTGCCTTTTTATAATGGTTTAGATTCAGAGCTGTTAGCATGGTAAAGATGCAAATAAGGTATTAACTGATTAGAACTGCCGAATCCCAAATACATGGATCTGTGTAAGAGATGTAAACATAATACATGCACTCCCTCAGTGTTTGTTTTTAATGGATTGCAACTGTGAATGATTACTGGTTGGGAGAAGGAAAGACAACTGCAATGCAGGATGCCTTACACCGAGTAGGTGTGTCAGGTTCGATCTAAAAAGTGTTATGGAAGGTTGGAAATGTAAGTAAGCAGCACATAATTCACAGGTTGTGTTCCTTAACATCCAACCTGCCTTTCATTTGTTGGCAACTGCATATGTTATTTTTTCCAGTTAATACCCTCACACATTTTAAAGCCAATTATATATAATGGCTTACAGACAGCATGTCTCATATTACTGGTTAGACAACTGAAGAATGACCAACAAACACATAGATGTGAAACAGAGCTATATATTTGCAAGCAGTAATCATAACAGGTGATCACTAATTGCACTACATCCAAAAATAATACATGTATTGCAGTTGTATGGTTTCATATTACTGCAGATGATGTTACAGTTGGTTGTGTACAAAATGATTTCAGTTCCTTGTTACAAAGCTGTTTGTGTAGAAAACAGGGTTAAGGCATCCATCCTGTGTTCTGAAGGTTCACTGGAGTGAGACTTCAATTCCAGATGTATGTAGACATGCCTCATTTATGTGAACCATCATTTTCTAATGTGTATGTTATAGACTGAGTTTTCTCATTTCAACTATTTGTCTTTTTTTTTTCTTTACTGTCATTTTTTTAATTATTGCCCTTTTTTGGCCAGTGTTTGCACAACGCAGACAGTAGTGCAATCATGTGAACCAAGGAAATGAATGTCAGCTTTGGCTGTGCTTATCTCATTTGTGCAAAGCATAGCAGTGCACAAACTGGACAACAGGAGCAAATAGGAAGCATACAGGACCCAGACAGCCAAAAATAAAACAAGATACAGTCAATTAATTATATTGGGCAACATGCAAACCCTCTAAGCAGAGTTGCACTGCATTTAGCAGAGAGACCTTAAGAATGATTGGGTATTAAATTATGCAATGTTATGTAACTAGTTCTGTGGCAGTAGGTGCAAGTATAGGGCAGATTTACAGATGGTCCTGGGTTGTAGTACAACATGTGCAGCTTTCTTTTTACTGTTGTAACATTACAAGTGATAGTAATGAACTGAAACATGAACCACTGTATTTCAACTTACTTGTGGCAACAGGTATAAGTGCAGGACTGCCATACTCATGGTCCTGGTTTTTAATACAGAATATTCCATACACTTTTACTCTTGTTCCAATTCCCATTATATTCACTCTCAGTTATAACACTTTAGATAGTAGAGCTGACCTTAATTATATGTATGAGGGATGAGCCACTATTATTGTGTTATCAGATTAATCTTCCAGTTGCAATTATTTCATTCCTCACTGCTTGGCACTGCTTCTGGTATGTATGCAGCAGAAGAGATGTGTTATTATAGCATTAAAAGTTAAAGATTTAGCTTTTCAGTATTTTATAGAGTTGTATCAAGTTGAGCATGCATATCCCAACTGTAAATGCAAGTGTGCATGCCATTAGTCTGAAACACAAACCAGTTGTAAGAGTTCAATATTTGACTTTGGTCAGAAGTTTGTGGATTCAAATATCACAATTCACGACTATACCATACAGTTATTTCTTCAATAATTTTTACATTTAATTAAAACGTGTATACCAGTGGCACAAATGCCCTGTTGTAAACCGTAATCTGTATAACTGGAACATACATATTTGCAATATATGCACATTACAAGGATTACTTGTAGCAATCTGTAGTATAGTGTGCATCTGTTAGGAGGTAGACTTAAATGTAAAACTTAGAATAACAGAGTTGTATAATTGTATTACTGCATTGCAATCTTACCTCTTTTTTCTCTCACCCCAACTCTTATCTCTATTTTTTATTTTCTTTATTTTTTATTTTATTTTATTTTATTTTTAAAAATATTTTTATTTTATGATTTTATTTTATACATATTTTATTTCATTTTATTGTTAAAATAATGCTATTTTTATTTTATTTACTTTTTTATTTTTATGTGCCATCAAAATGTATCCATGTCATCCATGTGTACCACATCACTAAATGCTCCACAGCACAGTGAGGTAGGCCAGCCCCATTGAATCAACCTGCCCCTGCTCCACCAGCTGCAGCATTGATGCCTAGGACATCTGGGAGCTAACCCTGCAGCATTGCCTCTGCTGCCCATACACTACCAGCACCCTCAGGTAGTCTTGCCCTGGAGGCTGGTCCAGAGGTATCCTCCATGTGCAGTGGCAGAGGTGGTGATTTCATCACTCTCAATGAGTTGCCTGGGATGATGCATAGGCTGGTGCACCACACCATTGGTGCATGCCTACACTGCCTGGAGAGGCCACTCTCCCTCATGTTGTGTACTAGGAGAAGGAGGAGATGTCAAGCACTCCAGCCACCTGTGCAGTAACGTGACAGTGATGACAGTCCAGTGAGTGAGAATTGATTCTCACCATCACCAGGCTTGACAGCCGTGAACCTGGATTGTCCCCACCATCACCTCAGTCATAATATCCCTCATACTTTTGTATCCTCCTTGTCTCATCTTGTCTTGTCTGTCTGCAATTGCTTCCTCACCTACCCAACTTACCTGACCCAGACATACCTACGAACCTTCCCCAACATTCCTCTCTCTCTGAAATTAAAAATAAATGGGAACCTGTCTCACAAAAAAAAAAAAAAGTATTGCAATACATAGCTCTCCATTTTGCACACATATCTTCTTGGCACACTTTATTTGTTCCAATTGGCTATACACCATGATTGCACTGTGGTCACCTATGTCTCTGGAGGTGTTAGTCCAAATTCAGTTAACATTTTTTACATATTTTTAATTTACACTGTTAAAGAAATGTATAGCTTTGGTTCTTTGCTACCACCACTCCTAACCACTGCTCACATAGTACATATTATGTATTATATATTATGGTCCATTTCCTGTATATGACATGAAATTACATGTGGAAATATTACAAACTGAAGGCCCTATCTAACAATATGTCACATATTTATAATACAGCCACATGCTGCCGCCCCCACGCCCCAAGCACCCAGTTATTGGTGTCTCTGTGCTTTTTCCACACATATATCAGTTACAGTACAGAAAATAATATCAAATGTTGTCTGGTATGCAATGCACATCAATCTGGTAATATTCAGGACTACAACTTTTGATCCATAAGCCTAAAAATCATTATCTACAAAGCTAAGGAAAGAATCAGCATAGACCTTTTCAACAGGAACATAGGTGACCTTCAACATACTTAATCTCACCCATTCTGCTTTTTTCAAGGGTAGAGCTTGCTTACTGAATCTTGTGGACTTCTTTGATACTGACTCCAAAGTCCTGGATAAGGGATATCAGGATGTACCACCTATGTTGAGTTATCGAAGACCTTTGACACTATTCCCCATTCATGCCCCATAGTGAAGATCTCCCATCTGGGAATTAGAACATACAATACTAGATGGATAGCCAACTGGCTCACTGACAAAACACACAGTCTCAAAGTTGGGGACTGCACCTCCACCACTAGCTCACATACCAGTGGAATACTACAAGGATCTGTGCTGGGCCCAAAACTATTTGGAAACTACTTCCCTGAAGGCAAGGCAACAGTAGATGATCTGTGGTTTACCAAATTTGCAGATGACTGTTAACTGGAAACATTAATACAGAGTTCTCCAATGATGGTAACATATTACAGAAGGATCTGACACAGACAGATAATTGGTGCCAAACTCTTGGACTAAACTGTAAGCTAACTCCCTCATTTTCCTCTTTGGCAATGAAGTACCCCTGCTAAGTATGAGATACATAGCATGCCTCTAGCTCAAACACAGTACTGGGAGACTTGGGAACACATGCTGACAGCAATTTACACTTTAATCACTATATGCCACACACCAGACACCTGCAGCTATTGGAGGAAATACAGTGGTTTGTGACTGGGACAATCTAGGGCTTCCAAACATGACATACATAGAAAGACTGAAAGACCTGTCACTTTAATCAATATCATGCAAGCTGCTGAGAGGTGATATATGCATGGTCTACAGAACAGTGTCAGACCTTGCCCTACTGGAAATGCTGGACATCTGCATATCAAATGGGAGAAGAATAACTTGCTCCAGGGTTATCAACCTAGCCTGTGACATAAACAGAACATGCAGGGGACACAGATATAGCCCTCAGCGATTGGCACTCTTCTATAATAGGCTCCCACTGCATGTGAAACAGTGCTCCTCAATGACCCTGTTCAAGCATAGCCTTGAAAACTGGTTGGGTGATTGTAAAGTCATCTCTGGGGTGGTACCTATGTTTCTCATGGAGAGGCTAGTCAGCATTCTTCACAAAATCACTCTGCTAACAATGACCATCTAACTATGCTCAATAAAGGTATTTGGGTTTTTACACATCTAAGCTTGTATACACCCTACAGCCATTAGGCTAGAAGCCTCCTATGAAGTTCTGAACCTATGGAGGCCTTCAAACATCTTGTCTCTCACATGGCCTGCTGATGTCATCTATCATAAGTTGACCTACAGTCTAAATCAGATGTGTGCCATGATGCTTGTGTAAAGTAGTGTATACTGTTGCCTGTGTACTTATATAGATAGGGCTTCCGTTCTTACTGCAGTCAACCTGGTGTGTGTGTGTGTGTGTGTGTGTGTGTGTGTGTGTGTGTGTGTGTGTGTGTGTGTGTGTGTGTGTCTGTTTGCATATGCATGTATATGTGTGTGTGTGTGTGTGTGTGTGTTTCTAAACAGAACAGCAGAAGTGTGTATCTTACAGTTACTGCTCAAATGCCATGCTTTGACAATATTTTGATACTTGCACATGCCTACACATCAATTTCATGCAGGTCTTTCAACCTCTTGTCTCCCAGATGACCTGATGATGATATCTATTTTAAGTTAATCTACAGACTTTTAAAAAAAATCAGACTTGTGCTGTGGCAGTTGCATAACGTATTGAGTTCTGTAGTCTGTGTACTTAGGCAGGGGTTTTCCTTTCACTGCAGTCAACTTTGTGTGTGTGGGCTCTTGCTTGACATTACAGAGAGCATTGTACAATATGTGGGACACTGTTATTATCATATTGTCCTCAACAGACACTGCTGATGTCATCAGCTATAATGTGTTGTCTGAGACACTCCAAGTTGGACTTGTGCTGTGGCACTTGTTTAAAGTACTGAGTTCTGTAGTCTGTATACTTACATAGGTAGGGGTTCTATTGCTTCTGCAACCAGCTAGGTGTGTGTGTGTTTGTGCTCTTGCTTGACATTACAGAGATAATTTTACACCAGTATGTGGGTGGTCGCTGTGGTGCAGCAGTTAGCATTGCTGCCTCACAGCAATAGGTTCTTCAGTTCGATCCTCGGCTGGGGTGCCTTCTGTGCAGAGTCTGCATGTTCTCTCTGTTGTTGTGTGGGTTTCCTCCAGTTGCTCCATTTTCCTCCCACATCCTAAAGACATGCTGTAGGTGGATTGGACACTCTAAATTGACCCTAGGCAAAAGTGCATATGTGTGTATGCCTTTTGTGAAAGGTTGGTTGCTGGGCTAGCAACTCAACACCGTAAACCTCTACCAATCATGAGCGGACAAGGTGATCAACTGTGTCGACCCCTATCTAGGAAAAGCCAAAAGAAAAAGAAAATTTTACACCAGCGTATACAACACTGTTATTAGCATATTCTCCTCAACAGACACTGCTGATGTCATCAGTTATATCAAATTTGTTTATATGCAGTACATCCATCAGGACAGGGTCAGAGACTGACCTGGAGGCAATGCAGATGTCACCTCTTCCTATGTGAGACAGATTACAGTAATGTGGCTTTTAATCTATCATATAATGACGTGGTTTGTAGGCCCTGGGTTTTCTTGATGAGAAAGGTCTGTAGTCTCTCCAGCTGCTACATGTGTCTGGTGAGGTACATGCAATAGAGAACATTATACTCAGTGTTTTGATGAGGTTTGAGTATAGTGCTGTCATACAACCTTAAGATTTTAATATGATGGCATGACTTATGATGTGCACACCATAGGCTTTAAATACCAGTGTGGAGAGTTGGTGGTTGAAGTTCAGATTGCTATCTACATGTGTTCCCAGTGCTTGCTTCACTTGGTTTCAGCATAGCTGAACTGTTTTGTCAATGCTGCGATTAACATGGAATTCCACTTTTCAGATGGCCAACATAAAAAAGACATATTTATGCATTTATTTGTAGATCGTGTGCCTTTCTTACCAATCCTTTGTCTGTGCTACTTCCTCCTGTACTGTTATTATTATTGGTGGACTTAATAATTGCACCCATTATGCAAGAATCAGCAAACTTGGTAAGCCAAAGGCCATATACTTTAGCCTGAACTGTCAAGAAAGAGTCCAAACAGTGAAAGGCCAATCACAAATCACTGGGGCTTGACACTGGTGACAAGTCTACTGGTACAGGCTGATTCACCAACTTTCACAGTATGTGTTCTGTCGGTGAGCCAATAGGTTACTCATCCATGAACCATCTAGTGATATAAGGATTAATCCCCATCTGGGAGGGTTTCCCAATGCTACCTGCATGAGGGTTGTGTCAAAACCCTAGGCCAGATCACGGTAGGCAGTATACATTGTCTTACATTCATCTAGGCCTACCACACAGAATCACTGGGCTGTGACAACATCACAGATTGCCTATGGTGTGACTCAGGACATACAACTTCCTGATATGATTGAATCTGCATTTCAATATACCCTCCACATGGGCTATGTTCCTGTAGAAGGGTGTACATCAACTTGCATCCATCTGAGTTGGGGGATAACACTCGTGGCATGCATGTATAGAGACATTGTGACTCGCCTTAATTGTGAGGTCGATAAATATACAATCATGGACTTCTTCGAAATGGACACTACTAATATTCCAGCTGTGTGCAAAAGACCTGTGTGAGTTGTTAATGCTAAATCATATCTACTACATCTGACAGATGTCCTCAGAGAGGTCATTGAGGGCATGCATAATGGCAACAGTATCGCCCTGTGGAACTTGACCAGTTCAAGGCATTTGACACAAATCCATACTGAGGTATTCAATCAACACTGTAATATTGGGCCATAAACAGCTATATTACCAAGTGGGTAGACCAGTGAATCACATATGTGGCATCTCACTATGTTGAAATGTGTGAAGTGACCTGCATCTCAGGTGTGTACTTTAGGGCTATCTGCTAGACCCTTTCCTGTGCATTATTTAAGTGATGGACATTGTAGATGACATACACATATTGGGTCCAAACAGCTGCTTGAAGGCCTACAACACATACCAAATATTGCTGAGGCAGCCATGACAACACGTGCAATGACACGAAAACATGGGGGGATTTGCTAAGTTATGTACACAAACACATGACTCAAGTATAATGTAGACATCACACCCTATACTCAGACCAATAGGTATGTGACCAGTGTCCTGGGGTAAATGGTAAGTGGAATGTCCACTAGAATGCGGTCACAGTGCTGACTACTCCCTTGAATGTATCACAAGTATTGAGTATGTGAATGATATCCACATCAGAGGCCATAACACCTTCATAGTTCCCAGACATCATTACACTGATAACTGAGTACATTGCACCCTTATTCATTTACCTTCCTATCTTCAAGAGATGAGTAACTAAAGTGTACCATGTTTGTCACAGTTAGCTATCGCACAGCTTATTGGCCATACCTACATATTCTTTTTGAGGCATATACATGACTGTCTGATGGTGCAAACACCAATCGAGTTATTATACCAGATGCATGTGTGCTACCTATTCTGCTGATGCACACCCTAAATACATAGGTGTTTAACATCATTAATGGCATGCATATCATTCGTGACAGTGGGGATTGTGCCATATATATATATATATATATATATATATATATATATATATATATATATATAGGGGTCTACTTCTATTCGCTGACAGCCCATTTCACTGAAACCCATTTCGTTGACAGCTCATTTCATTGACAAAAGTATTCAAGGCAAAAACCTGGGTTTTGCCCCCCTCCCCACTGTTGTGCGACTGTGGAGTTGTTATATATAGTTGGGGGGTGTGGGGGGCATTGGGGGGGGGGTGGGCGCAGCCCCCCACCTAGAATGTTTGTCAATGAAATGAGCTGTCAACTAAATGGGTTTCAGTGAAATGGGCTGTCAGCGAATAGAAGTAGACCCATATATAGATATATGTGTGTGTGTGTGTGTTTGTGTGTGTATGTGTGTGTACAGGCTCATCTCTTATCACTCCACATCACATATGTAACATCAGAGGCATGAGATTAGTGGTGGTATTATTCTTATATTGTCCATGATTGTGCATGCTTCTTTTAATGTTGCCATGAGCCTTTCCCTGTGTCCCACGTGCTGGAGATCTCAGCTTAGATTACACTCATATTCAGGCAAATCAGTTTACACAGACTCACAATATGCTCCCTACCCCAAATGTACACAACATCCTTGATAGATGTCCTCTGCATTGTTCATGTAAGGAAGCTAATCTCACACAGACATCCTTCTGATTGTTATGTCACATTGGGTAACAGTCACAGACAACATATTTTCATTGTACAGTCTGTATTGTTCCATATAGATATGTGCTTGGTGTTGGTCCTACAACCATCTTCCATTGACATGCCCTCCCTCTGTTGTTCATGCGGGAGTTTCATCTGTACTCTTTCCCTGTGTTCATTCCTACAGTTCATCTGTGCATCCCTATTCAATATACTCACTTCTCCTGGATGATCATTTTTACATGGTAGTCTCATGTCCTGTTACAGATCAACACAGCTGCAGTACCAAATGCCAGCAATGGGATATCACAATACTCAGCACTGTAGGTACACTGTCCTTTACTGTATTTCGACCATATACTCTACAGTCATACCTCTCAACTGTCCAGATATTCCCATGATGTCCAGATGTGTTCCTTATCCAATTTGTGGCTTTTTGCCATATTACTGAGGTGATCTCAGGACTGATGTGACTCAAAATTGCATACATTAGAGTTCATACCTTTCAACTGTCCTGATTTGTGCAGAATGTCCAGTTTTTATCTCATATTTTTGATCTTTTTCTCATAACATTTTGGTTTTCTGACAAATCATGTGCCTGTCATTAC
This sequence comes from Protopterus annectens, assembly GCF_019279795.1. Lineage (NCBI taxonomy): Eukaryota > Metazoa > Chordata > Ceratodontiformes > Protopteridae > Protopterus > Protopterus annectens. Next base: position 746,147,676 of record NC_056744.1, read on the forward strand.
AGATTAAAGTCAGGAAATAATGACACATTTGAGTATCAAACTTCATTCTCTTCAGAAAATTCATGCTACTATAAAACCTATCATTCTATCAACTTTTTAGGTTTGTAAGAGCAATATTAGAATCTGTCCCTATCTTTGCTCCTTTGTTCCCCACTATTTATTGGTCTGTTTAGATTTCTTGCTATAAGAGGTTGAGTGGTATGTATGAGTTTCATTCTACCACATTTTTTATGTCACATCTATGTCAAATATGTCCCTATTTCTGGTTAAATCTCCCCACATAATGTTGGCCATTGTATAAATGTGTTGAACTAACAGATTGAGAGCTATCTGGGAAGCCCTGGTAATCTGTATGGGATTTTGTGAAAAACTGCAGACCGTAGGTCCTCTTCTTTAAACAGGATTTCTATCCGCATTTGCTTACACAGTCCCTGGGCCAGAAACACTGCTGCTAGCACTGAAACCTCACTTACACATGGCACTCTGCATGAATACGCATTGCATAATGATGTTAGCTGCCACTCACTGCACACCACAGCGCACACATGTAAATTCCATGTAAGCTTTGCACTGAGCCTACATGGAGTTTATTGAATCCTGGGGTATGTCTATATATCCACATCTATGTCTATAGATTTACATCTGTATCTGCATCATCTATTGTATTTTAAATGTTTCTGTATCTTTATATATATATCTAGATCAATATATTCTCCATTTTATGTGCATGTTTATAAAATAGAGAGTAGTTCCACTAACATTGCACATGCATCATTTTATAGATAGTACACATTGATGCAGCTTGTTAATGTGTAAATGTCATTATCCACTTATACTTCTTCACAGTGCACTAATTACTAATTTCTTAATGGCCAGACTTCTAGAATTTCAGAATTACTGCGTTTATTCTTGCTTCACTCTTGCTTTCTCCTTTGGAATCCCTTATAGGTTCATAGGTGTGTACTAGGCTAATGACCACAAGGGCTATTTTAAGCCTAACCATGCATCCCAAATCTCCAAGTTCTGGTATTCTCAGTAAGTCTAAGCAGGGGCTTGTTAGTTGAAATATTTACAATTAGGGGCCTGGGAGACTAACCATTTACAGACTGCCTGTGTCCATTAGAGACATAGGTGCCAAACCAAGGATGCATTTCCTCTTCCCCATCAAATTGTCCAAATTACATTTGAAGTGTGTTTTTCAGGAACTCTTCTTCACATAGATATGGAGCCTCTTCCTAAGAAGGGTAGTCTCTGGGGATACATACCTGTGTCTCCAACAGGTCCTATTTATATCACAGACAAGACTTAAATCTTTAGAATGGGTAATTTTGGCATTGTTTGTTTTGCAGATATGCAGGAATTCCATCAATGTATGATCTGACAATGTCTCATTTGCCATAGATCTCTCCTCAACAGCATGCAGGAGATAGAATACAGGGACAGGGTCTTGAGGCAGTCTGTAAAGGACATGTTACTTACACCCTGTATTCTTTTGGATGTGCCTGATTAGGTGTATACCAAAGGGGCATTGTACTCAATAACAGGTCATATGAATGCTGAATACAGTGAAGCAATGACCTCATTTGACCTAGAAGCTTTGTCTCATGCCTTAATCCTGTCTCTGAATTCTTCTGACTTTATTACTAGACCTCTCTTCTTAACTCATGCTCATTCTTCCTTCTATTTTCAACCTGCTCTCTACTTCTGTTATTGCATTGTTTCATTTTTTTCATCTTCCATCCTCTTTAATCCATTCTACAATCACTCCCCATATGACCTCTACCTTCATCTCTGAGTAACATATCTTTAATCTATTTAGTAGCCTAACTCTGCAACTACCATTTCCTTTCATCACATTCTGCCTGCTTTCTTTTCTTCTCCTCTTACTTTCCATTTCAACAAGTTGATCTGTTAACCAAACTTGCTGCATACTTCAAAACTCTCCTGTTTTTAACTGGTGGCATCTACCTTATGTCACTTACAAGCAGAGTTTCCAGAACTTCTCTCATTCCATGTAAATTCTCCTTCAGAAAATGTTACTCACACAACATGGTAAATTCATGGAACTATTCCTCTGTCTTACTACTTATAATCTCTGTTACATTTCAACTGCTTCATCCTATCATGTTTCAGGCTTTCTCAGAACGCCTTCTTTCCCATTCTCCCTTTTATAACATACATCTCCATTCAACCAAAGATACAGTATAATAAACCTTAATCCACTGAAATAAATCCTATTTTTTAAGTCCACCAAATGGAATTTAATCTTAAATACAGTGTTTTTGTTTAGTAGTAAGCCACCCTTAAACCGCCACCACCCAAGTTTAAGTATGCCAAACGTGAGATCACTCAACATGAGGGAAAGGGTAAATTATCTTACCACATTGTCTGCCGATCTCTGAGAAAGCATATGTGGTAAAATAGCTTAGCAGTGAAAGGTAGCAAAATGTACTGATCCACATACAGTGGGCAGCATAGAAATATCCAACTTTTGTCATATAGCATGTAAGTGCAGGAAAGGGTGACTGATTAACAAATAGTCAGAATAGGAGAAAGTAAGATGGGAGATGAGCACTCAGATTCAGATCAGGATGTAGCACAGCTGACCCCATGTTTGCAGTAAGACAAATAGTGGAGTAGAAGCTGGAGATGAGGAAAGAGTCCAACTGTACATTCCTAGTCTTGGAGAAAGCATATGACAAGCTCATAAGAAAGCTGGTCTGGGCAGTCATGCGATGGTTTGAAGTCCAGAAAACACTGGTAGAATTAGTGCTGGCTATATACAAAGTTCTAATGTTACAAATACAAACAACATTTAGACTCACTTCCCTTTGAGAGTGGGTGTGCATCTGGGTTAAGCTCTGATCCTACATCTCTTCACACTGGTGACTGTGTACACTATCAAACAGGTCAGAGGTGACAGTACAACAAAGCTGCTGTATGGAGATGATGCAGCATTTCCAGTGATTCTGAACAAGGACGTCAGCAAATGATGGAGGAATGGAAACAAAAATTGAAGGCACATGAGATGAAAGTGAGCACAAGTAAGAAAGCTGTCATGGCAGCAAATGACGTGGTTGAAGAGCAGAGAAGTCTAAATGTGGAAGTCAAAGCAAGAATCAATGAGGCTACAGCCAACTGGAATAGAGTATGAATAGCGATGTATGACAGAAGAATGCCAAAGAATCTAAAAGGTAAGGTGTAGAAAACAGTGGTGTGAACACTACAACTGTATGGTAGACAAAACTGGGCAGTGAAGGCAGAGCAGGTGAGTATGTTAGAAGTGATGGAGATGAGGTAACCGAGATAGGTGATGGGATCTAACAGTGGGGCAGATGAAGAAATGACATCAAAGAAGAAGCAGTTATAGAGTAGGTCTAGCAAGAGCAGATTACAGCAGTTTGGGCACATGTGCAGGAAAGTAGAAGATAGTTTGAAGAAGAGGAGTTGGGTTGACAGGATGAAGACAAGAATAAATGAGGATATCCAGCAAAGAGGTGGATGGATTATATGAGAAAGGATCTATGACGGTCAGGTATGACTCTTGAAGAAGGTAAGAGTGGTAAAGAAATGAGACAGGTACTGGCAATTTACCTGAGACCTGAACTCAATATGGACAAATATGAAAAAGGAGATAGAGAAGGATGATTACAATGATGTATATAGATGGTTATATTCCTTCACATCAGCAGTTAGCTGTCATTGAAATTAAATATGTTATGAGATTTCACTGGTGATGTCTTTCATCAAAACACAAAATCAGCTAAATAACTTGATTTCAAATTATACAAATACATTTTATTTCTGATCACCTAAAAACCTAGAAATGTTGCTTTTATGACAACCCATAACTTAAATATACTAGCTCCATGGTCACATAACAGTGAAGAAAGAGAACACCAGAAATTGTACTACACTTGAATTAATGCAGTTCAACTGCAACATAATTCGACAGTGCAACCAAATGATAGAATTTAACACAAATCATGGCACAAGAAGAAAGTTTGCTGTGACCAAATAGAGATGTATATTTGTGTGTGTGAGTTTGCATGTGAACGTGTGTCTGTTACCTACAAATGGAAAAGCACATCTTTTATGTCCAAATCCATGGAGCAGTATGAGCAAAGTAAAACAATTCTGTTGTAATGTTAGTACTATGTGTGGCTTGGGCAATAAAACTATTTGTCTTCCATTTAAGTCTGTACCACCTTAGTAATGGGTATTAACCCTAATCCTAATGTTGACCCTTCCCCCAACTCTAACCCTAATCCTACACTTTAACATCATTACAACCTTCCTGTAACACTGCCACTACACAATTCAGGGTCAGACACTCAAACATTCACAGTCCTTTTTTGATACACACACACACACACACACACACACACACACACACACACACACACACACACACACACACACACACACACACACACACACACACCATTACCTAACCCAACCGTTACTCTTATGCTAAAATATACAGACTCATACACAAGCACACAACACCCATCCTACACTCACCCCCAACCTTAAAGCTAGCTCACATACATATGCACACACTATCCCACCCCCCAATACCACTTACCTTTATCAACATTCCATGCCTTCGACATATCCACCGCTTGGCCGTCCGTACTGTCAACAGTACATCACAGTGCATTCCCTGTACATTTGGTAAAGGAACCATGTGCATCTATATATAATGATTTTATATATATATATATATTTACATAGCTATATAGATATACACATGCAGACATACACACAAACATAGGCAATTATGTTGCTGAAGGTAGAAAACAAAAAAGAGACAAATAGTTTAACTGAAAAAAAAAAGAATGCACAAAATATTGAATACTTCTCTTCACAAAAATGTCATATATCTGTAAATCTTGGTGGCAAACCTCCCATATCCACCTTTACTCATGTGTTCTAAACCTCACCCTGAACCCTCACTCAGCCTCTGCCCCTAACCACAGTGCTATACATTACATTACTAAAAACCTTTTTGCTAATGATACAACTACACAAGATAAAAGGAAAGAGAACACACACAACTACAGACATGCACAGCCTTATGGTTATCAAACCCTTACCTGACAACACTGGCAAATACACTTTGACTAACGTAATGTCATTTTGTACATCTTCACAACTGTCACCTTTTCAGCCAGACACGCATTTACCTGCAAACTCCTACTTACCTTCACTATATAACATTTTAAATCAGCCATATGGAATTCGCATCAATGAGGAGTCAGTCATTTGTCTCTCTTCTAACATTGGCAAAAAAAAAAAAAAGCAAACAAAAAACTTTTCTACCCAATGAGTATCTTACTGTTTGAGTAACAACTGCATATGAATACAGCTATCTATCTGTCTATCTACACACAGACACACATATACACACATACACACATACACACACACACACACACACACACACACACACACACACACACACACACACACACACACACACACACACACACACACACACACACACACACACACACACACACACACACACACACACACACACACACACACACACATCGACCAATCTCTTTCTCCTTCCTTTACTATCTCTGGGACAGTGTCTTGTCCTTATTTTCTTTTTCTGTTTCTCACCATTAGCCTTTTCTTTTCTCATCACCTCACCACTGCTTCCATCACATAATCATATTTCAGCTGTCCTCCATGTGTAACTCATACTTTATTGACAGCTCCTGAAAAGCCTTTTGTTGGCCCATACCGTTTCTCCTTTTGCTCCACTATTCTTTTGTTATGCAGCTCTCTTTTTGCCCCATTCTCCTTCTGCAGAATTTTCCTTCCAGCTTATGTTAATTCATTAAGTCATTGTCACATATCCTCTCATTTTTAAACATCACCTTTATTGTTTATGTATGTATGTATGTTTGTATGTATGCATGTATGCATGCATGTAAGTATGCATGTATTTATTTTTGTTGTTGTTGACCACATGGGTTGACTGTAGAAAAACATCACCTAAGCCACATGTCATAGATAGAACCATATGTATCAACTATATGCATATAGCATTTAGCAAAATTCACAAACAGTATATACAAAAAGTGGGTACAAAGATGCTTTGATGGAGGTGGAGCCTAGATGGCCAACTGAGAGCAGTGAATATTGAGAGCTCTATAAACTAGTATATTAATATAGAAAAATCTTATTATTTTCAAGTTTAAAATGTCATGCACATGTATGCATAACTCAACAAACTATTGCAGAAAAGAGGAAAATCCCAGGATGTAAAAAACTCCCTTACCCACCTCAGTAAGAAGCTGAGATCCCTCATAAAATCGTCCAAAGCAAGTTACAAAAATAAAATTGCCAAAGTATCCAAACACAACCACAAGGCATTCTATAACTATGTCAGAAATCTAAATGGCAATGCTCAGAACTGCTCTGAGCTAAAACAGAATGGCATTAAATATACTGATCCCAACGATATTGCCAATATCATGGCAGATTGATTCAGTGCCAACTTCACCCCCTTCTCACCCCCTAAATGGCCCATCTCAATACTGGAAGACTGCCAAATTCCAGTAATAATGGCCACACAGGTAAAAAACACACTCACCAAAGCTACAAATACAGCATCCATGGGACCAGATGACATCCCGGGCTGTGTACTACATGAACTACAAAATGAACTGGCACCTCACCTAAGTGTCATGTTTAATCATATCCTCACCTCAGGATTCATGCCCACTGAGTGGCACACAGCTACAGTTATCCCACTCCACAAGGGGGGATCCAGGGGGGATCCATCTTGGATCCCAGGAACTACCGCCCCATCAGTCTGATGAGTCTGATCTGTAAGGCCATGGAATGTATTATCATGGAACTTATAAACAAAGACATTGCCAACCTTAAAACACTGGACGCCACCCTGTTTGGGTTTGTGAAGGGCCGATTTTGTCTCCTGAACCTGATTGACTTCTTTAAATCAGTCTCCAGAGCCGTGGACGAGGGTAAGGCAGTCCACACAGGCTATCTGGACTTCGCCAAGGCCTTTGACACCATCCCCCACTCTGGAATCATAGATAAACTTACTAAGCTGGGCATTAATCCCTACGTCACTCGATGGGTTGCCAACTGGCTTACTGACAGAACCAAACTGTAAAAGTAGCTGACTTCAAATCCAGCTGCAGACAAGTGACAAGTGGAGTACCTCAGGGTTCAGTCCTGGGACCTCTCTTGTTTGGCATCTACTTCTCTGAAGTACAGGCCAACAATAAGGGACCCTGGCTAACAAAGTTCACAGATGACTGCAAACTGGGAGCCATTATTGAATCCTCAAATGATGTCGATACTCTACAAAAGGGCCTTACAGAAACAGATGCTTGGTGCCAGAGCCATGGGCTCAAACTCAATGCCAAGAAATGTATAGTTATACCCTTTGGGAAAAAAACATGTACCCATGAATTACCACGTAGGTGGCAGTACACTAAACACTGAAAGTGTGATAAGAGACTTAGGGACACAGGTGGACAGTGGTCTCACCTTCAATAACCACTTCGCCACAACAGTCAGGAAATCCTTCTATGTGGCACACCTCATCACTAAGGGCTTTTCATCCAGATAAAAGGAGGTCATTGTCCCACTGTACTCATCCCTCATTAGACCCATTATAGAATACAACGCCCCATTTGGTATGTACCTCTCAAGACATTTGCAACAACTGGAAAGGCTGCAGAAATACCTCACTAAAAGAATCTCAGGCATAAAGCAGATGCCTTATGCTGACCGCCTTAAAAAACTCCAGCTATACTCTGTCGCATATTGTCTACTCTGAGGTGATCTCTGCTTAACATACAAGACCATGTCAAACCCAGAGTTGTTGGACATGCTACACTTAAGGAAATCCCAATCCCTCAGAGCCACATGCTCCAGGGATCTAAACCTTGTCATCACAATAAACAGAACATGCTCGAGAGATAGGTTTCTGACCCAGAGACTCAAACTCTGGAATAGACTGCACATATATGTCAAGCAAAGCACCTTTTTGGCCCTCTTCAAAAGGAACCTTGATTACTGGATGGGAAAAAGGAAATTCACCCTAGGGATCATGTCAGTCACCCTGCTACACAGGGATCCAATGAAGTAAATTGTGTGGGAAGAAATAGCAAGGGAATTTTTATGGCTAGGCTTGTATAGGCCCTAGGGCTGATAGCCTTTTACCAACCTATGAACATATGAACCTGTGAACTACATAAATATCAATTATGGTTGAGATATACAAACATTTTCCTGTAAAGTAACTTGGAGATATATTGAGTCACTGAAAATGAAAAACTCAAGGAATTTTTATCCAGATGCTGCTTTGAAAAAAGAAATGCAATTAATGACATCTACTTTAGAGGAACTACCTTTGAAGATGGATGGCTTTAGAAATGACTTAGAAAACCTGAAATTAAATTCTCAAAAACAGACTGATACTCTTAAGGAACTATTACAGCAACACCATACAAAAATAACAAAATATAGAGACTTCTCTAAATGACATTGAAGGGAAACTCAAAGAGAAAGAATTCCAAAAATAATTTCTGCTTAAACAAAATAGATGACTTAGAAAACAGGGAAAGGAGAAACAACATAAGGATCTTTGGTTTGCCTGAAAACACTGAAGGTGAAGGCATTATTTCATTCTTAACACCTGGATTCCCAATTTTTTAGACTTAAAAGAGAGGCTTTCATTTGGAACTGAAAGGGCTGATAGAGCACTGAGAAAAACCTGCTTCTAACTCTACAAATACTCCACCTAGATCCATAGTTATAACATTTCTTTCATTTCTAGACAAGGAACTAATATTAAAATTTGCTTGGAGAAAATCACCCTTAAAATATAATCAAAGTCTGATAAGGTTTGACAATGATTATTCTTCCAGAATACTAGAACAAAGGAAAAAAGTCCGGCCAATAGTAAAACTGTTGAAACAAAACAACATTAAACCACAGCTGGCCTTTCCAGCCAAGATAAAATATATTTGGCCAGTGAGATGAGAACCTTTAATAACTTAGAAGAAGCTACTATATTCATCAAAAACAACAACATAGTGTCTATCCCAGAAGAAATGGAATGGATGGCCCCTACTCTTAAAAGAATAAAAGAAACAAATCCTTGGACTGATGCAAGAAAGAAGAAACAAAAAACTGATTCCAAGATAGCTGTCCCAAAAAAATAACACTTACAACATCTCTCAAAGTATCACCTGATATGGTACATTACTTGTCATCTGTTTTCATTTAAAAAAGGAGGGTTTCTTAAACAAATGAGAAACAGTAATGATTTATTCAGAATGTTCAGAGTCCAATCATTCTTCACAAACAAAGGTAGGTCAAGATGGATTACTATTTACATTATATATAAGCCAAACAATGCAACATATAATACAAACATAGAAGTTTCTATTCCCCTACTTGAACTCAATGCATACTTATCTTATTCATTTTTCATTGATTTTACTTATAATAATTTAAGTAATTAATTAACTAACTCAACAAGGTACCATTCGTCAGAGTTCATACTCAAATGTAACAAATTAACATCATATATAATAGCACTAACAGTAGAGTGTTTTGAAAAAAATACTGTCATGGAGACCAACGCCTTCTTCAATTAAAGTATGATTTAGAAATGTCATGTATATCGTGGTTAAATAATAGTAGCAAGTTCTTAGTACAAATGTCATCATTATTCTGTCTAAACATAGCTAATATCAGTTATGGCAGGTATCACTGCTTCGGGTGCTGTTTGATCAATCCTGATATGGTGTGTGTGGATGCTACCGTGTCTGGCAGCTAATACAAATGTCATTATTATTCTATCTAAACATAGTTAATATCAGTTATGACAGGTATCATAGCTTTGAGGGCTGTTTGATTAAGTCTGATATGGTGTGTGTGGATGCAGCTGTGTCTGGCAGCTGTTGTTTGTTGCCATTTTCATCTCTGGGAAGCTGTGGGTTGCGACTTGTGATCAAGGTTTACTGATGCTTGTGTATTAGGAAGAGACATTTGGTGTTTTAGCCTGGATACAGGGAAAGGGGCTGGATAAAACTGTGATTTGGAATATTTTGGCAGAGAATAGTTTGTTTATACATCTGTTGAGTGAGAGGTGGGAAGGCTGGAAGAATGTGTTTTCTCTTGTTGTGGTGGCTTGTTGGGAGTTTTTTTTTTTATTTAATTTTTTGTTTTGGTTTTTTTCTTTTTTTTTGGATCTGTTTGCTCTCTGTTCTTTTCCTGGCTGCTGTCTCACTGAAAGGGAGGGAATTTAGGCTCAAAGTTGCAGTGAAATTAAGCTTTTCTTCAGATGCATCGCAAGCCTCTTGTAGGGAGTACACAGATGCTCCCTGGTTCCTATGGTAATGGAGACAGTGTGACGATAATGCTTAATGGCTCTGAGGAGCCGCCGAGATGATTCTCGGCAATGAATCTTTTGGTTTAAAAAAAATATGTATAATAAAGGGTTGTTTTAAACCACATGTACACATATTGATGGTCTGCCAATACTTCATTTAGCTCATTAAGTTGATTATTGATAAAAAAATAAATAAATAACAATAAACACAATTTTATATTTAAAATGTATTTTGGTCCAAACACATTAAGAACTTACATAAGAGTGGAAGTTTGAGTTATTGTGAAAGACTAAAAGCACTTGGTCTTGTGCAGTACCCTTTGTAGTGGTCTGGGAGGGGAGCTTACTTGGACATGTTGGGCATATGGGGATAGCTGATTTTAGGGGTGTTTGGGTTTGCAGGGAAGTGCTAGAGAGTCATCAAATTTCCTTCATGGAAATATTTGTGGGAATGGAAGGTGTGTTGAGTGGTTCACTGGCAGAGTATCCACTGCATGGAACAGTCTGGTAAATGGAACAGGACAAATATTGGTTTGGATATTTTGAAAACAGCCTGGAAACACACCACATGAACTAGTGAATGGTATTCTGGCCAAACTGGATGGGCATTGTTACCCATGCTTTAATAACTGATATGTGTGTATGAAAGGATGGAAATATACTTATAACAAATAAGAAACTAGAAGGGTCTCATAATTTAAAGTCTATGGACTGTATAAACATACTTGGAAGGAGCTAATAATAACAATAAGCATTACAGCTTGTGGTCTCTCAAATAACTAAGCAACAGTAAAAAAAAAAACAAAAACGCACACACACACAATAGTTATGTAATATATGATTTTAGTAAGTCTAGACATAAAATATATAATCATCATATAAGATGAAGCAGGCTGCTGAATTTAGATATTAAGGACAGGATTTAATAACATGGGCTTGTGCATAATAGCACTACTGTCTTAACTTGTCATAAAGGACATACACTACATTGAACATGAAGGGGAAGCATGATTTTCTTATATAAGTAAATATGCACAACAAGTCATGCAATTGCTTTAACTTGAATTGTAGTTTTTGTAACCCATTTTGACCATACATAATACTTAAGCAGTTACCAATGTAACTAATGTTTTATACATGGCATCAAACTGACAAATTTGTTCAAGAGAAACAATAGAAGCCTGAACTTGAAATGTCGCAGAATGTAAAAATCATATTCTGAACAAATAGTATTAAATTGACAAATATCACTCAGTTTAACATTAGCTGATTATACAAAATAGAATGTTGCCATTTAAATCTAAAAACTTTCAGTATATGCCTTTAAATGACAATTTATAAATATGGAAAGGGAGCTTGTAATCATTAATCACAAGTGAATTTGTTGTTTTTATCCTATAATTTCACTCATTTTATAATAAGAAATGACATATATAAAAATCCGTATGTGTAGGAAATGGGGGGAAGAGGGATGCACAGATTATTAAAATGCACTAACTTTCAGCAATGTTCACATAACACAAACTTGATGCTTTAGGTAAGTTAGCAAGAAACAAAGTAATTACTTAAATACTGACAAACAATGAAATATAACTTCTGATATATCCAGTAAAATACATTGTATTATAAACATTAGGTATAAATAGTATTATCTCTTTAGATTAAGTAATTAAGTAATGAGTTTTAAAAGACTTTCTCAATAAGGGTGAATATGTTAAATAACTGTGTGCTATAATCTTTTACTGAGGTTTTATATATGATACATCTACTTTACTATGATTGAACTGTTTGTCATCTATCTTTCATGTACATATTAATTGCTTATACAATAAGTAGACATTTATATTGTACTAGAATGCTGTCTAATCTACAATAGTACTATATCCGTTCAAAATAATATAAATATTGCTTATTCCTATTACAAATATTCTCCATATGATAATTCAATTTATGGAGCTCAGATGTTCTGGATTATCAAGGTATGAGTGATAATCTGATGGACCTAGGTTTATCTATCAGATTAGGAATGATTTTCATTCCATGGTTAGTGCAGATCTTAGTTTTGTTAACATTTATTAATTTAAATTTATTTCACAAAAACATTTTTAGTATGCCTGACCAAAACATTACTTTATTGTTAAACACTCAAAGTATAAAACTAATAAATTCTTTTAAATGCTCAAACATATACTTTATAGTTATCAGAGGAAAATGTTTAATAGTCACAATAAAACAAACCAATTTTACTTTATTATCTTTAAATACTAATGGTTTTAACAATCCAAGCAAGAGATCAAATCTACTGAAATATTTTAAACTGAGCAAAGCACAAATTGTCTTCCTTCAAGAAACTCATTTCAAAACAAATGACAATTACAAATGGAATTCTAAGGAATACATTATACTGGCACAATCCACTTAAAAGACAAGACAAAAGGGGTAACAATTTTATGGAAAACAAATGTGATTAACCCAGAAATCATTTATAAGTATGAAGATAAAGAAGGCCTTATGGCATTAGTAATAGTTAAATATAATAACTGAGTATAGACCCTAGCCAATCTATACTGGTTCCCAGGCATTGGAACAGGAACTGTTAAAAACACTTGGATTTCATTTCCAATAATTATAAAGGCAACTTAATATTAAGAGGATATTTTAACTGCATATTTGATATTTCTAAAACTACAAATAAAAAAACACTGTGTACATCTGCTGTATGAAAAGCTTTAAACAAGTGGGTAGAATAATTTCACCTTGTGGATACTTTCAAATTTAATGAAGACATATCTTTGTTGTTTTCCCATCAAGATCACAGATTTCGTACCCAAACTAGAACAGATAAAATATTTGCTGCCCATGACTTACACTCTAAAATCACTAATTTCTTTATCATGCCCTGCCCCTTTTCAGACCACAATTCATTGATACTAAAACTTCAAAATGGGTACAAACCATTAATCTTTAACTCCAGAATTCCAGCATATATAACTAAAATTAAAGAGTTCAAACCTTGGTTATTATCTGAATTACAGTTCTTCTTAGATATTAATTACACCACAGAGATAAATAAAATAATGATATGGGACTCATTAGAAGCTTACATATATGGTAAAACTCTAACTTGGTATAAAAAAATCAGAGAATGGGATTCTCAAATATTAGATCTACAATCCAAATGTTTGTCAGCACAAGCTGAAAAAAATCTAAATCATTTGGAGATTAAAAAGAAACTTAAAATTATTAAACAATAAATATAGGGAAATTCTAGCACATAAAGCTAGTTTAGCTTTAAAAAAACTAAAAAGTAATACCTAGGCCACTTCTCCCAAATATCTGCATAATTTATCCACAAGAATCAAACTATAATCAAAAGCTAATAACAGTAAAATTATCTTCCATGAAAAGAAAGGGAAAAATCTCTTGGATATAGGAGACATTTTTGATGCCTATAGAAATCACTATATGGAATATTTCCAAAAGGAAAATATACATATCAATCAATTAAATCTAGATGAAAAATGTTCTAATATAAAAAAAAACAGAAAAATTAAAACTAGATCTGCAAGCACCCATATCCTTCAAAGAAATTAAAGATACAATAAAGAGGGTAAAAATAATAAAACTCCAGGTATAGATGGCATAATTATGGAAATATATAAACTTCTTCCTTCAAAGATACTATCCCTCTTCCATAAAACTCTATTAGAAATTCAGTCACAAGCTTTAATACCACCCTCTTGGAGATATTCCTTAATCACACCAATCCTAAAGGAAAACAAATTCCCAAACCTCTGTACCTCATATAGACCTATATCATTATTAAATGATAACTATAAGATATTTATGACAATATTAACTAACAGAATGATACTACCACTATCCAAAACAATAAATAATGATCAAACTGGATTTATACATCATAGACTCTTATAGATTATGTTAATAAAGAAAATAAAAGAACACTCATAATTGGGTTAGCTATTATAGAAAGCCTTTGATTCCCTAAATTGGGACTATTTATTTAAAATCCTAATGCTATTTGAATTTCCTGCATCATTTGTTCATCTCCTAAAGAATATATGTATATGTATATATATATATATATATATATATATATATATATATATATATAATTTAGTGTATGTCAATTTGTCCTTTTACCTCTGAATCTATACATATAACAAAAGACACTAAACAAGGATGTCCCATGTCATCAATTCTATTTGCTCTGGTTATTGAAATATTGGCAAATTCAATTTGTAACAATATAAAAATCAAAGGAATAGATGTTTATGAACAATACAATTCTAAAGTAATGCTATTTGCTGATGACATATTACTAACATTATCTAATAAAAAGAGACATTAGAAGAGTTATTTATATTAATTGACAAACTTCACATAACTTCAGAGCTCCATTTCAATAAATCAAAATCAAAATTTTTATTTTTAAACAAAAAAAAAATTAAGAACTGCAGACTAACATGGATCACAACATAGGGAAATAAGAATCTACCTTAAAATGTCTAGTAATTGATTTATGCAAGGATAATAATTAATTAGTCTAAAAAAACTACAATAATATTATCAATACAATTAAAATCTCTGTGGAAAAATGGAACAAAATAATATTAACATATGAATATAGACTAAGTTAATAAAAATGGTTTTACTGCCCATGATCTTATATATATATATATATATATATATATATATATATATATATATATATATATATATATATATCCTTAACAATACAGCTGTTACCAGAAAGGAATATACTTAAAGAAATAAATTCATACCTAATAAAATTGTTATGGTTTTCCAAAAGAAACAGAATAGCTTTAATGCATCATACCAGACCATGGAAATAGGGAGGATTAAACTTTCCTGATATAGAAACATATATAAAAGCATTAATATCTAAAACAATATCAGATTGGATAAGTCCAAATTACTCTGCAAATTGCAAAGAATTACTAATAATATTATGACCCATTTTATTAATGCAAATATAGATTTAAAAAATCTGGTCTGGTTTTTTGATAGTTTATAGTATAACTCCACATAAAAAATAAAAGAAATTATTAATAATTTTGGGAACAGAAGGATTTGTTTGTTGGCTCCAATGTATCAAGATATGCAAATAAAAAAAACAACACAAAAAATTCCACAACAGGACTGGCTACCTTACAGAGTATTCAGTCATATTCACAAAGAATATGGAAACAAACAACATACCAACTGAAGACTTCTCTATAGCCTACAAGGTAACCACAGTATTATTGTAAATTAAAATCAAAGAACAAATCATTTATCCCAACCATTTATCAAAAACCAAAAAAAAAGCCAAATCATTGATTTATACAATACAACAATTGATCAGAAGATCTGACTTTGGACATACATATAAAGTAACTAACTGTTATGTATACATTAAGATCTGTCATAGTGTTAATGTAAATAGTGTACATAGTTATTTAAAAATGTTATGTATAAATACTAGGAAATCATTCAAAAATATTGAAAAAATAAAACAATTTGGAGAATAAAAATTCATCCACATGTTTTGTTTATGTGATAGACTAGATTTATATCCTTAGACTGGCTGGCAAGCAGTGCCACAGAAGTGATCCTTGGGGTGAATTTCCTATTTCCCATCCAATCATCAAGATTTTTCTTGAAGTGTGCTAATGAGGAGCTTTGTTTGATATAGGCAGGTAGTTTTTTCCAGAGTATGAGAAGTCTGTGGGACAGGAATCTATCCCTCCAGCATGTTCTGTTTATTGTCGTGACAAGGTTTAGGTCCCTAGAGTGTGTTGCTCAGAGGGATTGGGATTTCTTTAAGTAGAGTATGTCCAACAGCTCTGGGTTTGACATAGCTTTGTATGTTAGGCAGAGATCGCCTCTGAGTAGGCAATATGTGACGGAGTAAAGCTGGAGATTTTTGAGAAGGTCTGTGTAGGGCATCTGTTTGAGGCCAGTAATCCTCTTTGTGAGGTATTTCTGCTGCCTTTCCAGTTGTTGTAGATGTCTTGTGAGGTACATACCAAAATGGGTATTGTACTCTATAATGGGTCTAATGAGTGATGAGTAGAGGGGAACAATTACCTCTTTTTTTCCTGGATGAGAAACCTTTTGTGATGAAGTGTGCCACGTAGAAGGATTTTCTGACCCCTGTGGCGATGTGATTATCAAAGGAGAGACTACTGTCCACCTGTGTCCCAAGGTTTTTTATCACACTTTCTGCCTATGTGGTAGTTCATGAGTACAGAGTTTTTACCAAAGGGGATGACAATGCATTTTTTGGCATTGGCTTGAGGCCATGGCTTTGACACCAGGCATCTGTCTCAGTGAGGCCCTTTTGTAGGATGTCCACATCATTAGGAGTTTCGATTATGGCTCATAGTTTGCAGTCATCTGCGAATTTAGTTAGCCAAAGACCTTCTGTGTTAGCCTGTACTTCAGAGAGGTAGATACCAAACAGGAGAGGAACCAGGACTGAACCCTGTGGTGCTCCACTTGTCACTGGTCTGAAGTCTGATTTGGAGTCTGCTACTTTCACAGTATGGGTTCTGTCAGTAAGCCAGTTGACAACCCATCTTGTGACACAGGGATTTATACCTAGTTTAGTGAGTTTATCTATAATTCCAGAGTGGGAGATAGTGCTGAATGCCTTGGCAAGATATAGATAGGCTGTGGGAACCACCTTACCCTCATCTATGGCTTTGGTGACTGCTTCAAAGAAGTCTATCAGGTATAGGAGACATGATCTGCCTTTTACAAACCCAAACTGTGTGGGATCCAGAGTTTGGAGATCTCCAATGTCTTTGTTTATGAGTTCCATGATGATACGTTCCATGGACTTGCAGACCAGGCTAATGGGGCAGTAGTTCCCGGGGTCTGTCATGGCTCCCCCTTTGTGGAGTGGGATAACCGTTGAGGTGCACTATTCAATGGGCACAAAGCCTGAGGTGATGCTATGACTGAACATGGTACTTAGATGGGGTGCCAGTTCATTCTGTAGTTCATGTAGAAGGCAGCCTGAGATGTTGTCAGGTCCCATGGATGCTGTGTTCTTGGCTTTGGAGAGTGAGGTTTTTACCTGTGCAGCCGTGATTGCAGGAACTTTGCATTCTTCCGGTATAGAGATGGGCCCTTTAGGGGGTGAGAGTGGTGGGTAAAGTTAGCACTGAACCTATCTGCCAGGATGTTGGCAATATCAGTTGTTTCTGTATATTTAGTGCCATTGTGCTGTAACTCAGAGCAGATTTGAGTGTTGCCATTGAGATTCCTGACATAGCTATAGAATGCTTTGTGGTTGTCTTTAGAATCAGTGGCAATTTTGTTTTCATAACTAGCTTTGGAGGATTGTATGAGGGATCTCAGCTTCTTACTGAGGAAGACCAGGAAGTTCCTCCAGTCGTGGGATTTTACTCATAAAGATTTAAGCCTAAATATGTGAATTTGTCTATAATACCTGAGTGTGGTATTGTGTGAAATGCCTTTGCCATGTCCATGTTGGCAGTATGTACCATTTTACCCTAGTCCATGTCTCTACTGACGTTCTTGAAGAAGTCCAGCAAGTTTAGTAGGCATGATCTGTCCTTGACAAAACTGAACTGAGATGCGTCCAGTGTTTGAAACATTCCTATGTCTTTGTTTATTAGGTCCATAATAATTCATTCCATGGCCATGCAAATAAGTCAGACATATGGGTCTGTAGTTCCCTGGGTATGTTGGTGGTCTACCTTTGTGTAGAGGGATGACTGTTGCAGTCCTTGATAGGCTAGGAAAGAAATATGTCTGTAGGTTGTGGTTGAAGAGAGATTTTAGTAGGCCTGACAGGTCATGTTTCAAAATATTTAGGAGGCAACTTGGGTAATTATTAGGACTCATTGATGTACTATCTCTAGCTCTGGAGAATGCAGTCAGGACCTGCTCTTTAGTGATAGTTGGGGAGAAAATGTGGAAGGTAATTCCTGATGGGGAATTGGGGGTGGTGGGGGTGAAATTGGAGCTAACTGTATTGGCCAGCAAATTTGCTGTCCCCAGGTTTGGTATAAGAAGTTTCATTTACTATTAGTTCAGCACACTGTTGGGTGTTCCTTTTAAGGTTATATACATAACTGAAAAATACATTATGGTTAGCCTTAGCCTGTGAGACTATTTTTAACTTTGTGTTGGCTTTGCTGGACTTGATTAGTTCCATGAGTTGCTTGTTGAAAGTGATGAGGGTGTTGTTTTGTCTTTAGGCATAGCACTTCCTATTTTTGGAAAGGATTTTCTTTCTTTCTTTTATTGCACAACCTATTGATACTGGTGGTCCACCAAGGGGTCTTGTTTATGAAGTTTGTCCTAAGTTTATTAAAGTTGGGTAGTGCTGTTTCTATATTTACATGCTTCTCAGGAGGTTCTGTAAACACTTCCTCATAGGCCATTGAGTTCTCTGAGTTTGGAGGAGGCTTAATAAAAGGTAGTGAGCCTTGGAAAAAGTTCTTAATGATTCTGGGGTTGGCTTAGAGTTCAGCCATTGTATTTATTTTGGTTTTGACCACTTTGTGAACAGATCTGACCAGTGAGGACATTTCACAAAGGGGAAGATGTGACACCTGTGCTCTGGCCCAGAAATCAAGGAGCCTCAAGCCTCACCACTAACACCAGAGAGGGGCATCTCATATAGGAAGAAAAGATAACAAATACACATAGTAAAATGCAATTTCCATTAAGATCACACAGAGATCAAAGTCAGTCTGTGGCTCGTCACTCCCTTGCTCTCCAGGTCCCCAGTAAGACTCCCCACTGGCACAGCTATAGGGTCCATATCTCAGTGAGCAAGCTAAAACCTCCAGCACCCTCTCTGTTCAACCAGTGCTTCATGTCCCTGCCCATGTAGCTGACACACACACACACACACACACACACACACACACACACACACACACACACACACACACACACGCACACACTATGAGAAGAGTTTATACAACCACACAGACACACCTGGGGAAGACTGGCACAGGTTATCCAGCTGTGCCCCTTTTTCCCAGACTATATGGTAGTACCAGCTGCCACCACCCCCTAATATTTATCAGCTACTCAAAGGCCCTTAAAAGGTTGTTTAGTTATTACTGTGCAATATTATTATCCAATTGGTAGTATAGTCCAGGGCTAAAGCTATTAGAGTGGCTTTGTACAATTTTACCAAAGGCATGCATGTACTCTAAAGAGCTAAAATTATCTCTACAAAAACAGCCACAGTTGAATGGGTTTAAAAATATTTAATAACAAATAGTCAAAACACAAGACAATACTTTTTACTACACAGTGCTGGTCAAGAGATCGGAGATCACAGAGAAGTACATAAAATAATTCAGTAGTACAGTTCTGACATCACAGAAAAACACTTAGTCTAATCTTTCTATTTTCTAGCTATTTCTAAGAGAA
The DNA here is from genome assembly GCF_019279795.1 of Protopterus annectens. Lineage (NCBI taxonomy): Eukaryota > Metazoa > Chordata > Ceratodontiformes > Protopteridae > Protopterus > Protopterus annectens. Next base: position 746,167,522 of record NC_056744.1, read on the forward strand.
AACACAAGTCTAAGATAAACTTACATATAGAGCAAGACAGCGCTGGTGAGTTGTATGGTCAAGACAAAAATGCTTAATTCTCTCTGATTCTCTCTGTTTTTAAAATCACATTCCTGGTTCACATTACATCATTCTTCACTCTTTCCTTGTGTTCCCAGGCTAACAGGCTACATTATTTAGTAAGCTTACACCTAGTTAGGAAGCAAAGCTATGAAGGACATTTATGCATATAAATTCCAGCCATTAACTCTGGCCTTAAAACAATAGCAAGAATTATTTCATCTAGACTGGCCAGAGCCATGTTTAGATCAAAGGGTCACAACATGCTTTACTTGATCAGCAGAGTGCACTGTTGTTACATTTTTGCAATTCCACATGTAACAGCATTTTTTCCATTTAAGACAACAAGCCTGTAGCTTACATTAATATTTACAAATGACAGAATTATCTACAAAATTTTATCTGGCTAGGCTGGCAGCCTTCATCTATCTTCACCTAATCTTCACTTATCTCCCCCCCTGGAGAACTCAAGCTAGTTTTTCAAGTGAACCTTGAGAAACACTGCTTGAGGGAGTTAAGTCTATCTGTGTATACCTTACACCATTCCCTGTCTTGAGAGCCCATCTGCATTGGCATTGCTAACCCCACTGCAGTGCTGCATGGATATGTCATATGCTTGCACCCCCAGGCTCTATCTTAGCAACTTGGCATTTTCCTGGCTGGCTCTGTTTAACCATGTTAGGGGGTTGTGGTCTGTCATAACTGTGATTTTTTTTCCTTACAGATAAGTATGAAGTTTCTGCAGTGCCCACACTATGGATATACATTCCTTTTCTACAGCTGCATAGCATTCCTCCCTGGGTTGGAGCCTATGACTGAGATAAACCACTGGGTGCTCTTCTCCCTCTGAAGAAATTTGGCTAAGTACAGCCCCCACCCCATGGTTAAAAGCATCCACCTGCACAACAAATTATTTGCTGTAATCTGGACTGGCTAACACAGGGGGTCCTCCCAAAGCTTCTTTAAGCTTCTGGAATGCCTGCTCACATGCTGGGGTCCACACTACCTTATCTGGCCTGTTCTTCCTTGTCAGGTCTGTGAGGGGATCAGCTATGGTACTATAACTGAGGACGAACTTTCTGTAGTACCCTGCTGTCCCTAAAAATGCCCTCACCTGTTTTTTAGTAACAGGTGCAGGCCATGCCTGAATAGCTTCCACTTTGGCAGGTTCTGGCCTTATCTTACCACTCCCCACTCTTTGTCCTAGGTAGAAGACCTCTGCCATACCCACTTAACATTTGCTCGGCTTAATGGTCAACCCTGCCCTCTGTAGTCTGCCCAGCACCCCCTTGACATGCTGAAGGTGCTCTAGCCAGGAATGGCTGTAGATTACAATATCATCTAGGTAAGCAAGGGAAAACTCTCCTGTTCCTGCTAGGATACACTCTACCAGCCTCTTGAAAGTTTCTGGGGCATTCTTCATTCCAAAGTGCATCTTTGTGAACTCATAAATGCCAAAAAGAGTCACAAAGGCTGACTTCTCTCTAGCACTGGGAGTCAAGGGCACCTGACAGTAACTCTTGGTAAGATCAGTGGTTGTAAGATACTTAGCCCCACCCAGCTGCTCTAGGACCTCATCTGTCCTAGGCTTGGGGTAAGAATCTGACTCTGTGTGACTATTTAATTTCCTGTAGTCCACACAGAAACTGGTGCTGCCATCCTTCTTTGGCACTAGCACCACTGGGTAGGCCCAGGGGCTGTTGGACTCTTGAATCACCCCTAGTTCCAACATCTCCTGTACCTCCTCCCTCAGAGTCTGTTTGACTCTCTCAGGCACTCTATAAGGGACCTACTTAATAGGCCTTTGGGGTCCTGTAACCACCTGGTGCTACCCCAGGTGGGTGCACCCTGGTTTCCCAGTGAACATGTCCTTGAATTCCTGCAACACTGCTCAGATTTCTTGAACCTGGGTAGGAGATTGCTGCTGAGACATTGCTACCCCTTCCACTGAGGTGTCAGACCGAGCCTCACTGAGGAAATCAGTCCCCAGCTCTTCCTCAGACTCCTCTTGCAATCCACTGCAAATGCTCAGCACATGGGCCTCCCTATCATAGTAAGGTTTCATCATGTTAACATGGTACAATTTCTGCCCCTGCCATCTGCCTAGCAGTTCCACGATGTAGTTAACATCTCTTAACTTTCTTATCACCTTGTAGGGTCCCTCCCAAGCTGCTTGCAGCTTGTTGTGTCTGACAGGAATGAGAACCATTACCTGCTACCCCACAGCATACTCTATAGCTTGAGCATTCCTGCCATACCACACCTTTTCATGTTGTTGGGCTTCTGCCAGGTTCACCCGGGCCAACCCCATGAGTTTGCTGAGCCTTGTCCTGAGGTTTAGGACGTATGCCACAACAGATTCCTTGTAAGACTCACACTCACCTTCCCACTCATCTCAAATTAAATCTAGAGGTCCCCTCATTCTATGCCCATACAGCAACTCAAACGGTGAAAAACCTGTGGATTCCTGGGAAACTTCCCTGTAAGCAAACAACAGATGTGGCAAATATTTATCCCACTCCCTCTTAAACTGATCTGCAAATGCCGGTAGCATGGACTTGACTGTAGAGTTTAACCTCTGAACAAGACCATTAGTCTGGGGATGGTAGGGGGTGGTCTTCATGTGCTTCACGCCACAGGACTTCCACAAACATACCAGCAGGTCTGACATGAAATAGGCACCTCTGTCAGTCAGTATTTCTTTTGGGAATGCTACCCTGCTGAAAATCTCTAATACTGCAGTGGTGGTGGTGCGGTAGCGATGTCGCCTCCCAGTTAGACGTTGCACATTCCATTCTCAGTTAAAGCGTCTTCTGTGTGTCAACATGCATGAATGGGTGTTCCTTAGTTGAAAGTTGTGCGTTAGGCCTGGAAAGCCAGCACGTAAAAATCTACTGCCAATCATTAGCGGACCGGAGTTCCACTGTGGCGACCCCTAACCAGGAAAAGCCAAAAGAAGACACACACACACACACACCCTGCTGAAAATCTCTAACAAAGCATTTGCCACCTTCTCTTCCTCAATGGAAGACAAAGCCACTGCCTCAGGTATCATGTAGCATAATCCACTAACACTAGATATACTTTTTTCCTGTGGAACTTGGGATACTCAGAGGACCCACAATATCCATATCTACCCTCTGAAATGGCTCCTCAATCACAGGCGAAGGCATCAAAGGAGCTTTTACCTTGTCTCCTGCCTTGCCTACCTTTTGGCACTGCTCACAGGTCCTGCAGTACCCTGTTACATCTCTGGAAATTCCAGGCCAATAGAAGTTCTGCATAATATGCCTCATTGTATGTTTTATGCCCATATGACCTGCAAAGGGAATATCATGGACTATGGTTATAAGTGCCAGATGGTAGGCTCTAGGCACTACCAACTGCTGTACTCTCTCACCTGCTAGCCCTCCCTCAGGGGTCCACTCTCTGTACAGTAGCCCTTTGTCCCAGTATACAGATCCCCCCTTTCTTTGAGAATCAGGGACATCCCTAGCTACCTGCCTCAGGCCTTGCAATGTAGGGTCTGAGAGCTGAGCCAGTCTCAACTCTCTCCTTGTAACCTTTCCCAGCTCCCCTTCCACAGGAAGTCTGGCATCCTCTGACAGTGGTGCCTCACTGTCAGCCTGGGTGCTACTACTCACCTCTATCTTTGCAGTCACTCTGTCCAAGGGACAATCAGAACCCCCAAGCAGCCGTGGCTCACCTTCAGTCTCAACGCTACAGGGTATCTCTCTGCCTAAAGTAACCACCTCACCAGTCCTGGCTGCAAGTATGCAGTCTGTCTGGGTCTCCAGACCCACATGCTTGTTTCCTGTCCTGACTGTGTGTAACTGCTCAAACACATGGTACTGCCTCATCCAAATCCTTTCCTATCAGGACATCTGCAGGATGGTCGTTTGGTACCCTTGTTGTCTCAAGACAACCTACTATTGGCATTTTGTCTTTCCCACTTACTGGCTCCCTCATCTTTGGTTCCCCACCTTGCCTCCATGGACACCTGTATGCCACATGGTCCCACTGGTTGCATTCAAAACATTTAACCCTAGCTCCTGGATATGTACCTGGACTAGTGGCTTCCCCTGCTACTGACAGATTTTGTTGGGGCAGTCTGTGCTGCCCACCATGGGTTCCTTTAGACCCATGAGCAGTACTTGGGGTCCCTTTCCTATGCAGGGCTGCCCTGCATGCCAGGTATAGGTCTCCCTTCTTCCTCAACTCATCTGAAGAAGCACATTGTCTATCAGCTAAGCAGATCCTCATGTCCTCAGGCAAAGTGTTAAGGGCTTGTTCCCTCACCAAATAGTCTGCCAGCCCTTCAAAAATGGTGACCTGACATCCACTCACCCACCTATGGAAATAAGTGCTCAGTTCAGCAACATATTCACACACACTTTCATCTACCTTGCTTCTATAGTCACAAAACCTTTTCCTATACATTTCATGTGTTAGCTTAAACAATTTTAACAAGTGATTTTTAACAGCAGTATAATCAAAACATGCAATGTCAGGCATTTTTGACAAAACAGTTACAGATTTACCATGGAGTAAGGGGGTCAGGAACCATACCCAGAGCCTTTGGTCAACACCTTACTGTTTGCATACCCTCTCAAATATATGAATGAAACTATCAAAATGATCCCCCTCTTTAAACTGCAGAAGAAATTTACTGACCTTTTGTGCTTTTGCAGTCCAGTTACTCCCTTCCCCATTACCTCCATGACTCTGGTGAAGAGTTAGCATTTCCCTCATGCTTCCTCTGCCGCTCATTTTCCTCGGCTTATATCTCCAATCTGGCCTCCAACTCAATTCTCTTTAGCTCCAGATGGATATCTAAGTGTTCTGCAGAAAGGTTGTGCTGTCCATTCTCCAAGGGTATTATATCTCCACTGCCAGTCTGATTGTCCTCCTGGCTGCTGTTTTCTGATGCAGCTCTAACCAAGGCTGTAATCAGGTCTGCTTTAGTCAGGTTTCCATGCACCAGTCCCCTAGTCTGGCACATCTCAGCCAGCTGGCTCCTTGGCAGCTTTCCATACTCCTCTGCTGACATGCTGCCTGCTCACCCTGACTAACTAAGCTAACAAAAGAAATAAAACAATTGTGATCTGAGCTCTGAATATTCACTGCATGGCTGATTTAGAGTACAAAACACCTTCAAAGCTCACTGTACACAAGCTACAGAAATTCACTCTACCCACACCACTACAAGTCAATTACTATTTGCCAACCAATTAATATGTGGTGTGGATATCCCTTCAATGCCAAATAATTAATATGTGATGCCCATGCCCTGGCCCAGCAATCAAGGAGCCTCAAACTTCACCACTAACACCAGACAGGGGCGTCTCATATAGGAAGAAATACACATACTACAGTGCAATTTACGTTAAAAGCACACAGAGATCACAGTCATTCCAGGGCTGGTCACTCCATTGCTCTCCAGGTCCCCCAATAAGACTCCCCACTGGCACAGCTATAGGGTCCAGATCTCAGCTTAGTGGGCAAGCTAAAACCTCCAGCACCCTCCCTGTCCAACCAGTGCTTCGTGTCCCTGCCCAAGTAGCTGAAACACACACACACACACACACACACACACACACACACACACACACACACACACACACACACACACTTTGAGAAGAGTTTATACAACCACACAGACACTCCTGTGGAAGGCTGGCAGAGGTTCTCCACCTGTGCCCCTTTTTCCCAGATATACGGTAGTACCAGCTGCCACCACTCACTAATATTTATCAGCTACTCAAATGCCCTTAAAAAGATGTCCAATTATTACTGTGCAATATTATTGTCCAATTGGTAGTATAGCCCAGGGCTAAAGCTATTAGACTGGCTTTGTACAATTTTACCAAAGGCATGCAAGTACTCTAAAGAGCTTAAATTATCTCTACAAAAACAGCCACAGTTGAAAGGGTTAAAAATTTTTAATAACAAATAGTCAAAACACAAGACAATACTTTTTACTACACAGTGCTTGTCAACAGTTCAGAGATCACAGAGAAATATTTAAAATAATTCAGTAGTACAGTTCTGAAATCACAGAAAAACACTTAGTCTAATCTTTCTAGTTTCTAGCTATTTCTAAGAGAAAACACAAGTCTAAGATAAACTTACATATAGAGCAAGACAGTGCTGGTGAGTTGTATGGTCAAGACAAAAATGTTTAATTCTCTCTGATTCTCTCTGTTTTTAAAATCACATTCCTGGTTCACATTACATCATTCTTCACACATTCATGGGGTTCCCAGGCTAACAAGCTACATTCTTTAGTAAGCTTACACCTAGTCAGGAAGCAAAGCCATGAAGGACATTTATGCATGCAAATTCCAGCCATCAACTTAGGCCTTAAAACAATAGCAAGAATTCTTTCATCTAGACTGACCAGAGTCATGTTTAGATCAAAGGGTCCCAACATGCTTTACTTGGTCAACAGAGTACACTGTTGTTACATTTTTGCAGTTCCACATGTAACAACATTTTTCCATTTAAGACAACAAGCCTGCGCCTTACATTAATATTTACAAATGACATAATTATCTAGAAAATTATATCTGGCTAGGCTGGCAGCCTTCATCTGTCTTCACCCAATCTTCACAGAAAGCACAACATTCCCTTTTATATGTGAGCACCAGATCTAGAATATTCCCACCCTTAGTAGCTGTGCAGAGTAGCTATTCCAGGGTGTTTACATTGACAAAATTCTGGAATATTTGAGCATGCATATTAGTAGCTGTGTATGTATCTTAATTTATGCTGAACTATTTGAAATCACCCATGAATATGGTGTTGGGATGAAGTATGTGTGACTCCAATATATTCAAGTACATGGTATGGTTATCCTGGGTCATAGTCGAGGACCTATAGCTAGCAAGGATATTTATTTTATTTATTTATTTATTTTACATTTGTTAACTGGGAAATTCCGACTGGACCAGGTCCATTTTCAGCGGAGGCCCGGGGAGAAAAGCTCCAACATCAAGTTATACAAATACAGTACATCCAGCATAATACACAAAACAGGTTACATCATGTATGCTGAGCATAGTAATATAACAAGAATTAATAAAAACACTCCAGGTAAAAGATATAGAACATGGGTAAAAAGACAATGTCAGTCATACTTTGGTAAGAAAAGAAAATATATCAAGTAAGATTCTACAGTTAAAAGTACCCTTTCAGATGACCAATTTTCAGATGATTACCAGATGATATGGTAATGGACTTTACCTAAGGTTAGATGGATATAGCTCAAGCATGTCATAATGTCTTGAAGTGTGCTTACTTTTTATGTAGATTGATACACCTCCACCTCTTTCCCTTCTTGTGTGGTAGATGATCTAAATGTGTGGAAGGTGTTATACCCTTGCACTGCTGGGGTGTCTTCAATGGCTTTAAACAATGTCTTAGTAACTACACAGATGTCACCACTCTCCAGGGTGAGGGAGTGCTTCCAGGAAGTTGGGCATCTTAATGAGATTTCTAGCACTGAGCAGTAACACCTGTAGTTTATCTTGTGTAGAATTTACTATGGGGGATGTTTATCAGATTGGCTTTGCCTAAAAAAGGCATTATAGGCATGGATAATGTTTTGGCCAATATTTGAAAGTATAGTGGGGACAGATGCAGACAATCCATTGTAAAGCAACATGATCTGTTGATCCAGTAACAAAGCTAATTGCTAAAGTCAACCATTTTCTGTTTATACTGTGGTGTCAATAATCCAGAGAGGCACATCTCAGGTCATTAACATTTGCATGGACTATAACAGAGTCATACTGATACTTGTGGTTCAATGCCTTCACTGCATGCAAGATCTTGCAGATCCTTGTCCTTGATAGACAACTGACAATGACTGTCTCTTTGTTCAGCCTGCTGAGTGGGGCATCAGTATGTCTTATGATAGAGTCTCCATTGACCAATGTATTGGGTTAGGTGGCAGGGTTTCTTAAGGGCTTAGAGACATTATGGGATATGGTTGAATGTGTCCTGGAGAGTGTTGCCTTTGTACAGTGCTTGGAGATGGTGGAAAGCAGCATATGGTTGGCCTTTGATGTGCATTTAAGAGCCTCAACATATGCCAGTTTATGTGTTTGATCCATGGTCAGTTTAGAGTATGTGTGTGTGTTACTGGCAAACTGTTTGAAGATATCACTGTACATGAGAGCTTTGCCTATAAACACATAGTGTAATTACATATCTTGAATACAGTGTCAATCTGCTTAAGAAAAAGGTAACTTTCAATAAAAATGAGACAATTGCTACACTGTCTCAGGATGTCCATTTCCACCAGACTGGTCACAGAGACAGTAGGAAAGTGCACATCCATGGATGCGGGGTCTTCTTTTTTGTGGTCTATGAGCTTTAGTGCAATCAGGGATTGGAATTGTTGGTCAGTTGGGAGAGGTCTAAGACTGATATAAAACAACAGTCTTGGGGTAATTCTTTGCAGAGGGAAATCTAGTTGCTCTACACTTAGCCAGATACTTGATGAAATAGCAGAGGTTTCATATGGAAAATCCAAAATCAATGCATTCAAACAGCAATTTAAATCTCAAGAGCTTTTGTAGACAGATGTAAAATAACATTTTCTCAGTCAGAAAATTCATCACCTTATAGAAAATAAATAAAAAAAAAACTAACAACAGATGACAAATGACTTAATTTTGAATCTTTTCTTTCTGTCATCAGTGATGCTTTAACTCTCATGTTTGCATACATCTTTTTCTTAAGGTATTGCTTTGGAAGTGACATTAGTTCCAAACCTGTGAATCGGAAGTCTGAGGCCTGGTGTTACAAACTTCTTTCATGAGCTTACAAGGATTTCATTTACTTGAGCTAATTCTCCAGCAAAGGACATTAAAAGAATCCATGGTTATTTATTCCTTCATTTTTAAGTACCTTCAGCATCTTATTGAGGGTAATAAGCTTAGCCAGAGTTTATCTCATCAATTAACTTTTCTAAAACAGACCGCCAGACCTGAATCCCGAATGGAAGGGTCGTTGATTGTAGGAGAGGTACATAGTCCCCATCCCCCTTTCTGTTTCTTTCTCTCTCTCTGTCAGACACACACACACACACACACACACACACACACACACACACACACACACACACACACACACACACACACACACACACACACACATGCAAATTTAGAGGATTACAAAATCACCTACTGAGATATTTTTGACATATGAGAGGAAACAAAAAAAACTGCTGTAAAACCCTTGTGGTACAGAGCGAATGTGCAAACTCCAAACAAAAGCAGTCCCACTGATACCCAAACCAGACAGACAAGCACTGTAAGACAGAGACTTTAACCACTGCAGCACTGTGCTGACCTTCAACTGTGGCACTTCCAGAAAAAGTTAAGATTCATCTGCATTGTGATTCTTATGCCCTTAGTTTGGAAGAAGCGTCTGCTTACTTTGTGAAATATGATCTTCTAGGCAGTGACAAAACTGAATGACAGCTCCTATGTACAAAGTGGCCCTCCCATATTACTTAGAAGAACCAGAAAACTTTTTTTAAATTTTTGTCCAAGCAACCCTGAGTAACATGACTTCCCCTTATCATAGTATTTTGCACCAGAATTTCATTACTTGTGCCAGCATAAAATAGGTTGAAAATCACACTTCATTATTTTATTATTGTTATAATGTATCCACAAGAAATGATATACTTTATTTATAATGCTTATATATGTTATTTTGTCAAGTCACTCTACTGAGGAAAATTCCATTGAAAATATTCTTGCTTTCTAAGTGTAATTGCCCTCACTGTCACTTTTCATTTCTCCTTTCTTTCTTTTTTCTTTTTTTCTTCCTTTTGTTATATATTTATGTATGTATTTATTTATTTCAATGTTACTTATTTTCTTTCTTTATTTTTTAATATTTTCTTTTTTACCTGAATGCGCATCCAGCTGGCCTTTGGCTGCTTGACTCCTCCATTATGTTTATAATTGGCACACCCAGTACTCATCCCAGATGGGAACCACTCAGACAGAAGGAAAGGGAGTGGCATCAGTTGCCAGGATACCTCCTATATGAGGATAAATAAGAGGAGGGGGTGAGAAATGCAAGAGGAAAGTGATGCGGAAGTTGGAGTGGAACTGGTAACCAGCATTGTCATATTGCTGTCATGTGTAGGAACACTTTTGCCAAGGGCCTATCCCATCTGCATGATGATTTCCTCTTTGAAGCAGGGCAGATAATGAGATATGGCTTCGGAAGACAGGCCACTTACAGTGACTGTGCCTTGTTAGTCATTTCAGTCTCTCAGCCATGTGATCATTCCAAGCAGTGGCGTTCACAAGAGCCTGATAAATTATCTGCTCAATGTCAACAATTACAACTCTTGCAAGATGTTTCTTGTGCTTGGCAAATAAACTGTAATGGGAGGGGTGAGGCTTGTCATACTTGGGCATTTACATATATTTTAAAGTTCCTTGACTGTATTTGTCTTTAATTGCAGTTGATGCATTTTCTAAAGTTTTCATTTTATAAGAAATTCTGTCAGCAAAGTTAAAATGTAAAGATGCGATGTCACTGATCAAGACACTATTCACTGTTTATCATCTGTGTTAGGTAAAGCAAAACATGCTAGAGTGCCATTTTTGTGTATTGTTGCCAGAGAGTGCTTAGGCATTGGTAAAATATTCGGGTCTATATCACGATATTCAAACATCATAATATCGAACACCTAATGATCGACAAGTATTCATCAAAACACATTTGTGCGATTCGATGAATACTTACAGGGCAAAGCTGTAGTTGGCCAACTAGACAATGTTGTCCTTTCCTCCACTGTAGTGCGATTTCAGAGTTGGTATATTTAGTTAGGGGTGTGCCCCCCACATTGGGGTGTGTGTGGGGGGGTGCAGAGCGCCACATGGGTGGGTTTGTTTTAGGTTTAGTTCGTTCCTCTGTATTGCTGGGCAAGTGTCTGCCCTGTAAGTATTCATCAATTCGCAGAAATACATTTCAATGAATACTTGCCAATCTTTAGATGTTCAATATTATGATGTTTCAATGTCGTAATGTAGACCCAAATATTTTACTGGATTATATTTACATTAAGTCATTCGACTCTAATAATACATTCAACTGTTTTATATTAATAATTACAAAGCAATGTCACACATACACTACTAGAAGGTATCAGCTTAAATCATGCCCAACGCAATACACTCAACAAGGACAGTTGACTTGAATACATTATTGCTAATGGGATACTAAAAGTAATTCCAATACACCATTATGCAAATGGTCATCATTTTCATAGTTCTGTAGCTATCTCGATAGCCAGGCAACAAGGATTAATTTGCCTAGACTCACATGAAGGGTCATAACTTGTCAAATAAAACTGCTGCCGACAGTACATGTTTATGCTCAAGGGCTGATGCACTGTAAAAAAAAAAAAAAACTTACTCAAATAAACGTATTCTGTTTTATTGTGACTTATAAAATCTAGTCTAAGGCTTGTAAGACAGGGAATGCTGCTTTTTAAGAATGAGTTTGTGCTGAACACTGTTGCTATCCTTATTTTTCACCAACACTTGCTGTTTTAAATATCAGAATGGTTCTTTTGGGGACAGGGAGTTAAGATATATAAGTTAACAGTGTCCTACACTTGTGAAAATGGACATGGGCTAATAGGACCAGACTTATACATGTATGTCTTCAAAACTTAATGATGGTTATTAGTCATAAAGCAGTTACTCAAAACCTATACATTTTAAAAAGGAGGCTGGCATATGTTATTTATTTTTGTTTGTCTGTCTGTTTGTGTGTGTTGACAAATGTAGTGAAGTAATCAACAGTGGACCTATTTCAGTCACAACCCATTTGGCATAGAAATGCAATAAGAAGGCAGTTAATAAGTACATTACTGATCATAGTTTTTGGTTCAGATATAGGCTGAATTGTGAGCTGTCCAGCACTAAGTAAACCCATTAATAGCCTCCTAAGTGTAGGACTGAATAAATAAAGGGGAGGGGGAGCTCTACTTATATTCTGTCAAATAATATATCTGATATTGCCTGATGACAGGTTCATTGGTTCATAGGTTGGTACTAGGCTATCAGCCCTAGGGCCTATATAAGCCTAGCCATAGCAATTCCCTGGCTATTTCTTCCCACACTATTTGCTTCCGTGGACCCCTGTCTAGCAGGGTGACTAACATGTTCCCCAGGGTGAATTTCCTTTCTCCCATCCAATCGTCAAGGTTCCTTTTGAAGAGGGCCAAAGAGGCGCCCTGCTTGACATGTATGGGCAGTCTATTCCAGAGTCTGGGGAATCTCTGGGTCAGGAACCTATCCCTCCAGCATGTTTTGTTTATTGTGATGACAAGGTTTAGATCCCTGGAGCATGTGGCTCTGAGGAATTGGGATTTCTTTAAGTGAAGCATGTCTAACAGCTCTGGGTTTGACATGTCCTTGTATGTTGAGCAGAGATCGCCTCTGAGTAGTCGATATGCAACAGAGTATAGCTGGAGTTTTTTAAGGTGGTCAGCGTAGGGCATCTGCTTTAGGCCTGTGATTCTTTTAGTGAGGTATTTCTGTGGGCTTTCCAGTTGTTGCAGATGTCTTGAGAGGTACATACCAAATGGGGCGTTGTATTCTATAATGGGTCTAATGAGGGATGAGTAGAGTGGGGCAATGACCTCCTTTTTCTGGATGAAAAGCCCTTAGTGATGAGGTGTGCCACCTAGAAGGATTTCCTGACTGTTGTGACAATGTGGTTATCGAAGGTGAGACCACTGTCCACCTGTGTCCCTAAGTCTCTTATCACACTTTCAGTGTTTAGTGTACTGCCACCTATGTGGTAATTCACGGTTACATGTTTTTTTCCCATAGGGGATAACTATACATTTCTTGGTATTGAGCTTGATGCAAGAGGCCAAAGGATAATGCATAGCTGGGGTCAGCATTAAGCTATGACTATATGGCGTACAAGGGGTAGACATGGCCCTTGAAGACACAAACAAATGTGGTAAGGGGTCAGGGTGATGATTTGAATGCATGCAGGAGTTATCACACACTAGGTAAAATGACATAAATCTGCCCATCGACCATGTTTTCCTTTTATGTCATACAAATAATAATGTCAGGATATTACATGTGTATCTTCCTGTGTGACATGTAATGGCCTCATACAACCACATCAATATATTAAAAGTCTATGTTAGTTGCTGTTTTTGTGTGCCTCTTGCTGTGTTTTATTGCACCTGGTGCACTTAAGTGATTCTACAAGGTAACTCTGGACAAAGTACATGGTGAAGGGTTTGTATTCCTTTTTTGTTCCCTTTGGACAACCAGAACTGGCAGGGAAGCTAAGTGTGTGCATTGGAGGAGATCACCTCACATGCAGCCAACTCACAAAAAGAGGTGGAGAAGCTTAGTGCAGTAGATATGTTGCTAAATGACAGTTTCACATGGAATTTGCAGATGCTTGTGAGCTTGCTGGTAATACTGAACAAGGAAGATAAGTATTTGCACTTTATCTGAACTGCTCACATGAAATAGCCACCATACACCACCCCCCCTGAATGTAGACAGCTTGAATCCACCTCACCAGAAAGAAATGCACTGATAGCATCTACCACAGAACAAGAGCAATATTATAATTTATTCAGGAGGTGTTGCATGACAGAGTGCTCAAAATGTATCTCCACCGTCTGCTATATGACATGAATCTGCCCTGTTTTCATTTAACAGAGCATGCTGGGTTATTCTGTCAGCCACTTCTATAAGCTTAAAAGGATGAAGTAACAACAAATAAATAAATAAACAAACAAACAAACAAACATATTTATTACATTGACACTGGAAAGGCTTAACTTTGGGAGGAGTTTAAACCGAAAAAATCAGTTGTGATCATTTCTTGTAGGCTGATTATATAAACATAGAACGTGCATATATTGCAGAAGTATTTGTTAAAACACTGGTTTTATGAAGAAAAGAAGTTTTAGCTTTCTGTTAAATTAATTATTGCATTTTCTTTTGTAAATGTTTAATATTTTGCAGTCAATGAATCAAGAGATGTCAGCTGAATCAAAGAGGGTTTATTATGTCAACATGGATGCATGAAACATCATTCCAATTACATATTTATGAATTTATTTATTTATGTAATTATTTATATTAGATTACAGGGAAAGTCTGACTTGGTATGTGCCCATTTTTAGAGGAGGCCCAGGAAAAAATGCTCCAAAGTATTACAAAACCATTTTAGGAATAATAATTTTGCAGTTTAAAAAAAAAATAATTCAAAAACAGTTACCATTTCAATACTTATACCAGATTAGACATAATGTGAAAACATTGGTTAAGAATAGATACAACTTATATGACAATGATGTGATATTTAGAGAAATTTTAACCAGTTTATCTAGATTTTAATTATCATTTAGTGTACAATTTTATACATTTTAATTTTACTGCTTCTATACCTATATACACCAGGAAACATTTATTCAGTCATGGTTAACAAGGATGCCTCATTTGACACATAACCTCCTTGCAAGGATAAGTCATAAAATTGTTTCAGTGAAATGACAACTAAACTATAAACACAATGTTCCTAATCTCAGTCTGTATTTTGTTCTAGGAAATGCCTCCAACATTAACACATAATTAAGCTTCTTCTCTCTTTGAGGGTTGTTTTAATGATATTGCATTTTTATGGCATATACTGTACTACCTTTGCATGAATTCTATCAGTTTTTTCATAAAGGACTTGTTACTTTTTTGCCCATTAATTGAAGATGTTTGAACCACCAAAATGCAACATAGAAAGGTGTTTGCATTTTTCTTTCTTTTTTCCTGCTGAGAAAACAAAACATATCGAGTCTCTCAAATCATTATTGTTTATCACAAATAATGTAGAAACAGTTAGCAATCCACATCGTTTTCACCAAGTGCTATACAGCTCAGACCAAGAAAAAACATGTCATTTTACAGCTCTAGATTACCAAGAGAGGAAGTGCTTTAGCTAAAGTTTTTTTTGTCTGTTTTACAAAAAACAACTTATTTCATTCTATTTCAATAATCACTAAAAGGCAATAGAAAACCAATCTTGCAAGTTTTCTAAGAAGATGTTATAGAAAATAAATCAATGTTAGTGCCTAAAAAATGTAAGTCCTTTCTATAGTTTGATTGAAAGGGTAATACAATCTCAAAAACAAAAGGAAAGACAAGAATAAACATTATTAGGGCATAGAGTGCACTGAGACACACAAAAAAAACTTCATCAGTAAAGAATTCATTTCATTATTACTAGGCATGTTGACCAGTCTTTGTGTAGAGGAAATTATGAAGAAATAACATTTAGAGTAATAGTAATGTAAAGATACTAGAGTTGTATAGCACATGCTATGATAAAAACTGTTTGTTTTCTTCTTTTTGACCATAGAAGCCTTTTATGTAACTTGCTCAAATCATCCTCATGGATTTAAAATATACACACGAGTGGCACTTAAAATCATAAGTATTTGACTACAGAATCAACAATTCTCAAATCAGCTTAGAAGGCTAACTTAAGCCAGTTAAAACAAAGTTAAGTACGTCCTGCCTTATCACATTAGATTACACTAAACAGCACATACAGTCTTTTGTTATACAGTTTGTGATGTGGAATTATTTCTGTTTTAAATACTTATTAAAAGAGTAATTATAGACATATAGATTTAGGGTTGTGTGGTATTATCACTGGCACTTTTTAAATTCTAGCATATACGACACTGCATATACATTTCCTAAAATGCATTCTATTCATTTTTTTCAACTTTGACAAACTAACAAGGAGCACAGAAAAATCAAACCACTAAATTTATAAAATTGTCACAACATGATTGCATAGGATAATACAAACAATGTTTCAAACTATTTACAAATATTTGCCTCAGCATATAAATAAATGCATGAAATCACAAAAAAATGTTCCCTTCAGATTGATAATACTCAGCTTAGGCTTGGCTAGAATAATTAAAATCATCTCTCAAGCCTTGAATAAAATGTTGGGTTCTGAATTCTGTTTAGGGACAAATTTGATAGCTTTGTATTCCTTAAATGAGATTTTAGAGAATTATGAACACAAACCAGGGCAAAAAAAGCAGAGGTCCAAATAATCGAGTCAATAAGGCAGACAGGTATTTATTAACCAAAAACATAAACACACTTCAAAGGTTAAGCGTTTTCTTCACAAAGACTTCATCAGATGATATCCCTTATCCACAGTCTCGATTATTTGGACCTCTGCTTTTTGTACCCTGGTTTGTGTTCTGGTTTCTGGTACTGGTGGGCACTTGCCTCCTTATTGTTGTTTGCTATTTTAGAGAATTCTGTTTTGTTGTCTTCCCTTATATCCCAAATGGTTATCTACTCCCCTGATCAGATCATTGTTCTTTCTAGTACTCTGCTTAGACTCTTTGAGTCCACTTATATTCACAAGAGGCTGATCACACTGTAGCATGTTGCCATCGATGTGGAAGAGAACAAGGTAATCATGCTAACTCGAGAATGCAGAGGGATTTTCACTTTTGTATACTGTTGACATTAGTCGTTAACTCTTCTCAAAGTGCGTTAGTGAATAAATATCTTCATACTCCTGTAAATGAGCATTCAAAGAGACTATTTCTAAGCCTGTTGGGGAACAGTTACATAGGTAAAAGTAGCTGGAGGTCTGTTATTCTTCCAACCCCTGCCACAGGCAACACAACTGAGCAGTGCCCCACCTGGGCAGCAAAGAATGGCTGAACCTTGCTCTATCCTGTAAACTTCTCCCACTACTCCAGTAATTGTCTGCCTGTGGTACATTGTCAATTAAAGCCTAGCTGATAGCAGATATAAGGGATCATATTCAGCTATGTAAGGTTTCAGTGTTACTGACTATGTGCACAGTTGAGCTATTCTTTACTTGCACAAAGATAATTAGTCAGAGCAAACAAACTTAATTTTCTCCATTACGGTTGCCTGATAGGAAAAGGAGACATTACTCCTATCTATTCTGCCCTTTTAAGTGCATAATTATTCTACCTTCTCTGCACCTCTGCTTTCCTCTTTCCCATTTTCCACCGGTCCCCAACTTTCTTGAATGCCTCCATGATTCCATGTCTGCCAACCATTCCAACAGTCCATTCTAACTGCTCACAAGCCTATCTGTGAAAAAACTATTTTTGCAGATTCAGGGAGTATTTACTCCTTACAATCTACTACCTGTGCCTTCCTCTCCCCTCTATCTGCCCTGTTCAGACTGACCATGATATGGCACCTTGGCATGATCTTTTGAACTGATATCATTTAGGTTCATAGGCTGTTGCTAGGCTAACAAGTAGTAGGGTCATTTAAAGCCTAGCTGCATTGCTCAATCCCACTTGGATCCTGAGTAGCATGGGCATCTATATAGGGGCAGGATATTAGTATGGAAGTAGTAAAGGATTTGTATGGGGGTGTTCGTTAGGATAATAATTTTCTTATTGACAGCCTCTTTCCATAAGGGACATGGGGCCAGTTTTAAAGGACCATTCATATATTTACTGCTGAGCACTGAACTGCACTTTATTTGAAAATATGTTCATGCCATATCCCTTATCTGTGTATTAATTACTGTACCATGTCCCTTATCTGTGTATTAATTACTGTACCCTATTCCTTATCTGTGTATTAATTACTGTACCATGTCCCTTATCTGTGTATTAATTACTGTGACCATGTCCTTGGCTTGAAATTATCAGTGCCCTGGCTATTTTCTTTGATTTCCTGCACTTTCTGTTCTGCTTGTAGCCTTAATATGTTTCTGCATTCAAGGTGGACCCAGACAGTGTTTTTACATTAGAAAGCCTTTGGTTGGCTCCAAAGTAGAGAGAGGCCGAGTCACTTTGAAGCAAGAGTACATTGTTTAATACCTTCAAGTGCCTCCTTGCCAGTGGCCAGAGGGCTAGCTTGTTTGAGCTTTGACAAAATCTCTCTCTGTCATATCCCTCTGTCTTTTTTGGTCTTGGATAAGAAACACTCTATCTCTCCTAGCTTTTTGTCCTTTTCTTCACTGGCTGTTTTTACTGCCTCCTCATTCTGCTCTCATTGCACCAATCCAGATGTAATTGTTTTTTGTGTATTATTGTCACCAATTCCAATCCTTCCACTTCATACCTCACACCAAGGATGTTGTAGCCTAAGTGAAACCCAATAGCAGCCTTTCTGCTCTTTTGTTCAGCCTTTACAAATCTTTCAACAGACTCTTCACCATCTTCTACAAGTGCACTTGTGTTGCGTCATTACCTGAGAGACTAATCCCGTTCATTATACTCTTAGACATATCTGAGGCAAACACAGTGAAGGTGCTGAATCCACAACAGACCTCAGCCATCACTTCCCCTAATTTGAACATTTTATCTCTCATTGCAGCTGTCTGCCTCCTACTAGTCATGTTGCTATCTATTTCCTCAGGCTGGGTCCTTCTTGAACCCAGCTAATAAATGCAAAGAAGGTTAATGACTATAAATTTAGAAAAAGAATAGATAAAACATTACAATATTTGTAAGTGAAGAGTACTTATTTTTTTCTACAGTAAGAAAATACCAGTTTTACATTACATCATATCCCATGCACTGTTTGATTTGTTGATTCAGCACAGAATGAGCTTTAAAGCCATGTCAGCATTAAATTCCATTTCACAGTCTCAGTAATCACATTTGCACCATTCAGGCAAATTATACCCTAAACTGGAAGGCAAACAGAAACAGATATATTTTAAGTCTCGCTTTAACCAATTTTATCTGCATCTTTGTTGCACTTGTCGATTTCCTTTTTACGTTTGCAAATGGCTATGATGTATAAATCCTTAGGGGTGTGTCCATATGAATGCCTTTTAATTTTCAGATAATAGCAGTGATACCAGTGCCTAGATATGGAAAACAAAAACAATAAAATAGTGTTGCAGCAGGCCTCAGTCACCATGTAACACTATCCCCAAACCCACAACATTGGACCAGGTCAATGACACTGATCAGAGCCAGAGATAATACCCAAATAATGCCAGGACCTAGACAAAGGATTTCCTTTCCACATAAGAGACAATATGCCATGTGCAGTAATGTTGCTGTAAAACATACTATGTTAATGAGTTGCATTATTTCTTTATGGTGCAGTCCATTATGGAGCGGATATGTCTAGAGAAAGACGTAGTATGAATGATAGAAGTGGTACTGCAGGCATTTCAGGGAGCATGTTGCAATGCAGTGGCTGCATTACGTACAGCTGGGATTAAGCAGACAGCATATGTGTCCTTATATATTCCACAAATGTAGTAACACATCTGTACTTCACTTATGCAGTTAGCCCCTGAGTACAAGGAGAATGACATTATGTATGAAGCACAGAAGTGGCCGGAGATAGTAGGAGACACTTTTATTAATGTAGGAAGTGCCCTATCTGGGCACTCTTCTATTTCAGGTACAATGATGACATATGGAAGGATGGACAATTACACTGCAATTAAGTATCCATTACTTACTCAATATTTTGGTGTAGTGAAGGGCAACGATCTGCTTATTTGATTCTATATTAGCCTATGTAGATTTTAAGAATCACAGCAGTGTTCTTTCAGAATTGCATATGCTGAGGTTGTGATACTGTGCAGCCTCAAATATGATTTTGTTTTGGAATCAGGTCCCAAGTTTTTTTTCTATTTTATTTAGTTTGCTACAGGCTAACAAAGACAATATGCATATCGAATGACAATATGTGATAAGTAATGGATTTTTTTCTTTGTGTGTGTGTGTGTGTGTGTGTGTGTGTGTGTGTGTGTGTGTGTGTGTGTGTGTGTATGTGTGTGTGGGAGAGTGAGTGTGTGTGTGTGTGCGTGTGTGTGAATCTGTGTGCATGTGTGTGTTTGTGAATGCATGTGTGTGTGTGTGTGTGTGTGTGTGTGTGTGTGTGTGTGTGTGTGTGTGTGTGTGTGTGTGTGTGTGTGTGTGTGTGTGTGTGTGTGTGTGTGTGTGTGTGTGTGTGTGTGTGTGTGTGTGTGTGTGTGTGTGTGTGTGTGTGTGTGTGTGTGTGTGTGTGTGTGTGTGTGTGTGTGTGTGCTTTCGGCACTTGGAACTCTGCATGCATAAATACTAATATGGAAATACCCACGTGAGGGCACAGCCAACTGTAACTCACGTTCCTTTCAGAAGAATTGATAACTCAATATATAAATAGATTTTGCCAAGAGTAGTGAAATCATGAACCATTTAAGAGATACTGACGTGTCTTAATGTTTTTCAGTTTTCTATTTCGGGCAGCTGTTGAATGAACTATGCCTAAGGATGAAACTCTAACTTGAGTGTCAGGGATTGGATGTAGACCATCTTACAGTTAATGGCTGCTGTTAATTACATTGAATACTGAATGAATATAGTGGGTTAATGATCAGTTTGAAATTTAGTATTTGCGATTTTAATCAGTGCATAAAAAAGTTTGTATATCTCCACCTTAAATATAATGATAAATTCAGGACTAAACCTCTATGAAGGAACTCACACATTTATAAACTGTATAATAAAAGAAGAAAAACAATTAAATGTTCATAGGTTCATAGGTAGGTACTAGGCTATTGGTCCTAGGGCCTATATAAGCCTTGCCAAAAAGGTACCATGGCTTTTGCCACCCAAGAAAATTATTTTCCTGTGCCCCTGTTGAGCAGAGCCACAGAAGTGATCCCTGGGGTGAATTTACATTTCCCATCCAATCATCAAGATTTTTCTTGAAGAGTGCTAATGAGGAGCTTTGTTTGATATAGATAGGTAGTTTGTTCCAGAGTATGGAAGTACCTGAGACAGGAATCTATCCCTCCAGCATGTTCTGTTTATTGTGGTGACAAGGTTTAGGTCCTTAGAGCGTGTAGCTTGGAGGGATTTCTTTAAGTGGAGCATGTCCATCAGCTCTGGGTTTGACATAGCTTTGTATGTTAGACAGAGATCGCCTCTGAGTAGGCGATTTACAGTGGAGTAAAGCTGGAGTTTTTTGAGACGGTCTGCGTAGTGCATCTGTTAGATGTCTTGTGAGGTATATAACAAAAGGGGTATTGTACTCTATAATGGGTCTAATGAGTGACGAGTAGAGCGGAACAATTACCTCTTTTTTCCTGTATGATAAACCTTTTGTGATGAGGTGTGCCAAGTAGAAGTATTTCCTGACTACTGTGGCAATGTGATTATCAAAGGAGAGACTACTGTCCACCTGTGTCCCAAGGTCTCTTATCACACTTTTGGTGTTAAGTAGACTACCATCTATGTGGTAGTTCATGGGTACAGAATTATTAGCAAAGGGGATGACATTGCACTTTTTGGCATTGAGTTTGAAGCCATGGCTTTGACACCAGGCATCTGTCTCAGTGAGGCCCTTTTGTAGGATGTCCACATCATTAGGAGTTTTGATTATGGCTCCTAGTTTGCAGTCAAAGCCAAAGACCTTCTGTGTTAGCCTGTACTTCAGACAAATAGATAGCAAACAGGAGAGGACCCAGGACTGAACCCTATGGTACTCTACTTGTCACTGGTCTGAAGTCAGATTTGGAGTCTGCTACTTTCACAGTGTGGGTTCTGTCAGTGAGCCAGTTGGCAATCCATCTTGTGACATAGGAATTTATACCTAGTTTAGAGAGTTTATCTATAATTCCAGAGTGGGGGATGGTGTCGAAAGCCTTGGTGAGAGCTAGATAGGCTGTCTGAACCACCTTACCCTCATCTGTGGCTTTGGTAACTGCTTCAAAGAAGTCTATCAGGTTTAGGAGACATGATCTACCTTTTACATACCCAAACTGGGTTGGGTCCAGAGTTTGGAGATTACAAGTGCCTTTGTTTATAAGTTCCATGATGATACGTTCCATGGCCTAGCAGACCAGGCTCGACAGGCTAATGGGGCGGTAATTCCCAGGGTCTGTGGTGGCTCCCCCTTTGTGGAGTGGGATAACCATCACTATGTGCCATTCAGTGGGCACAAAGCCTGAGGTGAGGCTATGTTTGAACATGATACTTAGGTGAGGTGCCAATTTGTTCTGTAGTTCATGTAGAATGTAGCCTGGGATGCTGTCAGGTCCAATGGATGCTGTGTTCTTGCTTTGGAGAGTGTGGTTTTTACCTGTGCAGCCGTGATTACAGGAACTTTGCATTCTTCCAGTATAGAGATTGGCCCTTTAGGGGGTGAGAGGGGGGTAAAGTTAGAACTGAACCTATCTGCCAGGATGTTGGCAATATCAGTTGGTTCTGTATATTTAGTACCATTGTGCTGTAACTCAGAGCAGATCTGAGTGTTGCCATTGAGATTCTTGACATAGCTATAGAACGCATTGTGGTCGTCTTTAGAATCAGTGGCGATTTTGTTTTCGTAACTAGCTTTGGAGGATTTTATGAGGAATCTCAGTTTCTTACTGAGGCTGATCAGGGATTTCCTCCAATCATGGGATTTTACTCTTTTTTTCAACAGTTTATTTCTTCTGTTGTAGAGTTTGTTTATGGCAGGGGACCACCAGATTGGCTTCCTTTTTTGGAGGATAGCATCTTGGTTCAGTTAGTTGTAATAACTCCGTCTCCTACCTCAAAAAATGAATAGAAACATGTCAGCAAGAAACTTAAGAGTACTGTTATAACATATAAATTAGAGAACAAACTTAAGTTTACTACAGATACCAACAAAAAATACAAATCTTTATTAATTTATGCCAGGAAATTAAGGAGTAGTGTTCAACAATGCACTGAACTCATCCATAATAATATCACACATTCCTGTCTTAAAATGCACATTTAGTACTAACTTTACCCTGTCTACTCACAGTTTGGAACTTCTGATTCCTGAAAATTTAGTTTCTCCTGTAATTATCTTGGAACAAGTCTTAGAATCACTGTCATGGGCTAAAATAATGTTTCTGTGGAACCAGATAATAAACCAGGCTGCATTTTTATTAGAGCCATGCATGTACTATCTAAGCCTCTACTTATACATTTTAACCTCATCCTAATTACTGGATTTATTCATGCACCTTTCAAAACTGGGCTATGTAACTCCTGTACAAAATGGTGGGCCCTCTGCAGACCTGGGTAATTAAAGGTATATCAGCCTCACAAGTCTTTTATGGAAAGCATTAGCATGTATCCTCGCATAACTCACCTATGCATACATAAGCAACTGAAGTGATGCAGGCATTACTCATTTTGGCTTTGTGAAAGGTAGATACTGTCTCTTGAATCAAGTAAGCTTTTTTTGAAAAGGTTAGAGGGCCACTGGACAGCTGACACTCTGTGCAAGCTACTTATCTTTACCTGGCCAAGGCTTTTAACCTAACCCCTTGCTAGTATTATTGGAAGTTAGACAGACTTAATGAAAACTACCCACATTTTCTGCTTGATTAAAAATTGGCTATTCAACAGTTTTGAGTGGCTGGTACTTTCTTTGAACATTAGAATGCATCTAGTGGGATACCACAGGGGTCATTGTTGGACTTTCTCCTGTTTGGCATTAGGCTCATAGATTTTTGTCAGACATTTAGTCATGAAGACCACTGAGGAGCCTAGCCCAATTTTCCATTTGCTCCAAAGCACTGTCTGGTTAATATACTTATTCAAAGTCACAGAGAATGCAAAGGGAATCAAACCACGTACTGCAGGTAAAAGCTCATCAACATCTCACAACCTTAATCCTTTGAGCTAACTCCCAGAGATTTATTTTGCAGATATCCAAGCCAATATTTCTGAAGTGTGTTTGACCAAGTATACTGATGACTGGAAGCTTGGCATTGTAGCTGCTTATTCATTAATAGTAAACTGCTTCAAAAATGGGCTGGAATATGTACATTCCTGGTGTACTGAAAATGCTCACAGGTTAAATACAGAATAAATGCAGCATAGTAGAGTTAAGAAAAAAATCTGTTCCCACCTAATATTTTATAAGTGGTACTCCTCTTCAAACAGATATGGTCATAAAAGTCCAGGATATTTACAATAAACTTTGTCTTACATATTTAATCATCATAGTCAGAAAATCATTCTAGATGCAGCAGTTAATTTCCAAAGGAGTATCTTCAAGATTGAAAGATATCATCTTACTACTGTACTCTTCCAATTTGAGACTAATTGCTGAATACAGTTTCCCCTTTGTAAGTGCAAACCCAAGCCATTAAACTAGAAAGGCCCTAGTGGTTTAACAAAGAAAATTAATGACTGTAAACACTTCAACTATCCGTATTGAGTATTAATGGCCATAAATGCTTCAACGATCCCTATAGCGTAGCACAGTTCTCCTTAATGGCCACTTGAGGTGACCTCTGTCTTGCTTTTCAAGCACTGAAATATCTAATCTTATTGGACCTCTTATTTAAAAAAGCAGTGGCTCTACAAACATATGTACTAGGGACCTAAATTTACTCCAGCAAAGTCAATGTACTCTCATCTTTTTGAAAAAGTTACCATTACAGGTCAAGAAAATTTGTACTTTGCCTTTAAGGCTAGACTTGTTAATTAGGTGGGTAGTCATAAATTTACATTGAGGTTATCATGTATGGCCCTGCTTCATTTGGGATGTGGGCACTGTTAAGTGTTTGGAAAAGATGACAAGGCCATTTAAGGCTTGTCTGCTCAGACCTATTATAGTCCGTGTGATCACATAGTTTCTGTGTTTCTATGTTCCTGCCAGCACACACTTGAGTTCCCCAATGATCAGTTCTTGGTTCAATGATCTCATCAACACTGTGCAAATTGAAATAAATTGAGAACCAATTATTCAATATGCTGACAACTTCACACTAAAATATTCTGACACAAACCTTCTTTATTTGGTGTGGTAACCCAAGAAGCGTTCCTGTCGAACAAAACATTTATTTATTTATTATTTATTTATTTCCAGTTTGGTGACCGGGGAGGTCCACTGGGCTCAGGAAGCCAATTTTCAGTGGAGGCCCGGGGAGAAAAGCTCCGCATAACACAGTTTGGTTACAGAGAATATTACAGTGAATTATTGCAAAGCATGCTTTAGATAGTTACAATTAAGAAGAAGAAAGCAATTACAATGTCATTTTAGCATGAGAAACTGGCAATAGCATTTAACATACACAGAAGAAGAACAACAACAAGGAAACAAATACATTTTTGTTTTAGAATGAATAACAGCCAATAACATTTAACATACAAAGTACTGTTTTGTTATTTACAGAGAGTACAAATGGTATAAGGTCAACTAGTCAACTAAAGTTCAGAGATAGCCAGGGGAGTAAGGGGGGAAGGAGTGTTTAGGAGGAGTGAGAGGGAGAGCACAGTTGCATTTCCTAGTTGAGAAGAGATGGGAATGTAGCTGAGTTTTAAAATTTTCAAAGTTTTTGCAGGTCCTTAGGGAAGTAGGGAGAGAATTCCATTTTTTAGCTGAGGAAAATGATAGGAGATGCTGACCTGCAGGGCGGTTGGGTTTGTGGACAGAGATTAGGTTTTGGTGGGTAGATCTGAGAGTTCTGTGAGGAGTATAAGGTTGGAGGATGTTAGATAGAGCAGGACACCTAGCTGGTTGAAATAATAATTTGTGGGCTGTGATGAGTTGGATGTAATCTAAATGGTTGGGGAGGTCAAGCCAATTTAGCAAATGAAGGTAAGCACAATGGTGAGAGGAGGCTTTGGCCTTGGTAGCAAATTTGAAATCTTATTGTAACAGACCTCCAGTTTGGAGGTAAGAGTAGCGGATAAATTAGTAGGGGAGCACCATATAGTAGTGAGGGGAGCAGATAGGTAGTGGCTAGAGTTAGTCTAGTGGAGGGAGAGAGGAAGTGGCTGTTTCTGTATAGTAAGCCAAGTTTTATATAGGTTTTCTTAATGTTTTGCTGGATGTGAGTATCGAATTTTAGGTGTTCATCGATAGTAACACCGAGGAGTTTGGTGAAGGGAACAATTTCTATAGTAGAATTGTTTAGGCTAGTGATTTGCAATGATATTTTGTCAATGTGGGGAGATTTTGAGGGAGAGAATAGAAGTATTTTGGATTTGCTAGCATTTAGAGAGAGATGATTTTGGAGCATTCAGTTTTCAGTGGAGGAGAAAGCAGTTTGGGTGACTGTTTCGAGTTCAGAAAGGTTTGAGGCACAGCAGATTAAAGTAGAATCATCTGTGTATTGCGCAATTTTGGTGTTGGGTAAGGCTTTGTGGAAGTCGTTAATAAAGATGTTGAATAGCATTGGGCCAAGTATGGATCCTTGGGGTACTCCAGTGGGGGTAGGAAGGAAGGTAGAGGTGCCTTTCTGCCATTTTACAGCCTGAGACCTGTCGAAAATATAGCTAGAGAACCAGGATAAGGTACTGAGGGAGGGATTAAGATTAGAAAGATGGTTTAGGAGGTGGGTGTGGGAGATGGTATCAAATGCTTTGGATAAATTCAGTAGAACTGTAGAAACTATTTTTCTAGAGTGACGGGCGAGGTTTACAGTGTGTAGGAAGGAGAGAAGAGCAGTGATGGTACTGTGGCCAGGTCGGAAGCCATGTTGGGTAGGAGTGATTCGTTGGTGTTTGGTTAGGAATGGCATAAGCTGAAGGTGGATGCATTTTTCAAGGAATTTAGAGATTGGGGAGAGGATAGCTATGGGGCAGAAGTTTGACGTACTATCATTTTTGCCTCCTTTATGGAGAGGTAGAATAAAGGCGGAACACCATAATTTAGGAACGTATGATTCCAGAATGGATCGATTGATGAGGATACTGATGGGGAGAGCGATACCATCTGTGGCTGTTTTTAGGAAGGTGGATGAGATGTTGTCAGGGGTGTTGGAGCAAGGTTTTAGGTTAGAGAGTAGCTTCTTTATGTGAGAGGTTGAGATGGGTTTAAGTTTAAAAGTAGGAGGAGGAGGAGGAGGAGTAGGGGATGAGGAGGATTGGTTGGTTTGAGGGGGGAAGGTTATTCTGGGTGAAGGACTTGGTTAGTTTTGCTATAGAGTTGGTAAAGAAGGAATTGAACAGAGAGGCTATTTCAAGGTCAGATTTGTTGGTGTCTGGGCAGGGGTTGAGTTTAGTACATGGGTTGAGAAGGGAATTAATGGAGTTCCAGAATAGTTTGGGTTTTTTTTGGATCATTTAACTGAAGTTTGATATAGTAAGACTTTTTGTCTCTAGTTATTTGTTTTTTAACAAGGTTGTGTAGTTGTTTGTATCTTAGTATAATTTCAGGCTGTTTGTGTTGGAGATATGTTTTCCAGGTTTTGTCTCTTTGTAGCATAAGTTTTTTGGTGTCTTTGGTTAGCCAAGCGGCAGTTTTGGCTTTTACTCTGTTTGTTCTTATTGGAGCTAGGGAGTTCAGGATATTTAAAAAGGTTGAATTGAAAAACTCAACGGCTTGGTCTAGAGGAAGGGTTTTTAGGGGGTTCCAGTTCGTTTGTCTTAGGGAGTCAGAGAAAGTTATTGGTTAAAGTTTGTGAGGTTTTGTGTCTGGATAAACTGGTGTAATTGAGGAGAAGAGGGGGTAGCTCAATGGGTGAAGGCTGGTAAGTGGTCTCCTAATGGGTCAGGTATGACACCAGAATTTATGACTTTGTTTGGATGGGATACTAGGATCCAGTCTAGTATGGAACCAGGGTTTGTTTTGTTAGGCCTGGTAATGGAGTTAGTTAGTTGTGTGCAATTAAATAGATTGATGGATAAGGAAGGGCAAGGGTTGTTGATTTTATTCCAGTCGATGTTTACATCTCCAAGTACATAGGTCTCTAGCTTGATATTGGAGGAGGCCCAGGATAAGATTACCTCGAGAGTACTAGTGTTATTTCCAGGGGGGATGTAGAGGGAAATTATGCAGATACTTTTGTGGTTGTTTAATTTTAGTAGGCCTATTACTAGTTCCACATTGTTGAATGGAGGGATGAGGTTGGGGTATGGGGTGATGGATAGCTGGTTGGAGTAGATTAAGGCTACACCACCACCTTTTCTATTTATGCGGTCGTATCTGAGGCATTGGTATCTGGGGTGGAGAAATTCAGGGTTGCTAATGTGAGGTTTTAGCCACGTTTCAGAGATGGCTGCAATGCCGGGCAAGTTGTTACTTAACCAACCATGAAAGTGGGTTATTTTATTTTTTAGGCTTTGGGTATTAATGGTGAGGAATTTTAAGATTGGACTTATTAATGATGACAGGGGGAGCAAGGGTAGGTGTGGAATTTGGTCCTGGGTTAGGGTGTATGTCCCCAGATAAGCAGAGGTAGTTGAGGAAGGGTAGAAGTAGTTTTGGATTGTTAGATAGTCGAGAATAGTAGTGTATTAGTTTAGGCTTGCAGTATTTAATAGAGAGTGGAAGAAGTTTTATTCTGAAAAAGTGGAGTGGAAGAGATTGAACTAAAGAGGAGGATATGTTATGAAAGTGTGTTTTTGAGATAAGAGGAAGAGGGTAGAGAGAGGGGGGTCTGATAGGAAGGAAGGGTGAAGATGGATGTAGGTGTAGGAGGTGGCAATGTATAAAGGGAGTAGGAACAGGATACAGATAGATGGGATGAGAATGATTGTATGGGGAGGCATGGTAGATGATTTTTGTGAAGGTTTAGTAGGGAGGAGGGTGAAGGAAAACTTTAGAGGGTGGGGAGGAGTGGTAGTGATTGGCAGGGGGAGGAAGGAAGGGGAGGAGTAGATGAGTGGAGGGGATTGGTTGGTGGAGTAGGGGAAGGATTTACAGCAGAAATAAAAGTAGGAGCAGTGGGGGTGGTTGGGAATTGGGGGTAGGGTAGGGGAGTGGAGTGAGCCCGCAGGGCGAATGGAGTGGGAAGTGCCAAGGAAGAGGAAGAAAAACAGCAGAAGTGTATCAGTGAAGCAGAGAGGAGTTCCAGGGTATTAAGGTACGGGGTAGGGACTATGTAAGAGAAACTAAGGAGCAAGCTGAGGGTTGCTAGGATAGGGGGAACAGTTTCAAACTGTTGATCTATTCAGAAATTGTAGAATAAAATATTGGGGTGGACAGTGCCACCTAGTGGACAAACAGTTAAGTGCAAGGGCAAGACTTCAGCCACTCAAGAGAGAGGAGGAAGTCTTGTAAATAAGAGGGGAAAAAGTAATTCTGTGGTAGGGTGCTAGCTGTATCTCACTGTGCTGGTAGACAACAGGGTAGAATAAGGATAGAGCTATAATTTACTATAGGGTACATACACTTGTTTTTAGTCCTTGGGAGGGATTGCAGTAACACAGCAGTAATTCCTCAATGTTTTCCAAATCTCAGTGGTGGGAAACCAGGGTTCCAAGCAGTGTACTGGGGGGCACCTGGGATGGTACAGATGAAGTGAGAGTGAAACTTGTTTTTAGTCCTTGGGAGGGATTACAGTAACACAGCAGTAATTCCTCAGTGTTTTCCAAATCTCAGGGACAGGAAACCAGGGTTCCAAGCAGTGTACTGGGAGGCACCTGGGATGGTACAGATGCAGCGTGAGTGAAACTTGTTTTTAGTCCTTGGGAGGGATTACAGTAACACAGCAGTAATTCCTCAGTGTTTTCCAAATCTCATTGGTGGGAAACCAGGGTTCCAAGCAGTGTACTGGGAGGCACCTGGCATGGTACAGATGCAGCGGTAGTGAACCGCAAGGGAAGCCAGCAGCCTATGGAGAGTAGGACTAGAAGGGATAAGAAGATAATTAAAAAACAATCACATCTATACTTTTCATCACTCTTCAGAACCACACTTTAAAGCAAATCTTATTTTTTCTGCTATTACCTTGATAGATCAAGTTAACTACATCAAACTCCTTGGTATAGACAAAGACTAAAGACTTGATAAACATATACTGAATATCAAAAAATACAAAATGTTTGAAAAGTTTACTAAGCTACACAAAGCCAAAACATACTCACAGATCAAAGCAGAGTTATTGCAGCTTTCTACCCTCTTTCTTTCATTCTTATTCAATGCATTTCCATTTTTACAAACCTATATTCCAGACAACCGTCTAAATTCGAACATGGCTATAATAAAAATAGCCATCTTTGCCACCAATCATACCTACAAAGAGCACTACTATATTGCACTTGGAAAGCTACATTGGAGTGAACTTTCCAACTTCCTCTCATATGCAAAATTAAAAGTTGCCTTTAAAACAATACATCTCCCAGAAAAAGTCTTCTACAGCTCTAACCTTCTATAAAGGTATACCCGTACTAGACATGAAACAGCAAAAAACTGTTGGCCAGATGCATTAACACCTGTACTAAGTGTGCACGATCTGAACTGAAGAACATCTTTACCGCATTTGTTTGTGTTTTATAGTCAGTCAGAAGGATTAAACTAAGTGCACAGGTAGTCTACACTTTGTGGTAACCTTTATGAATTCCCTTCATTATATATATATATATATATATATATATATATATATATATATATATATATATATATATATATATATATATATATGTGTGTGTGTGTGTGTGTGTGTGTGTCTGAATAGACCAAACTAAAGAATACTAACTAACTAACTACCTAACTGACAAATTAAAGAAAGTGATTTCTACAGAGTGGTACTGGTTGTATGTAGATTTATATGAATGACTAATGATCGCCTATACATGTGACTAAAGAGCTTTATCTAACAGTAAGCAGTATCTGCACCTCCACTGCCCATAATCTACATACCTTGTTATTTGTTGTAAACAAACAGAATAAAAGAACTTCAGTGATTTTATTCTTTATCTGTGTCCTCATGTCTGTATTTCTAAATGCTAAGAACAGGGAGTGGCATTGCAAAGCTTAAATAAATTCAAATTTTACTCATGAAGACAAAATTTGCATACTGATGTCAGTGTTTTGCCTTTGCTAGTTTTGACAAATTCTAAAGCTGTAGCAGCAGACTTTCATATTCGGCATTCAACTACTTCTCTTTTCGGCAATCTGAAGGCTGCAAGATGCCAATAAAGTGAGTATATTTTTTTGTTTTGTTTATGTCCCTTTGAGTACAGATTCTGAATGTGTTGATTTAAATAACAGTTTATTAGGAGTCGAATGCATATTTCTGAACATATTTAGATGCATTTGCTATGTATGACAGTATTATGAATATGGTATTGCAAGTTATCACGCTATTGACTTTATAGGTATTTCACATCCACATAGTTTATTATAGAGCAGCCAATCAGAAAACCCTATATATTGTTAGAATGTAGATTGCACCTTTTAAGTGTTTCTGCAGTTCTCTTTGTACATACATGTGTGTGTGTGTGTGTGTGTGTGTGTGTGTGTGTGTGTGTGTGTGTGTGTGTGTGTGTGTGTGTGTGTGTGTAAGTGTAAAATAGACCCTGTGAAGAACATAATCTAGAGTGGACAACTGATTTAAAATGAACAGTTTAGCAACAACATAAAAACAGATGAAACTGACATGTTCAAGTAGATTAACATAACATTTTCTTACCTATTGAAACTATTCAGACTAATAAACTTTCAAGATCTCACATTTCTAGTTAATTGAGGAAGCAAGAGAAAAGGTAGTTTAACAATTAAATGAAAGTATTTCTATTTCTCATGGTTTCACAATCAAAACTGATTCCTGTATGAAGATGGATGTTCCAAATGTGGCATGTGTTTTTCTAATTAAATTTAATTTAATAATTATTAGGTAATGGTAATTCAAATTAAGCCTAAAGCTATTAACTGTCATAACAAAATTCACAATGAAAATGTCAAAGCTTATTCCAAACAATAAAAATGCAATGCTCTCTCTCTCTCACTCTCTCACTTTTAATAGAATTCAGATGACAAAAAAATACAGGTCTAATTCAAGATATTTGGCAGAAAAAGGGTTTTGAACTGTTTCCCTTAAATAATTTTAGCAATATTAGTGGTAATGTTACCCGTGCCAATCATCTAAGAGGCTAAGAGTGAAACAACACTTTTTACTCTGATCTTATGATTTTACTCCATACAAGGAAACTGTAATAGAATACAAGATTTGTAGCTCAGACATAATTGTGATATTGCAGACTTTAATAAAATTGTTGATAGTCAATGGTCTGCTTCAACTGACATTATTTAGAATGCATTTATTGTTGCAACAATTAGCTTGACAGTAACAATGCACACGCAGTATGCTGTGGTCTGTGTCACAAGTCTCCACTCTGACAACCAGCAGAGGATATGAACAACTGGTACTTGGATTTCAATTTGTGGATCTGTGGTTTGCATTTATCACTTTATCCTTAACCCCCTTGGTCTGGGTTCAGCTCACAAAATAAATGTCCTGTTTCTGAAAGGTTTGTCCACAGCCATTAACCATCCTTATCTGGTATACCTGTGAAAGGTTTGTCTACAGCCATTGACCGTCCTTAGCTGGTATTCCTGTGAAACGTTTGTCCATAGCCATTGACAATCCTTAGCAGTTATACCTGTGAAAGGTTTGTCCACAGTCATTGACCATCCTTAGCTGGTATACCTGTGAAAGGTTTGTCCACAGCTATTGACCATCCTTATCTGGTATTCCTGTGAAAGGTTTGTCCACAGCCATTGACCATACTTAGCTGGTATACCTGTGAAAGTTTTCTCCACAGCCATTGATCATCCTTAGCTGATATTCCTGTGAAAGGTTTGTCCACATCTATTGGCCATCCTTATCTGGTATACATGTGAAAGGTTTGTCCACAGCTATTGACCATCCTTAGCTGGTATACCTGTGAAAGGTTTGTCTACAGCCATTGACCGTCCTTAGTTGGTATTCCTGTGAAACATTTGTCCATAGCCATTGACAATCCTTAGCGGTTATACCTGTGAAAGGTTTGTCCACAGTCATTGACCATCCTTAGCTGGTATACCTGTGAAAGGTTTGTCCACAGCTATTGACCATCCTTATCTGGTATTCCTGTGAAAGGTTTGTCCACATCTATTGGCCATCCTTAGCTGGTATACACGTGAAAGGTTTGTCCACAGCTATTGACCATCCTTAGCTGGTATACCTGTGAAAGGTTTGTCCACAGCCATTGACCATACTTAGCTGGTATACACATGAAAGGTTTGTCCACAGCCATTGAACATCTTTAGCTGGTATTCCTGTGAAAGGTTTGTTCACTGCTATTGACCATCCTTAGCTGGTATTCCTGTGAAAGGTTTGTCCACAGCCATTGACCATCCTTAGCTGATATTCCTGTGAAAGGTTTGTCCGCAGCCATTGACCATCCTTAGCTGGTACTCCTGTGAAAGGTTTGTCCATAGTCATTGACAATCCTTAGCTGGTATTCCTGTAAAAGGTTTGTCCACAGCCATTGACCATCCTTAGTTGATATTCCTGTGAAAGTTTTGTCCACAGCCATTGACCATCCTTAGCTGATATTCCTGTGAAAGGTTTGTCCACAGCCATTGGCCATCCTTATCTGGTATACCTGTGAAAGGTTTGTCCACAGCTATTGACCATCCTTAGCTGGTATACCTGAACCCTTCTGCAGCCACTAAAATAATTAGGCAGTTACAGTTGTCCAACTCAGAAACATGCCATTTTTATTGACAGATGTGGTGGTCCTAATCTAATCCCCTGTTTCTTCTACTCCAAGGCCATTTTTATCCTACTGTAAGATTAGATTGAATAGCATTCTCCAAATCAAATGCAAATTAAGTGAGTAATGATTCAATTCAAAATGCACCTTGGAAGCACTGTTTATTGGATATGTCAAAACAAGTTGTCATACATGGCCTGTCATCATTTCTTTTCTGGCTTTTCCATCCTCAGTAACTCATCCTTACTCTCCCTGTAATCCATTTAAACAACACCGATGAAGCATGCCTTCACAGATCCTGCAGCCCAGATAGTCAAATAAGAATAAAAAAATAAATAAAATAAGTTATAATGACACATAGAATTAAGCATTTCAGAACATGTTGAAACTATATGTAAAGTGAACAAATGTGGATAATGAAGAATTCTATTTCAAAGTAGAATTGTCTAATTGTATTTAGCAGCATAAGTGCAGGCTTGCTAATATACTCTGCTGAATGTGTTATGCTGAATAAAATTATTTTTTTTTTTTTCATTTAACTGAGAGATCTTACAAGGCATAGGTCATTTAAATTTGGAGTCTATCTGATACAATTGGAGAAGATACAAATATTCCTTGCAAAAGAATCAAAGGAGTTCAAGGTTTGCTTGTACTAAAAGACTACATCAACCCACTTTTCTTTCTGTAGCTTAACATCTTACTATTACTAGCACTAATCATCAAAAAGGCTCATATAAAGCTTGGCTCCCTGTATAGAGTCAAACATTATCTCACTAGCTGCACTAGACAAACTATTGCCAAGACCCGCTTGCTATCTACCCTATTGTATGCCTCACCCATTTTTACCAACCTTAAGAAATCAGATCAAGCTAAACTTGAAGCCTGCTATAACAAAACTGCCAGATTTGCCACTAATTCATCATACAGATCCCATCACTGCACAGCACTTCAACTAAATTGACTAGAATTACCTAATCTCCTATCCTTCATCCAACTCATTATTGCCCATACCATAATATATCAACAGGACTAGTGCCCTGCTCTTCATAATATCCTGGAACCCTACTCCAGTAATAGGACCATAAGATCTTCTGATAAGTTTCTATTAAAAGTCACAAAATATAACACTTTGGAGATTTCTCTTTACTCCAATCATACATCCAGGAATTGGAATGCCATCTCCTTACTTATCCGTAACATTACCAACCCATCCAAGTTTAAACAACTTCTCAAGGCATGTTTTACTGACAACTGGCTCTGCTCATTCACAACCCCATGTTGACAGGCCTTAATTCATGTACAACCCCAGGCTGACAGGCCTTAATTCATACACAACCCAGGCTGACGGGCCTTAATTCATGCACAACCCAGGCTGGCAGGCCTTAATTCATGCACAACCCCAGATTGATAGGCCTTAATTCATGCACAACCCCAGGGTGACAGGCCTTAAGTCATGCACAAACCAGGCTGGCAGGCCTTAATTCATGCACAACCCCAGGCTGACAGACCTTAATTCATGCACAACCCCAGGCTGACAGGCCTTAATTCATGCACAACCCAGGCTGATAGGCCTCAAGTCATGCACAACCCAGGCTGACAAGGCCTTACATCATAGACAAACACAGGTTGATCGTGCTTAATTCATGCACAACCCCAGCCTGATTGGCCGTAATGCTATTAGCTCTTTTTGCTATTTTCCTTATTCTCTAATCCTCATCCTTCCTGTAAATCCCTTTTTATTACATCTTTCTCCATTCCATATCATCTCTTTAAGGCCAATGATTTTCCCTTTGCTCCTTTATAGCATCTATCGTCTACTCACTGTCTACTCAAGAAATGCCTTTATACCCATTCCTTAAGGATGTAATTCATGTACATAGTTCTGTATATAGTTTTGTTCTATACTTACAATGATATTATTGTTTATTTTTTATCTAATGCATAATTGCACTGTATCTTATCTGTGATTGTTACATTGTTTTCTTTAAGCTTATTAAATTGTACTTGGAGATTATCTCTCTGGGCCTCCGCTGAAAACAGGCTAGTAGCCAAGTCGGACCTCCCTGGTAAACAAATGTGAAATAAATAAATAAATAACAAATAAATCTTAGAAAAGACACAAGCTTGACATACAGAACATTACAGGATCCCTTACTACTTGTAACCCTTTGCTCAGAATACCCTACCGACATGCTGAATGTAAGAGGACAATTAATATCAGTCATGCCATGACATGTGACAGCTTCTTAACTGACAGACTTCCTTGTCTATGGAATAAACTCTCTCTCTCTCTCTCTCCCTCTCTATCTCTCTCTCAGTTAAACTCAGCTCATCAGTCCAGACCTTCAAAAAAGACTATAGGGGCAAGAGTGAGTTCCGACACGAGATCCCAGGACATTAAACTCACTGAACTCCAATAGCCAATCATCTTGTTCGATGTCACTATGAACATATGAACCTATGAGGTGATGCATGAGAGAAATTGTGCAATATGTGCAACATCCAAAACCCAAAATTGTTTTTCATTCTGCTAAAGCAGCTTTGAGAGGCAGTAAAGTATTATTATTTGTTTTATGTTTAGCAGCATAGCCTTGATGCCATTTCTCACCCATCTGAAGGGACCGAAATACACCTTGGTTCTTTTTTTTTCATCTGCTGGAGCAAGAGTTTGCTTGTGAGGGACACACACACATATGAAACATGGTGTGATAAACTAAAGACCATGAATGGACTGAGCTCTCTGTTATCTAGGATAATTTGCTGTGAATGAACAGAAAGCAGCAGAAGAAATAATCAATTGCAAAATCAAAAGAACCATGAACAGAGAAGTTCAGTCCAGTAATATTGTAAGAGGGTGAATGTCCAGAGAAGGAGTAATAATGCATTTATGAATACTACCCTGATGCCAAGAAACTAAGTTTATGCAGGCAGTCATTGATACTGTCTGCCATAATGCTGACATTTGCAATATTGAAAGGGGGAGATACAAGGATCCATTCAGGCATGGTTTCTCTTTCAAATATTCCGTATATTCCAGTAGATAGAACAATTAACTATACCAGTGCAAACAACTGAGTTGTAAACATAATAATATATAAAAGGACAGCTTCATGTAATTGCTAAAATCTGGCATGGTGATGCAATTTTTTTAAATAAGAAATTTTAATGACCTTCTAGATGTATCACATATAGGCACATATAGTTTATAGAAATTTATTTATAATTTATTTATAAGGACTGAGAGGAGGACAAATCTTCTTAGTGTCACGACCAGCAAAAAGTTGTATTTTACCAAGTCTTTATGAGTGGTGTGCACATTTTCTTACCCATCTTATCAAAATGCATTGGACCAAAAGGGAAAAATTAGTCTGTTGACAATGCCAGAGCTTGGCCACGTTATCATGATCATGGTTGTAGAGTGAGCTCCACCTCTAACATAATGGTAGCTTGCTGCACTTATCGCAGAAAGTAATTTGTGCTACCTTTTGCTGCAAGCGAAGCTAACTGGTGTTTTGGACTCCAGCTGCATATAAGAGAGTCTCTTGAAACATTCTCTAGTAGTAAGTTCAGAGTAGCTAGCACTGTAGTGCTCCTACTGGACTATAGAAAAATAATATTTGGCACTTAGCGGAATACCAAATGTAGATGGCAGAATAACAATGTTGACCTTTTCTGCCACATTACATGCGTTCAGTGAAAGGTATTCTAGTGTGGAAGGGGAAGAACATGACAGATGGAGAGGTTGCATGCAAATGGCAGGCAAGATTGGGGAAAAAAAAGGTTAACAAGATACTAAGGAGTCTTGATAAACTATGAATATCATAGAGATCATTACTGTGAGATTCACTAAACTAGTAAGGCATTACAGTGCAGTACAATTTATACATGCCACAAGGCTGGATAATATATAACATTAGCTATGATACTTAATGTTGTAGTCAGATTATTTATTAGTAGTCAACCTATAGCGATTCAGTGCCATACTATAATACCTATCTAGTAAGCAGCTAAGTAAAACCAAAATATACCATTTTTTATATGGAATCCATCATGAAGCCTACGTCAATTCTAATTGATAGCACAGATCTAAAACATCTACACCTGGTTATGATTTGCAGATACTTAGCCTGTCGCCACAAGAAGAAGCCTAAATGGGCCAACAAAATAAATAAATAAGTAAATATTCTCATTTGTCACTAGAGAAGATGCGAAAATAACTTTTTACAGACAAGCACGGGAATTTGTTCTGACCTTTAATGTTGTACCCAAGGGCAAAGTTGCAAGGATGCATTTGAAAATGCTATTACATTAAGTAAAGTTAGAATAAGTCAGAATGGTTTTAACAATATTGCCATATCCACACAAGGGAAAAACTAGACTGTACCCTCATTAGATCAATGGTAAATTAAGTTAAACTTATCATGAACAATACTGCATACTAATAAAACTTAAGATTAATTGTTTGCAAACAGTGTGGAGACCCCAAATTATACTGTAAATGACATCACTGGTTCATCAATTTTTTTAACTACCATCTGTATGTGTTCAGTATTTTCTAGTTTTATTTATTTCTTCATAAAAGTAAATTTAGTAGAGGACAGTATCTGTTTCAATGTGATCTGAGAGCACTATATGGTAAATTGACTAAAAACAATATGTAAATGTAGACTGACTGATTCAAGCTCAAAACTACAGGATATTTGTTCCTAGTTTGTTGCTGTAATACTGTACACTATAATCACAAAACTGTACACAGGAAACAAGGTATTGATGAAACAGAATTATGGGGAAAAAATGCATTTATAAAAAAATCTTTAGTATTGACATTTCTGTGAAGTGGCTATCAGATCTGACATTTAACATTTGGTATAGTTGTATTCAAATTATTTGAACGCAAAGTTGGTTGAATTTAGAAAACTGTCAAAGAATCATGCCAATTGTCTTGATTTTTCAATAAGTAAGTCATAGAAATGTCTGCTAGGAGCTTTGACAAATTCACATAAAATATTTTATGTCTCTTAACAAGTGATACATTGCTTGAGAAGTACCTTCATTTGTAGATATTTTTTTATCTAGAAATCATTGAATCTTTTTCACGTGCACATTGTGTGTGTGTGTGTGTGTGTGTGTGTGTGTGTGTGTGTGTGTGTGTGTGTGTGTGTGTAATTAAAATACTAGGGATGATTGCAAAAAGATCTCTTATTTTAATCTCTCTGCGTGGTCAGTGTTTTGATTATGCATACTTAGGCATGGAGCAGACAGTGAAGTATACATGCAGTCATATAAATTTTATGAGATAGGATGTAACTTATTTTATTTGTAATGGATATTCATAGCAATCTAGTATTTCACACGCTTGTGCTTACCTGAGATTTTGCAGCAAATGTTTCTCTTTTATTGCATTCTAGTTTTTAAAAATAATGCCTGTGGGCAAGAATTCCATATATTTGTTTAGTCATAAGCAGTCAGCTGACTAAGATCAAAAGATCCTAGGATGTACAAGGCAAGTCAGACAACAGGCCATGCATGCCTTGACAATACTTACCCTCAGACTCTACCCTCTTTTACAAGGAGAGTGATGCCTGTGTGGCCTAGAACTAATTTAACGGCACCCGTTCTGCTGTTCAAGAAATGTTTAAAGGATGAGAGGTGATCTCATTGCTTGGCATGCTGGTGGAATTTATCCCAGTGCATTAAGTATTGAACATATCTCTCTAGCCATTTTAATTATTTCTTAATAAAGGTTCAGCTCTCTGGTTTTGGTGTTAGGAATGCACTTTTGTTTATCTAGGAGAAGAAGTTCGAGAAAAACTGGATCTCTAAGAGTATGGCTAGCAAGACAGAGGTTTCCCTTCAGGAGCTTGTATGTTACTGAGCACAAGAATAATGACTTCAGTCTCTTCTGTTAGCTAAGAGATTGGAAACTAGCGATCCATTTTGTTAGGGACCTCTGTATTTTTTTTTTATTTTTTTTAATATATTTGTCTATATACATATCAAAGGGTACATTATATTCAACAGTAAGTCTGAACAGAGGAAAGTACAGAGGGTCGATGACTTCCCTTAGTTCTAGACGAGATGTCATTCACAACTAGTTCTAAAATGTAGATGGATTTTCAAATTATAGTCATCATGTGATGGTCAAAATAAAAGGAGCTATCAACCTTTGTGCCCAGATCCATTATCACTGATTCTTAAGGTAAACGGGTGTTTTCACTGAAGCTGGATGCATAGTGTTTCAGCTTCCTGATGCATAGTTTGAGTTGTTTTGCATGCACCAGGAATTGACTTTCATTACTTCAATTGGGAGTGTGTATGTATGTATCCAAAGGGGATTTAACACCAACACACAACCTGCAGTCATCATCAGAATTTTTTTAACCAGCGATCACTGTTATCAGTTTGGAGGTGTGAAAGATAGGTACCAAATAGAAGGTGACATAACTCAGGTCTTTAAGTGACACCACTGGTCACCTTGTCTCTATGGAGGCTTTACACACAATGTGCATCCTGTCTTACACCAGTTGCTATCCATCTCATCACAAAGGGATTTATGTTTAAGGCTACTGACTTATGAACAATGTCATCAAGTGGTATGGTATCAAATGCCTTGGCCTGATCAAGGTAGGCATCATGGATGTTTTAACCACTGCCAATAGCTCGAGTGACCTTCTGAAAGAAGCTGACAAGATTTAACAGGCAGGAGCTTCCTTTTAGAGAATAGACCTGTAGGAGGTCTACTTTAATCTGATCTGTGCTGATTATCATAATGTATGAGTTCAGTGTTAATGCTCTGCATAGATTTACAGGTAAGGTTCATAAGGGTGATGGGATGATATCTCATAGGATCAGTGATGGGTCTGCCCTAATGGACAGCTATTAGGAAGACCAAAGTTAAAGAGTTTGAGGATGAAATCAATGACTGCTTCTTTATCAATGCTTATTTGAAAAAAAAAAAAAAACGGTATGTTACCTAAACAACTCAAGGTAGTCCTAAAACCTCAGCAGGATGTAATTGACCAAACTCCAGGTACAGGAAATCACTGCTGACTACACAAATATATTAAAATGTAACCACATGTTATTCAACAACACATATAATAAATACAAAAAAATTATGATTAATAATAATGTTAAAAACGTCATTTACAATTTAGTGGCTTATAGTTTTAATGCACTGCTAATTTAACCTAGGAAATGAATTAGCTTGCAGCATCAGCTGATACAGTCCTTCTCTACAATCCAAGCCTTTATTCCCAAGCTCCACCTCGAACATTAGGAATGACATCTTCAAGCACAAAGAACATAAACATCTTATTCTCTGCACAATGTAATATGTTTATAAAGGCATTATTTTCATTTAAAGTTTTCAGATCATTATAATGCTCATAGATATGTTCCTTTAAATGCTTTCTGTCTTTCCCACATAGAAAAATTGACAAAAGTCACAATAGGCAAGATAAACCACTCTAGCAGAATTGTTATCACATTTGCAATATAATTTAAATTCAAAATCAATACGTTTTATTTTCAGGTTATGACCTACAGGGATATATTTTTTGTACTTATTCTTATATGTGCATTTGAATATTTATTGATGTTTCCTTTACATTTTTTAAGATTTTTAATATTTATTTATTAATGGTTGCGATTTGCTGAATTGAGTCACGTGATGTATTTTTTTATAATTTAAAGGATTTTCACTAATTAGTTCATATTCTGATACATTCCCAGGGATGAAAAGTATTAATTTGTTGTTGAATAACGTGTTGTTGAATTTTAATGTATTTGTGTATTAAACAGTGATTTCCTATACCCAGGATTTGTTTGGTTTACATCCTGCTAAGGTTTTGAGACTACCTTGAGTTTAATATGCTTGGTCTTTGTGATTACTTTAAGACTGTGTTCCTTAGTGATAATGAGAGCTGACTTAGGCAAGGTTTGAGGGGATCATTTCTGGGGAATTATTTGCTGCAAACTTGCTAACTAGTTAATTTGAAATGTATTTTTGGTGTGTGTGTGCGTGTGTGCGTGTGTGTGTGTGTGTGTGTGTGCATGCATATGTGACAGAGGTGTCCATTATGGAAATGATTAGAGCAGAACTGTGCATTATTTATTAGGACTTGCAATTATCCTTTGCGTTTGTTGCTAGTTTTCATTTGTGTGATGTTTTACTGTTTCTTTATAGTTTCTTTCAATTTCCAAGTATGTTTTTTAATGGTATTTTGATGATGTGGAGATCCTACCCTGCAAGGTAGTTAAAGGAGTTCTTCCTTCATTTAAACAGTTTGTCTATATCAATAGACCACGCCCACTCCTCATTTTTGAACTTACAGCCATATCTGGCTTTAGAGTAGACTGCTACATCAATGCAGTTTTCTACATTTATCTAAATGGGCATGCAAATCACCTGTGTAAATGGTTGCATAACTGGGTTCCACAGCTGTGCTGACATGGATAAAATTAGAGATTTCATCATACAGTTGTATGAGGTTGGTCTTTTTGAACTCTTTAAAAACCGTGATATTTGTAAATTGATGAAGTGGAAGTTTTAAGGGTAAACATAACCAGCTTATGGTCAGAAATTACTAATGGCTATGGTAGGAGAGCAGATAGGATCCATGTTTGTAAATAGTAAGTCAGGAATGTTTACACCTTTGGCACCCTTGCTCAGTTGAGGGGCAAGCTGATCCAGGGTGGCTTTTTTTGTTTGCCCAGTTGAAGAAATGCTGAACATATCCAACAATGGAAGTATATGATCTCCTGCCAAAGAAAAGAAAGATGAAGTCATAGATGATTAGAGAGCCATTGCTAATAGAGGTATCTTCTATGAATTACAGGAATTTATTTTGGTCATCTGGATGCATGAATAGTGATTAACAGAAGGTTATGATTTGGTTTAAGTTTAATGGTGTGATCTCAGGATTTGTTTTGAAGAGATATTTTCACTGACACTTCACCACCATTATGGTACATCAGAAGGGACAGAAAGCACTTTAAACACAAAACTCTGGCACAGAAGGAGGTGATGTCTAATGATTTGAACCATACCTCAGTAGCAATGCATACATGGATACATTTTAAATGCAGAAGTGCCTCAGGTTCAGGCAGTTTAGTGTTAAGACTCCTGACATTTAGTGGAGGTATAGTAATATCATCCACTTTGTTATTGAAGGTATTTGTCAGCATGAGATGTTCATTATTAGATGAACTCTGCCTAAAATGGCAAATGGTGGCAGTGAGAGCTTTAACCAGTATGTAGAAGTTCAGCAATTAACCATCTATTGCAAAGTAAGTTGAATGGCTGATTTACTCCCATGGTGGCAAGAGTAACCTAGCTGAAACGTGTATGGCAAGATTCAATATAGCCTTCTGCATGGTCTTGAGGGGTTTTCCTGACAGGATGATGGGCCTAACATGGGCTACAGTCATGTTGCAGTCATACTTGCTGGAGGAGATGATGCTGAGTGTCCAGGTTATGTCAGTTATCATACTTCTGGGAGACACCAGTCTTTCACCCCATCCTTCTACAATGAGTGTGAAATCTGTATGCCTAACAGTTGAGTCATTGATAACTAAAATGTTTACAGTAGTTGAATTATGCCTACTAGACATGTGAGTGATTTTCTCTTCATGACCATGATGATGTGCAGGTAAATGGAGTAGGTGTAATAAGGAGTTTATGCTAAAGCCTAGTCTTAAGAGTTCTTGGAGGGCTGGGTAGAGATTCCTCTGACAGCATTAGCATACGACAGTTTTGTATTGTAAGTAAAATGATGAGGCATTTGCATGAGTGGGAGTGTGAAAGTGTAATAATTATTGAGTGTAGTAGACTGAGAGAGGAATGACTCCATCTTGGTTAAGTATGTGTACCTCTTAGAAATGCATCTACAGTGCTATGTAATAAGGCATTATTAATGAGCATGAGAACTTTTTTTAAATGTCTTAGAGTATCAAATGCTAGAAGGTTGGCAATAGAGTGGGGATAGGTAGGTTTCCAATCCAGATTACCCCGCACTGTTATATGAACATAACCCTGCTAGGAGTAAATGGGTCACACTGCACTTAAGCCCAGTTCATGCAGAATGAAGACAAATGTGTAAAGAGTACTGACTAGAGGGGAAAAATGAGTGGCATTCACTACCCAATAATCAGCTACACAGTCGGTGTCATTATGTACCCAGTAAAAGCAAATGAGAACCAATAAAACCAGCTATAGATTCAAGACAATAATACTAAGCAGTTATGCTAATCTCAGTGGAACAACTAATACTAATTCCAAGATAGCTGCCACAATGTGGCAGAAAGCACTGTTACCAAAATTAAAAAAAATAAAAAAATAACAGAGAAAATTAAATGTAAATCAGACAAACAAGCTGTTAAAATCAGGAAAACTGAAAAATACTTTAAATGTACTAATAAAATGCAATAAAATTAACTTGTCTGACATTTCTTGAAGTACAAAAACACATGCATTTCAGTTAAAGCAACCAGCTGAAAACAAAGCAAGAAAGTTCAGATGAGAGCAGCTTATATCAGGCATGAACAGCAAGGATCGAGTGAAAAACAATTATAAACACAATCCAATAGTAAAGCTCTACCTAGATAAACCAGTAATTTGTCTATTCTCATTAGACTAACTAGTGCTACCTCTATAATCGCTACCATATCTGTCCGCACAATGCTGCTGGCAAACAATTATTAACACAGAAAATTAAATGCAAACCTGATAAACAAGCAGCTTAAAAATAAGCCGAATGAACAAATGATTTCAGTTGCTAATAAAATGGAAATATGGACTCTTTCTCTGAAGCCAATAAACACTTTTATGCTTTTCAGTCTGGGCACACAGGCTCATTCTCTGCTGTTGTGTTGGGTGGACAGCAAAAAACTCATCTAATCACACTATATACAGTAGAACCAAAGAAAAAAGCCATAAATTCAACAAAAATGTGCTGCGTTACCTAGACATATAGTGTACTCCCACTAGGCCAACTAGTGCTCCCTCCATGATAGCTACCACAATAAACTAGAAAATTATTTTCCGAATAAATATTAACAAGGGAATTTAAGTGTAAATCAGATAAACATGCAGTCTGAAATTGGAAGAAAAGAAAAAAAATTTAACTACAGTAATAAAATGAAAAAAAAAAACTTGCCTAAGTCTTGTGAAGTCAGACCACATACACAGTTCCTTGATGTGTTTCTCATAAAAAACTTTGTTTTTAAAACGTTTGATTTTGTACAATTAAAATTTAATTCTGAATTTAAGTCTGTTTGATAAATTATAACTAATTCAATGTCTTTGGGGTAATCCTCACATTTTATTAAATAATTTATTTCTAAACACTGCAGTCTTTGTAAATGATCCATAAACTTTGCCAATAATGCTTGGTGGAAAATGTTTTAGCATT
Organism: Protopterus annectens; assembly: GCF_019279795.1. NCBI lineage: Eukaryota > Metazoa > Chordata > Ceratodontiformes > Protopteridae > Protopterus > Protopterus annectens. The sequence goes on from NC_056744.1 coordinate 746,212,456, forward strand.
TCCAAAGTCGGTGTTGAAAGACTGAAGGAGCCTCAATAGAACCCTTTTCATTTATTAATTTAATTTAAAAAGTTGCATGTAAATACTTCAGAATTATTTAGATGTAATGACAACAGACATAAATTAGTATGTTCATTGAATTGCTCGCATAATTTATCTTTCTTGCAAAATTCACATATATACTCAGCACACTATTCAGAATTATATTTCTTAATATTGATCATCATTTCTTAGTAAGATATTCAACTATATTGATCCCTTATTAAAAAATGAATATAAGCATTTACTACAGTTAAACATAAAAAAGTTATGCTGTTACATAATGATTACTTGACTCTCTACAAAGAAGGAGCCCTGCATAAATTATCTTTTTTTTTATTTAGAGATTTCTTTATTTTTAATAAGCCACTTTCTTATCACATTATCAGTTTGTTCTTATGGCTTTGTGCAGTCTTCATGCATGGCACACTTCTCTAGTTTTCTTTCTTATAATATTCATGATTTTCATAACCTTTTATTACTTAACAATGCTAAAAAGCCGTAAACAATGATATCTCTTTACAAGGTTTTACAACATGTCCTGATTACAATTTTTCTAAAACCACAATTGTACCAGTTACAATACTATGCTATATGTTCCTCTCTTTATTTTCATAGTCTAACCCTCTATTCCCATGTGCCAGCAGAAGTGTCAGTTTAGTAATCTTACCTTTTTATATTATTATGTCATTTGTAAGTTTCTGACTCCATATCATGCATTTACTTCTATGTTTTTTCATTTTGTCACCATACTACTTTATCTTTCAAAGACTCTTGTCAATTATTTCTATTACTTCAGGGAGGGTCCATTACTTATTTATATCTGTTTTCCCTACCTAGCAGTAGTGTCAATAAAAGCATAATATGTTATGGTTTTGTAACTCCCTTGTCCAGCTCAGGTATCAGACTCTTTCTTTTAATATCCAGTTGCCACTTAATATTTTGCTAAGCAGCTCTTGGCATTTTACCTTAAAATCCTCTAATTTTATGCAGTTCAAAAATATATGCTTCCAATCCCCTTACTGATTTCAGTTGCATCTGCAATAGCTGCCTTGGACTCTTGGAGACATTTTACTAATTCTGTCTGGTGCGTAAAACTATGTATGCTGACATTTTCATCTGAATATCCTACATTTTCTAGATTTTATTGCTTTTCCTGGTGCTTAACATATATCAGCCTACTCCCTTTTTTAATATAATTTCTTATACTGCCTTTTACTAAACTTATATTTGCTTATTCACTATCTGAATGTCTCTGTGGTTATCACCCTGTAAGTGATATTCATTCATCTTTTGTTATTTGCTGCTGACTACCTCACTTCAAAGATTATGTTTAGCACTTGTTTTTTTTTATTATTGTTGTTATTATTATTCATTTCTCCACCTATATTCTTGTAGTATTGTATGCAATCCTATAAACCTCAGTACAGCTTTCAGCTTTGGTTTATATTTTCCAGAAAATATGCCTGACTAACAAAGTCTTCTCACTGTATCAGTTGCTCCCAGTAATAGATATTATTTTCTGTAACTCACCATCTTGCTAAAATTGTGGTGTCTATCTGTAAGTCAGTCTTACCTATATCTTTTGGACATACTAGTAAATTTCATTGAGTATAGGACTTCTTCCTCATAACTTTAGTAACTCCTGCTTGTGTTTAAATATGTAACCTTTGTATCCCAACCATGGCATTTTGTTGGAGCAGCATCATAGTTTTCCATTTCAAATACTACTTATTATTCTATACACAGTAGATAAGCCCCAGCTTCACTGCCTTGTGGTACTTTTCTAGATCAGGTAATACCATGCCCACTTCTTTCTTCTCTTATTAGATATATTGTCTACCAATTCTAAGTAAGCATTTTGGAGTGACATCCAGAAATTTTGCTCAAGGTTGCATATAAATGCTCAGCTAGCATATATCACCAGAAGTACTATAAATACCTGAACTGTTGGCATTTCTTGGTCTAAGGCCATTATCACGCCTTACCATTTGTATTGATATTGAGTAATTTTTCCCCTGACCTTCCCCCAAGTGTCCCTCGGTGGCTTGGCTGCTGTCTTTGCTGTACATATTCCCAAATACTTTATTTTATAGTACCCCATAGGAATGGGTAGTCTTTCACCAGTTGCTGTGTAGGTGCATTAATAATTTTGTTTTATCTTCACTAACCTTATAACCAGAGATCTGTAGGAACTGGCTTAATAACCTGAATATTTTTGCATATCCTGATCCATGTCAGTTAAATAGAAAATCATATCATCAGTTAACAAAGCTGTTTTTGTTTGTTTTCCATACCAATCCCATCCCCTAATGTTACTCTGTCTAATCATCCATGCAGTTTGCTCCATGCATATCGGAAGGGAAACAGGGGAAAGCTCTGACTTCTTCCACTACCTATTAAAAATTCCGATGTCAATTCCACACTTATTTTTAGCATGTCCTTTTAGGCACTATATATTTTCTCAGGAGTCCTATCTTATACATAGCTTCCAATAAAAAGTCCTAGATTATCTATTCAAATGTTTTTTTCTGCATCCAGACTTATTAGCAGTAGAGCTTTATTGATCCTTTTGCCTCTTGATGTATCATATGCAGTTTTAATATTTTGCCAAATGTTTATCTATGTTTCACAAATCCACAGTGAACCAAGTTTATTATCCCTGGTAGAATTTTGGCCAGTCTTTTAGCCGTAATTGTTATAAAAAAATTATAGTCATGATTAAACATCAAGACTGGGTGATAGTAACTATGCTCAACTGGTTCTTTCGCTCCTTTGAGATTACTGTAACTACCACTGTGTTCCATGTTTCTGGCATCTTTCTGCCCTTCAATATTGTACTGAACATTCTATACCATGTTACTATAACCCTTTCCTTACATGCTTCACATGCCTCTACTAGCAACTTTTACTACTCCATCTTGAGTCCAATTCTTTCTATTGTTAATCTTTACTCGGGTCTACAATTTCGTCCATAGTTATTATTTGAACAGAAGAAGTGACTGTTTCACTTTTTACTGCGCCACTCCATATCTTTGCTCTTGTCCAGTATTTTCTTCCTGAATACAAGGAACTGCTTCAATGGCCATATCTCCTTTTGTAGTTTTTGTCACTGATTACTGGTTTTCTGGCCATTATCTGAATGGATTTTCCTTATGCGACTTGGACATATCTTTTAAGGTTTTCCGGAACTTCCTCAAGGGCCATGGACGTTTTTGGTCCTGAGGGAAAAGTACTTTCAATATAGCTGATTAGCATAGTCTGAATTTGAGTTCATGCACAGCATTATATGTAGTGCAAATTTATTCCTCTTTCTATTGATTATTAGAGAAGCATCTTAATCAACAAAAAAACTCTTGTCATTCAATAGGAGTTCCTTCTCTTCCCTCCTCATCAGATTCAAAAGTTGTTCTTTTAATTGAAAGTTCTGAATTTCTACCCTAATTTGTCTTGAGAATTGGGTCCCTACTGTCACCAAGGAATAAACTTTATGGACTCTGTTAAGTAGGAATTTATCTCTCATGACTTCCATTCACAGAGTAAGATGTTATATCATAAAGTTTCTTTATTGTACCCTCAGATACATTGGGAAACATAGCTTCCCTCTTTGCTCACTGTCTTCTATCTCCATGAGTTTCTCACTCATTTCTTCCTGTGAAGCCTCTATTTCAACTACTCTCAGATTAAGTTCCTTGTTTTTGCAGGCAGGTAGTGTCATCCAAGTGAGTGGAAAGGGTACTTCCATGAACTCAATCCTCTTATTGTAATTGTTATGTTCTGTCAGGATTTCATAGGTTCATAGGTTCATAGGTAGATACTAGGCTATTGGCCTTAGGGCATAATTAAGCCTAGCCAAAATGTTTCGGCTTTCACCTCCCATGAGGTTTAGTTACCTGCACCTTTGTCAAGCAGGGCCACAGACGTGATTCCCGGGGTGAATTTTCTGTTTCCCATCCACTCATCAAGATTCCTCTTGAAGTGCGCTAGTGAGGGGCTCTGTCTCACATATATGGGGACCTTATTTCAGAGCAAGGGGAGTCTCTGAGACAAGAATCTGTCCCTCCAACAAGTCCTGTTTATTGTTGCTGTCAGGTTAATGTCCCTTGAGCATGTAACTCTGGTGAATTGGGTTTTCCTTTGGTGGAGCATTTCCAGCAATTCTGGGTTTGCCATAGCCTTGTATGTTAGGCATAGGTCACCTCTGAGCAGTCGGTACACGACCAAGTATAGTTTGAGTTTTTTTAGCCTTGTGGCATAGGGCATGTGTTTAAGGTCTATTATCCTCTTAGTGAGGTACTTTTGAGGCCTCTCCAGTTGTTGCAGATGTCTTGTAAGGTACATCCCAAACAGGGCATTGTATTTAATTACAGATTTAATGAGTGATGAGTAGAGGGGGACAATAACTTCCTTATTCCTAGATGCAAATCCTTTTGTGATAAGATGGGCCATGTAGAAGGATTTTCTAACCACTTTAGCGATATGGTTGTCGAAGGAGAGGTTAATATCCACCTGTGTCTCTAGGTCTCTTATCACACGCTCTGTGATAAGTGGGCTGCCACCTATGTTGTAATTTATTGGTACTTGTTTTTTCCCAAAAGGTATGACAATGCACTTTTTGACATTTAACTTGAGGCCATAATTTTGGCACCACGTATCTGTATCAGTGAGACCCCTCTGAAGGATGTCTACGTCAGTAGGAGTCTCAGTTATGGCACCCAGTTTGCAGTCATCTGCAAGCATTGTTAGCCATAATCCCTCCATGTTTGCTTGTATGTTGGAGAAATAGATGCCGAACAGGAGGGGGCCCAATACTGAGCCCTGTGGTACTCCACTAGTCACAGGTTTGGAGTCTGATCTAGCGTTCCCTATTCTCACCAAATGGGTTCTATCCATGAGCCAGTTGGCAACCCATCTTGTTACATGGGGGTTTATGTTTACGTTAGTGAGTTTATCTATAATTCCCGAGTGGGGAATGGTATCGAAGGCCTTGGCAAGATCAAGGTATGCTGTGTGGACCACCTTCCCTTCATCTATTGCATCAGTGACCTTTTTGAAAAAGTCAACCATATTGAGGAGATATGACCGTCCCTTTACGAACCCAAACTGGGTAGGGTCTAGAGTTTGTAGGTTCCCGATGTCTTTGTTTATGAGTTCCATGATAATGCGCTCCATGGCCTTACAGACTAGGCTCATCAGGCTGATGGGGCAGTAGTTCCTGGGGTCAGTGGTGGCACCTCCTTTGTGGAGAGGGATGACTGTTGCCATGTGCCACTCTGTGGGCACATAGCCTGAGGTGAGGCTGTGGTTAAACATGGTATTAAGGTGTGGGATTAATTCCTTTTGGAGTTCATGTATCACGCAGCCTGGGATGCTGTCAGGTCCCATGGATGTTGTGTTTTTCCTTTGGAGTGTGCTGTTTTCACATGGGTGTCTGTGATTTCAGGGGCAGCACAATCATCTGGTATGGATATGGGCCCTCTAGGTGGTGAGGGTGTGGTAAAGTTTGCACTGAACCTGTCTGCCAATATATTGGCAATATCAGTTGGTTCCATGACTTTTGAACCATTATGCTGCAGCTCAGAGCAGATCTGAGTGTTGCAGTTTAGGTTCTTGACATAGCTAAAAAATGCCTTGTGGTTGTCTTTGGTGTCTGTTACGATTTTTCTTTCAAAGTTCACCTTAGAGGTTTTTTGAGGGTTCTTAGCTTTTTGCTAAGGTTGGTCAGGCATCCCTTCCATTCCTGGGTTTTTACTCTTTTTTGTAATAATTTCTTCCTTTAATTGTAGAGCTTATTTATGTCCGGGGTCCACCAGACTGCTTTCCTCTTTTTGGAGGAATGGGTCTTGGTCTTGTTTGGGATAGCATGGTCCATGTACTCGTGTAAGTGCTTGTAGAGTGCTTTTGTATAGGATACAGTAGAGTCAATCATATTTACATTCTGCGTGGGAGTAACAAAATTTGCCAGCTCTGTCTTGAGTAGCATAAAGTTTGCTTTGGAGAAGTTTTTTACTGTGGTTTCCCTGGGGGGGAGGAATTTACCACAGTTGTGGAGCATTTATCCCCCATGATGGTGATAACCAGGTCCAGTATATTGTTACCTCTTGTGGGGATGCTAATAAGCTGGTCCAGGGCATTTGAATTTATATATTCGAGGAAGTGCTAAGCAAAGGTATTAGTGCTTCTGTAGTTTTACCAGTTAATGTTTGGGTAATTGAAATCACCCAGTATAAGGGTGTTTGGTTGGACCTTCATGTTTTCCAGTATCTCGAGGAACAAGGAGTGGGTGTTCTGGGTCAGGGATGGTGATCTGTAGCAAGCTACAATCTGAATTGCAGTTTTACCCATTGTAAGTTGCACTTGGATGATCTCCAAGGCATCATACTTTGCAACCAGTCTGGAGGTGTGATTATCCTTAATGAATATGGAAACACCTCCTCCCTTTGTATTTCGATCTGGGTTTTGTGGCCGAAATGTGTGATATGAGTTGTAGCCTGGTATCGCTGGGGTGCTCCCTTGAGCTTTGAACCAGGTCTCTGTTACTGCACAAATATCGGCGCTCTCCATATTGAGGAGTGCCTCGAGAGAGTGCATTTTGAGGTTTAAACTCCTAGCAATGAGCAGCATGACTCTCAGTTTTTTGTTGCTGGTACTTGTTATGGTGGTGGATTTGTCTCTTGAGCCTTGCAAAAAAAGGCACTATGGGGGTGACAGGTGCAAGCCATCTCTGGTGAAGCATCGAGGCTTCTCAAGCATGTCATCCCAGGCAGACAGATACTGGATCCCCTTTGAATGACACCAGAAACTTAGCCAATTGTTGAAATTTATCATTTTTTCTTGTACTGAGGTATCATTCTTTTTATTATCTCTGAAAACAGTTATTGTTTCCATGGAGATCCAGTGTTCATAGGTTCATAGATAGATACTAGGCTATCTGCCCTAGGGCCTATACAAGCCTAGCCAAAATGGTCCCTGACTTTCGCCACCCATTAAAGTTATTTTCCTGTGTCTCTGTTGAGGAGAGCCACAGAGGTGATCCCCAGGGTGAATTTCCTATTTCCCATCCAATTGTCTAGATTCCTTTTAAAGAGGGACAATGAGGAGCTTTGCTTGACATGAATGGGTAGGTTGTTCTAGAGTACAGGAAGTCTCTGGGACAGGAATCTATCCCTCCAGTATGCTCTGTTTATTGTGCTGACAAGGCTCAGGTCCCTGGAGCATGTGGCATGGAGAGATTAGGGTTTCTTTAAGTATAGCATGTCCATCAGAACTGGGTTTGACATGGCTTTGTATGTTAGGCAGAGGTCTCCTCCGAGTAGGAGATAAGCAACAAAGTAGAGCTGGAGTTTTTTTGAGGTGGTCTGCCTATGCCATCTTTTTGAGGCCAGTAATCTTCTTAGTGAGGTACTTCTGTGACATTTCTAGATGTTGCAGGTGTCTTGCGAGGTACATGCCAAATGGGTGTTGTACTCTATGATGGGTCTGATGAGGGAAGAGTAAAGAGGAACAACCTCTTTTTTTTAGTAGGAGAACCCTTTAGTGATGAGGTGTGCCATGTAGAAGGATTTCCTGACTACTGTGGTGATGTGATTGTTAAAGGAGAGACTAGTGTCCTCCTATGTCCCAAGGTCTCATCACATTTTTGGTGTTAAGTAGGCTAACACCTATGTGTTTGTTCATGGGTACAGTGTTTTTCCCAAAGGGGATGGCAATACATTTTTTGGCATTGAGCTTGAGGCCATGACTTTGACACCAAGCATCAGTCTCCGTGAAGTCCCTTTATAGAATGTCCACATCATTAGGCAATTCTATTATGGCTCCCAGTTTGCAGTCATCTGTGAACTTTGTTAGCCAAAGACCTGCCTGGACTTCTGAGAAATAGATGCCAAACAGGAGAGGACCCAGGACTGAACTCTGTGGTACTCCGCTTGTCACTGGTTTGAAGTCGGATTTGGAGTCATTTACTTTCACTGTGTGGGTTCTGCCCATTAGCCAGTTGGTCACCTATGTTGTGACATAGGGATTTATGCCTAGTTTAGTGAGTTTATCTATAATTCCAGAATGGGGGATGGTGTTGAAAGCCTTGGCGAGTTCAAGATAGGCTGTGTGCACCACCTTACCTTCATCCACGGCTCTGGTAACTGCTTCAAAGAAGGCAATCTTGTTTAGGAGACATGATCTACCTTTTACAAACCCAAATTGAGTGGGGTCCAGCATTTTCCAGTTACCTATGTCTTTGTTTATAGCTTCCATGATGATACATTCCATGGCCTTGCAGACCAGGCTCATCAGGCTAATGGGGCAGTAGTTCCCAGGGTCCTTGGTGGCGCTCCCCTTGTGGAGTGGGTTAACCATCACTGTGTGCCATTCAGTATGTACAAAGCCTGACGTGAGGCTATGATTGAACATGATAGTTAGGTGGGGCGCCAGTTTGTTCTGTAGTTCATGTAGAACGCAGCCTGGGATGTTGTCTGGTCCCATGGATGCTGTGTTTTTGCCTTTGGAGAGTGCAGTCTTAACTTGTGCATCTGTGATTACAGGGGCTATGCATTCTTCCAGTATAGGGATGGGCCCTTTGGGGGGTGGGGGGTAAAGTTTGCACTGAAACTATCTACCAGGATGTTGGTAATATCAGTTGGTTCTCCTGGGAGGAAGCTCCATTTTTTATGCAGGCTGTGCTGGTCTGGAAGGAAGCTCCATTTTTATGCAGGCTGCACTGGAAAAAGCTCTCTTTTTATGCAGGCTGGGTTAAAAATTCCTGAGGAGCTTCAACTTCCTCCATGCAGAACACCAAACATATGAAGACTTTCAGTCCAGGAACTCCAAACTCCAGGTCCACAAGACATCTGATGCCTGGTCTGACATTACTAAAATATCCTATTTGCAAATGCCATTCATGGCAGACACTGGATTGATCTTATAGGTTCATAGGTTGGTACTAGGCTATCAGCCCTAGGGCCTATGCAAGCCTAGCCATAACAATTCCCTGGATATTTCTTCCCACAATATTTACTTCTCTGGACCCCTGTCTAGCTGGTCGACTGACATGATCCCGGGGTGAATTTCCTATCTCCCATCCAATCATCAAGGTTCCTTTTGAAGAGGGCCAATGAGGCGCTCTGCTTGACATGTATGGGCAGTCTATTCCAGAGTATGGGGAGTCTCTGGGTAAGGAACCTATCCCTCCAGCAAGTTTTGTTCATTGTTCTGACAAGGTTTAGATCCCTGGAGCGTGTGGCTCTGAGGGATTGGGATTTCTTTAAGTGGAGCATGTCCAGCAGCTCGGGGTTCAACATGGCCTTGTATGTTAAGCAGAGATCGCCTCTGAGTAGACGATATGCCACATTGTATAGCTGGCATTTTTTTAGACAATCAGCACATGGCATCTGCTTTAGGCCTGTGATTCTTTTAGTGAGGTATTCCTGTGACCTTTCCATCTGTTGCAGATGTCTTGTGAGGTACATACCAAATAGGGCATGATACTCTATAATGGGTCTAATGAGGGATGAGTGCAGTGGGACAATGACCTCCTTTTTTCTGGATGAAATGCCCTTAGTGATGAGGTGTGCCACATAGAAGGATTTCCTGACTGTTGTGGCGATGTGGTTATCGAAAGTGAGACCACTGTCCACCTGTGTCCCTAAGTCTCTCATCACACGTTCAATGTTTAGTGTCCTGCCACCTATGTGGTAATTCATGGGTAGATGTTTCTTTCCAAAGGGGATAACTATATATTTCTTGGCATTAAGCTTGAGCCCATGGCTCTGGCACCAGGCATCTTTTATTGTAAGGCCCTTTTGTAGAATATCCACATCATTTGGTGATTCAATAATGGCTCCCAGTTTGCAATCATCTGCAAACTTTGTTAGCCAGAGTCCCTTAGTGTTGGCCTGTACTTCAGAGAAGTAGATGCCAAGCAAGAGTGGTCCCAGTACTGAACCCTGAGGTACTCCACTTGTCACTTATCTGGAGCTGGATTTGGAGTCGGCTACTTTTACAGTCTGGGTTCTGTCAGTAAACCAGTTGGCAACCCATCAAGTGATGTAGGCATCTATGACCAGCTTAGTAAGTTTATCTATGATTCCAGAGTGGGGGATGGTGTTGAAGACCTTGGCGAGGTCCAGATAGGCTGTTTGGACCACCTTACTCTCATCCACAGCTCTGGAGACTGATTTGAAGATGTCAATCAGATTCAGGAGACAAGACCGGCCCTTCACAAACACAAACTGGGTTTTTAATGTTGGAGAGCATTAAAAGGAAAAGCTGCATTTTTCTCAAGGGAGATCCCCACTAAATATCCAACAAAAAGTTTCACCTGCATGAAGAAAGCTCTCCTGAAATCTTGTACCCACAAATAATCCACCTGAAGTCAGACCTTCAACTGATAAGTTAAAACTTGTACTTTATTGCTCTGCTATTTCCCTGTAAGCTGCTGACCTGGGTCTAAAGACACCTGTTGTCTGCCCCCATTCTAATTTGTATCTCTCCTGTCTTTAACTTAGTTAGTCAGCCCCTGGCAGTAGTCCTTAGCCTGTAATCATTCCCTGGATATTGTATTACTTTCTTCCTTTTTCCTCTCCCAGTCCTGTAATTCATATACTGAACCCATAACTTGGAGTTAGAATAGCAAGCTAAGAAAAGCCCTCCAAGTATACCATTTATAATCCACACTCAGTTCATACAATAGAATACAATACAGCTATACTGACAGCAGAAATTAAATACTGTCTAAACTCAGCTTATAATAACACCATATACTTACCAATACCTTAAATAACAATCGGAGAGAGTTAACATTTTGGAGACTGTTGTTTGAGCCCCACTACGCTTCCCTCCCTGCCCCCAAATCTCACCCGCCCCCAGTACCTCTACATTTATAGGTACTTAACCACACCCCCTACTCAACTATCCTATCAGCCATTACCTCTACTCCCTTTCCTACCTGTTCTTCTATCCTATCACTTCTCTCTACATACTCTCCCCTCCCACTCTGACACCTCATATTGGTAGTAACTCCTTCTACTTTAGTGTCTGTCCAACAATTACCATTATGTTCCACTACTATATTCTACCCATTCTACTAATCGCTTACGCACTCACCCAGTACAAAAATCAGATGCTTACAGATCATCAATACCCTAAAGGGCATACTTCCTCCCCAACTATAAAGCATCACACTTTCAACCATATCTATGACAAAGGAATCAACTCAAGTTGTTATACACTTCTCCAGCCTACCAACCCCAGGCACACTAACTCCAAACCTAGAAAATACTATAAACTCATGTATAAACTATTGAGGCTTAAAGTTAAATACAGACCAAGTATCATACTCAGTGGAGACATTCACCCCAACCCAGGTCCTTCCACCTCTGATATATACACCCCCTCTAACTGTAACCTAAGTCAACTACCTAGAATCAGTAGACAAACTAACTCTCTCCTGACCTGTCATCTCAGTATTAGGAGTATTAATAACAAGTTACATGAACTGCATTCTCTCCTGGCTGTCCACTCTCCTGAGATACTCTGTCTATCTGAGTCCTGGCTAAAGCCTAGCACTGCTAACAATGAGGTGTTTCCTCCTGGCTATAATATACACAGGCTAGATCATGTTTCCAGGAAAGGGGGTGGGGTAGCCATACTATGTAAATCTGAGTTGAACCTGACCAGAGATGTAAACCAACCACCTCAGATTAACAACTCCAAGATTCTTGCCACTAAACTGCAGCTTTACAAAAGTAAATGCATTAACATAATTTGCATGTATATCCCCCCAGGCAATAACATTGCCACACTGGAAGAAACTCTTCACTGGCTATCTTGCCATTACCCCCAAGAAAACCTACTGCTGGGAGACCTTAATATAGATTGGGGAACCTGTTCCTCTGAATCCCCCTCTACCCACATCAATCTGAATGCTTTCACACAAACTATAACTACCACTACCAGGCTAGGTAAACCCAACCAAAAAGAAAGTATACTTGACTGGGTGCTTGTAAATAGTAATCCCCAACTTTACACTGTGGGGACCTTCCCCAATGGTCTAAGTGATCATCTCCTCACTTATGTAGTTAAGCAAAAAGTTATTAACCCACAACCACCCATACTCAGGAAAGTCAGGCACAATAAAGACTTAGATCAGGCTGAATTCCAACAGGAACTTATCTCTTGCAACTGGTCTGTACTAAAACACTTCCCCCTAGAGGAGGCAGTACTTTATTTTAACAATACATTTCTAGAAATCCTTAATCTGCATGCACCTATCCACTCAAAGTGAATGAAAGCAACTACAGCACCATGGCTTACCAAAGAGTCCAGGCAAAAAATCCATATTAGAAACAAATTATGGGCTCATTGACGGTTCACTAAAGACACCATAGACCATGTTAAGTACAGACAAGTCAGAAATTATACCAAAAAAGCAATTCTAAATGACAAAAAACAATACTACTGTAAAATCCAGACTGAAAACCAAAATAATCCTCAAAAGTTCTGGGCAAGTCTAAATAGCCTACTCCACCCAGGAAAAACATCCACTCCCATCCCCACTGGTTTTACTGACAAATCTCGTGAAGAGGTCTTAGACAATTTCAACTGCTTTTTTACTGGTTCATAGGTTAGTACTAGGCTAACTGCCCTTGTGAGCCATTGTAAGCTTAGCCAATTATCATATTGAGAGACTCAAACCCTGCACCTTTTGTTTATAAGGCAAACACCTTAACCATTAGGCCACCCTCCCAACCTTTTTACTGAAACAATTCAAACCCTAGCTAGCCAACTTCCTCCTAGCTCCCCCAGCCCTGACAATACCACCCCTTTAGATAGACTCTCATTTAGCTTCCAACCAGTTCCCATTTCACTCATCCGCACCCTTATCAAAAAATTAAAACCCACCACTCTATCTGCTGACCAACTACCCGCTGAATGCTTTCAAAAATCAGCGGATGCTATAGCTTATCCAGTATCAATATTAATTAACCATACCATAGCAGAAGCAAAAATTCCCACCATTTGGAAAACATCCTATATTATCCCACTACATAAAGGAGGCTCCTACACTGAATTCTCCAATTACAGACCCATAGCTATACTTTCATCACTTGCAAAAATATTGGAAAAATGTATACACAAACAACTCATGCACCACCTAATCCAAAATCACCTCATGTCTGATACCCAACACAGCTTTCGACCTTACCACAGTACTACCTCAACCCTACTTGCCTTTATCAACACAAACAACAACTGTAATAATAATCGCATCTCCTCGGTCCTCTTCTTGGATCTCTCCAAGGCATTTGACATGGTAGATCACCAACTTTTGTTACACACTATGCAAACATTCAGTCTAGACTCTAATGCCCTATTATGGTTCAATTCCTACCTGACTGGGAGGCAACAGGCTGTTCTCTGGCAGAACAAGCTTTCTATACTACTACTAAACACCCTTGGAGTACCACTAGGCTCCATATTAGGGCTCCTACTCTTCTCAATTTTCATTAATGACTTATATACTGTCATCCCAAATGTCAGCTGTATCTAATACGCTGATGACTCCACTCTGGTTTGTTCAGCCACATCTCCCTCAGATTTGAAGAATGCTACCCAGTCCACCTTTAATATTGCACAAAAGTGGCTCACTAGTCGCCGGCTATTATTAAAATCCCAAAAAACTAAAATGTTGCTTTTCACACCTACTCAAAGGTCTGCAACTTTCTCTTTCACCATTAACACAAAAGATGGTACTTTTATCTCCCCAGACCCCTCTACAAAACTGCTCGGTGTCATTATTGACAATAACCTAAAATTTGAACTTCATGTTAATCAAATAATAAAGAACACCAATAAAAAACTTGGTTCATTGTATAGAATTAAAGCCTTTCTAACCCCTCCAGCTAAGATTGCCATTGCCCGCTCTCACCTAATTTCAACACTTACATATGGTTCCCCCTTCTGTCTATGCTAAACAAGTCACTACTTAACAGACTATCTGTTACAATCACATTGCCAGATTTTTCACTGGTCAGCCATGCAGAACCCACCACTGCATTAACTTCAAACATCTTGAGTGGTCCAGTCTCATACAATATAACCTTCTGATCATAGCTAACAAGATTCTCTATAATCCAGATAACACACCAGCTCTTAGAAATATTATCACCGCCCAAAAAACCAGAGACTGCTTCGATACTCTAATAAACTTCAAATTCTTACAATCAAAACCAACAATACAGCAGGAGTATCTCTCTTGGCAAACTCTGCAGGCAGAACATGGAATCAACTCAGAGCTGACATTACTATGCTCTCCTCCCAACGTAAATTTAAGAGCAAACTCAAATAACATCTGGCACTAAACTGGCTCTGTCACTGTAATGAACCTGGCTAGCCAGCTTTAATAAATGTACCAAAATCTACTAGATGTCAATGCTAATGCGTTTTCAATTCTCCTCACTGTAACTAGTACTTACAAATGTCATGAAACTGTCTACATTTGAATGTCAAAATATTAACTGTAAAGGCTTACTTGTATTTGTCTGCATTGCTACACTCACCTTTGTTTCTGTTTATTGTCCTTATTACTATGTTTTATTATGTATACTCTGGAGCTTTTCTCCCCGAGCCTCCGCTGAAAATGGACATGTATCCAGTCGGACTATCCCGGTCAACAAATGTAAAATAAATAAATAAATATCTAGTGCCGTTGTTCTGTTCCTTCTTCTTCTTCTTGTGATAGGCAAGATGATGACCACTCTCAGCTCCTGCCTTATTTGCTTCAACTCATGGTTCATGTTCCTCATCCTTCTTTCTTAATTTAGTTCCAGGTGTTCTACCTTTTCCTTTTTTTTACACATCCATGCTGGGTCTGCTTTCTGCTTTGTTTTATCACAAAACTTTTTTTACAGAGTTCCAATAATTATCATACTTTTCTCTTAACAGGTGGAGAGAGTGCAAGCCTATGACCTCTCAGCTTAGTACCATACTTAAAGTTGATCTGCATAAATTATCATAAGCAGATTTTGTATGTGTGAAAATACATCTGCTACATTGTTTTTGTAATTATATTCAACCTATGTGGCTATTCCTATTAGATAATTTGGGTGATCTGTCTATTATTAGAAATATACAGGACCACACATGATATAAATATCTGTTATGTGTCCAATTCAGTAATATTCATCAAAAGTTATTTATCAGCTATGTATTAGATATAGTATACAAAGTAGTTGAACAGGGTAAACGCCCACTCCAAACAGCAAATAAAGCTATAAAAACGTAACAAAGGATAAGGGCGAAACACAGCTTTAAGAGACAGCTAGATAGAATGTCACTAATATATCTCATCAACCTCAAGAAAATAGACTTCCAAGGTATAAAATCCGTTCTCTTTATTACAAGCAGGTACCAGAGTTAGCGCTTTCACCTTGCGGTTTCATCAGACTCAATACAAAGTACATAACAATGAGTCTTTAAATACTTAAAAAGGCGGGAAAAAACAAACAATTAAAGGTTCTTGACAACAAATTAAATGCTTAGCAACCAACTCATCCAACAAATTCATCTATAAATCTATATACATCATTAAAACATCATTAATAAAATAATCTAAAACCTTATATCAACTTTCTAACTACCAATTCATATTAATAAAAACATATAAATTAGATACTTTATTTAATTTTGAGTCTTCTCATCCTTAAAAAAGGTTTTAAGGAGACCTTAGCATTAAGCCCAGGGGCCATATCTGATCTCAACTTCAAAATCCATGCATTTTCCCTACTCTCAGTGATGGCCCAAATATCCCCACCTCTAGTGGTAGCACTAATCTTCTCTATAATCCTGAAACTAAATGTATGGGAACAATCTGTGTCCATAACATGTTAGTACTGTATCTCCATTATGTAATGTTCAGAATGTATCTGTTGGAAGCAATTTTAAGACCGTTAGTATTACGTCCACTGTGGATCCCGCCTTTTTAAGTATTTAAAGACTCATTGTTATGTACTTTGTATTGAGTCTGATGAAACCAACTCTGGTACCTGCCTGTAATAAAGAAAACGGATTTTATACCTTGGAAGTCTATTTGATCTTCAGAAAGCTGTCGTTTGGAGGTTGATGAGATATATTAGTGACATTCTATCTAGCTGTCTCTTAAAGCTGTGTTGTTCAACTACCTTTTACACTAATTTGTTATCTTGCTGCTCGTGTTGGAACAGGGGCATGGCTGACGTTATGACGGAACAAATCGAATTACCGTATGTAATAAAGGATACCGCTGGTGGTGACGCCAGTGGCAATATTTGTATGAATAGAATTTCGAATGTGGCCGGACTTGACCATCATAGAGTTGGTCTTTCAACAGAGAGGTTTGCTGACTGCCTTAGAGAACGTACCAATCCCTTGGCTTTGTATCAAGAACCGGAAGGGTCGCAGGGAGATGACGTTGAGTTCCTGGATCAAGAGGGACTTCGTGTTGGTTTGGAAGCAATGGAATCCGACTTCATTAAATTGAAGAGGATGCAGATGCAGAGGTTGCATTTCGACGTTTGCATACAACGAAGTGTTATACCGAGGGGCTTACGAGTCCTCAAGATGCCGACTACAGGGACTAGCCATCCGGAGTTGTTATTTCGGTGGCAGCAATTAAATATCGAGGTAAGCCTAAACTACATGCGTCTTTTGAATGAATATTACGCCCCTATAGAGGAAGAACTTAGACGTAGTATACAAGCTCAACACGAGCAGTTGGTTTTGTGCTTTTCATTACCAGTCATAGACAGCCATTTGTGTCAAATGCTAGATTCTGTTGGTCAGTATGAACGGAGACTTCTGGGACAGAAGAGACAGAAGCTACATAGGGACATTGTGGACTTCAGATGTGGTAACATCTTTACTTGGCCTCGTTTTAACCAGGGACAAGTGAACAATGCCGGTGTTGATCGGGACAGTTCAAATATAACATCTTCTGATGTACGAGAATCTAGACTAACAGGACAAGTGGTACTCCAAAGTGATGGAGTTGCTCCTGATATTAATATCAGAACTGACAACAATACCTCTGGGACTGATGTTATTGATAGTACAGAATTGAATGCAGTTAATGAGTGCATAAGATCTGAAGGCACGGTGAATCATAATACTAACGTTGTTAGTACTGTATCTCCATTATGTAATGTTCAGAATGTATCTGTTGGAAGCAATTTTAAGACCGTTAGTATTACGTCCACTGTGGATCCAGTGGTGAGGAGTAAGACGAGGAGACCAGGCTTTCCACCTGAGGCTCCCCCCTTCACCCCTCCTCATGGCGTTGAGCCACCTTTACGCTTTGATAAGTCGCACCCTTCTCCCATCAGGACAGATCAGAGGGATGTGAGGGTGAGGTCCCAAAGCAGGGGGAGGCAGAAGAGGAAGTTGCCGGCTGGAGCCCCTATGAATATGAACTTGAAGAAAATGTGGCAGGGGAGGGGGACTCTTTAGTTTTTAATATTTCCTCTCGTGTGCTTTCTAGTGCTGAGGAATCTGTTTTAGCTAAGGGTTTGTCCTTTATCCCCACCACATATAGTACTATTGAGGAGTCCCTACGTGATTTTAAACTCTATGTTAGGAATTTATCATTGAAATTGATGTTTAATGATAATAATGATGATAAATTTGTTCATAGTGGTTTTAAAAAACCTAGTGTTTATATCCCCCCTATGCACCCGTTATTGGGAGCATTCAGTAAATTGGTTGAGGAAGATATTTATAGGATGTATGATGAGAGACAAAGAAGGCAGGATAATTTAACATATGGTGAGAGAACAGCACTTAGAACACTGATGAATGATTATTCAATCACCCTGAGGCCAGCGGACAAGGGAGGAGGAATTGTGGTGATGGATACATCAGAGTATTTGGATGCTGTTAGGAGAATGCTAGGTGATTGTAAATTTTATGAACGTGTCCCTTATGACTCTTTAGCTAACTATAGTGTGAAGATTTGTGGTGTCTTAGAGGATTTGTTAATTAGGGGCCTCATAGATGATTGTATGTTCTCTTTTTTGGAAGTACCCCATCCTTTAGTCCCGGTTGTTAAGGGGCTTCCTAAAATTCATAAGAGCTTAGTTAACCCACCACTTCGGCCCATTGTGTCAGGTGGTGGGTGGTTAACAGAGCCTTTTTCCCTATATTTAGAGAAGTTCTTGAGACCTGTTGTTGATGCCCACCGGTTCATTTTGAGAGATACTAAACAGTTCTTGGTAGATCTCTATGAACATTTGAGGGATGCATCTGATCATCAAGACTGTTTGTTTGTTACTTTGGACGTGAATTCCTTGTTCACTGTTATCCCCAACCAAATAGGTTTGGATTATATTAAGCGACATCTTAATAACCATTCTGGATATAGTGAAGATAGAATCAGTGTTTTATTAACTTTTTTGGATGTTGTTTTACACACCAATGTATTTGGCTTTGAACAGGAGTTTTGGCACTTCTTGTGCCAATAGCTACGCCAACCTGTTCATGGCTGAATGGGAGGTTGATTACATGATTCCTCATCCCAGCTTCCAAGCTCATGTTACTTTCTACAGGCGTTTTGCAGATGACCTCTTCCTGTTATGGAAGGGGTCTGCTGAACAGCTTGTATCTTATATAACTGATTTGAATGCTTGTACTGAGTATCTTAGGTTCAGTTATGAGTTTTCTTATCACAAGCTCCCTTTTTTGGACATATTTGTTGAGCGACTTTCTAATGGCATTATCAACACTGGGGTCTATAGAAAGCCATGCCATAAAAATTCCATTTTACATAGACATAGTATGCATCCTGGTTATATTTTTCATAATATTGTCATGGGACAGAGTATGAGGGCTTCTAGGTACAACCCCACAGAGGAAGGGTTCCAACAGGACTTATTAGATTTAGACAGGAAGTTGGCCTTACGGGGTTACAAGATGGATGACATTATTAGAGGACATGAGGATATATTTGAATTGAGATCTGAAGCAGCTGCTCCGTATTTCTCTGAATCAAGCCTTGACATGGATACACGAGGCCTTACTAACACCAACACTCATGGCTCTACTGCCTTCTCTTTGTTTTATACTAAAGATGTGGGCAGTATTAAGGATGTGGTGAGGAAGCATTGGGATATATTGTTGGTGGATCCACACATCCATGGCATTGTCGGTGATGGCCCACGATTTAGGTATAAGAACAAAAAGAATATCAAGAGGCTGTTATGTGATAGGGTGATTAATAATCCTGGAACTACAATTCCATTTGGAACCATGAAATGTGGCAAATGTAATTTTTGTGACTTCATTTGTGGGGACCCAGTTTTTATTCATCCTACGACCCACAATTCTTACGCCTTTAAGACTAGAGGTGATTGTATGTCCAGGGACCTCGTTTATCTGGCTATAGCCGTCTGTTCGGCCATTCTAATGAGGTAAGACGAACAGATGTTTAGAACATTTGTACAATATTAGGGTTAAAAAC
The DNA here is from genome assembly GCF_019279795.1 of Protopterus annectens. Taxonomy (NCBI): domain Eukaryota; kingdom Metazoa; phylum Chordata; order Ceratodontiformes; family Protopteridae; genus Protopterus; species Protopterus annectens. Next base: position 746,231,975 of record NC_056744.1, read on the forward strand.
GTTACAAATGCATTAGCCAAACATGTTATGGACACAGATTGTTCCCATACATTTAGTTTCAGGATTATAGAGAAGATTAATGCTACCACTAGAGGTGGGGATATTTGGGCCATCACTGAGAGTAGGGAAAATGCATGGATTTTGAAGTTGAGATCAGATATGGCCCCTGGGCTTAATGCTAAGGTCTCCTTAAAACCTTTTTTAAGGATGAGAAGACTCAAAATTAAATAAAGTATCTAATTTATATGTTTTTATTAATATGAATTGGTAGTTAGAAAGTTGATATAAGGTTTTAGATTATTTTATTAATGATGTTTTAATGATGTATATAGATTTATAGATGAATTTGTTGGATGAGTTGGTTGCTAAGCATTTAATTTGTTGTCAAGAACCTTTAATTGTTTGTTTTTTCCCGCCTTTTTAAGTATTTAAAGACTCATTGTTATGTACTTTGTATTGAGTCTGATGAAACCGCAAGGTGAAAGCGCTAACTCTGGTACCTGCCTGTAATAAAGAAAACGGATTTTATACCTTGGAAGTCTATTTTCTTCGAGAAGCTGTGTCGTTTGGAGGTTGATGAGATATATTAGTGACATTCTATCTAGCTGTCTCTTAAAGCTGTGTTTCGCCCTTATCCTTTGTTACGTTTTTATATGTATTAGATATGTCTGAGTCAAATTTTTAATTACCATTTATTAGATATGAAGAAGAGAAATCATCTTGAATATCTGGTTTCTTTCACCAAGATTATTCTAGCAGCATAGAAACTTTAAGAGGCTCAGATAAGTTCTCTACCACTTAAATTCTTAATGTACTCTGTTAGAAGAATTAATCTCAGGTTAATACTTATTATGATGATGGCCACAGTGTGGTTTCTTTCACATTGTTGCCTTTTGTGATGTTTGTCAACACAAAGCCAGCCTTAACTATACAGCATAATAAGTAAGATGGCAGGTTTAGCACTTGCTATGTTCCTTTCCTTCTGTGATCAGAGGGATCAAATGCATTGTGATATTTACCACTACTTACTGGGATCATTTGGATAATGTATATGTGTTTGTACACATGTACACGTGTGTGTGTGTATGTGCATGTGTGCATGCATGTTTTTAAGTGTATAATGTAAAGCATTTTTACTTTATTGTAAATCTATCATGCTATTTTGAAATGATTGTTTCAAACATTTTTCGTAGTATTTTATACTGTGGCATTTGCTATGTGTAGAATTTGGGAAAAAAAGTGTGATTTACTGTTTTGAAAAAAAGCAGGGAAAGTTAAAATTAATAATTTTGATTAATAAATATACATTTGTTCTAAAAGAAAATTAAGGTATACCTCTTGTGAAATCACTTCAAGGAAAAAGGAAAAAATGAAGTCTCAGACACGTTTTGTGAACTAGTGTGTGGTTTATTCTCAGACACGTTTTGTGAACTAGTGTGTGGGTTAGTCTCAGACATGTTTTGTGAACTAGTGTGTGGGTTAGTCTCAGACATGTTTTGTGAACTAGTGTGTGCTTTAGTCTCAGACACACTTTGTGAACTAGTGTGTGGGTTAGTCTCAGACATGTTTTGTTAACTAGTGTGTGCTTTAGTCACAGACACACTTTGTGAACTAGTGTGTGCTTTAGTCTCAGACACGTTTTGTGAACTAGTGTGTGGGTTAGTCTCAGACATGGTTTGTGAACTAGTGTGTGCTTTGGTCTCAGACACACTTTGTGAACTAGTGTGTGGGTTAGTCTCAGACATGTTTTGTGAACTAGTGTGTGCTTTAGTCTCAGACACACTTTGTGAACTAGTGTGTGCTTTAGTCTCAGATGCACTTTGTGAAATAGTGTGTGCTTTAGTCTCAGACACACTTTGTGAACTAGTGTGTGCTTTAGTCTCAGACACACTTTGTGAACTAGTGTGTGCTTTAGTCTCAGACACGTTTTGTGAACTAGTGTGTGGGTTATTCTCAGACACGTTTTGTGAACTAGTGTGTGGGTTAGTCTCAGACATGTTTTGTGAACTAGTGTGTGGGTTAGTCTCAGACATGTTTTGTGAACTAGTGTGTTCTTTAGTCTCAGACACACTTTGTGAACTAGTGTGTGGGTTATTCTCAGACACGTTTTGTGAACTAGTGTGTGAGTTAGTCTCAGACACGTTTTGTGAACTAGTTTGTGGGTTAGTCTCAGACACGTTTTGTGAACTAGTGTGTGCTTTAGTCTCAGACACACTTTGTAAACAAGTGTGTGGGTTTATCTCAGACACGTTTTGTGAACTAGTGTGTGGATTAGTCTCAGACATGTTTTATGAACTAGTGTGTGGGTTAGTCTCAGACACGTTTTGTGAACTAGTGTGTGGGTTAGTCTCAGACATGTTTTGTGAACTAGTGTGTGGGTTAGTCTCAGACATGTTTTGTGAACTAGTGTGTGGGTTAGTCTCAGACACACTTTGTGAACTAGTGTGTGGGTTAGTCTCAGACACGTTTTGTGAACTAGTGTGTGCTTTAGTCTTCGACACACTTTGTGAACTAGTGTGTGCTTTAGTCTCAGACACACTTTGTGAACTAGTGTGTGCTTTAGTCTCAGACACACTTTGTGAACTAGTGTGTGCTTTAGTCTCAGACACACTTTGTGAACTAGTGTGTGCTTTAATCTCAGATGCATTTTGTGAACTAGTGTATGCTTTAGTCTCAGACACACTTTGTGAACTAGTGTGTGCTTTAGTCTCAGACACACTTTGTGAACTATTGTGTGCTTTGGTCTCAGACACACTTTGTGAACTAGTGTGTGCTTTAGTCTCAGACACACTTTGTGAACTAGTGTGTGCTTTAGTCTCAGATGCACTTTGTGAACTAGTGTGAGCTTTAGTCTCAGACGCACTTTGTGAACTAGTGTGTGCTTTAGTCTCAGACACACTTTGTGAACTAGTGTGTGCTTTAGTCTCAGATGCACTTTGTGAACTAGTGTGTGCTTTAGTATCAGACACACTTTGTAAACCAGTGTGTGGGTTAGTCTCAGACACGTTTTGTGAACTAGTGTGTGGGTTAGTCTCAGACACACTTTGTGAACTAGTGTGTGGGTTAGTCTCAAACACACTTTGTGAACTAGTGTGTGCTTTAGTCTCAGACACACTTTGTGAACTAGTGTGTGGGTTAGTCTCAGACACGTTTTGTGAACTAGTGTGTGCTTTAGTCTCAGACACACTTTGTGAACTAGTGTGTTGGTTAGTCTCAGACACGTTTTGTGAACTAGTGTGTGCTTTAGTCTCAGACACACTTTGTGAACTAGTGTGTGGGTTAGTCTCAGACACACTTTGTGAACCAGTGTGTGGCTTAGTCTCAGACACACTTTGTGAATTAGTGTGTGCTTTAGTCTTAGAGTCACTTTGTGAACTAGTGTGTGGTTAGTCTCAAACACGTTTTGTGAACTAGTGTGTGCTTTAGTCTCAGACACACTTTGTGAACTAGTGTGTGGGTTAGTCTCAGACACACTTTGTGAACCAGTGTGCGGGTTAGTCTCAGACACACTTTGTGAACTAGTGTGTGGGTTAGTCTCAGACACGTTTTGTGAACTAGTGTGTGCTTTAGTCTTAGACAGACTTTGTGAACTAGTGTGTGGGTTAGTCTCAGACACGTTTTGTGAACTAGTGTGTGCTTTAGTCTCAGACACACTTTGTGAACTAGTGTGTGGGTTAGTCTCAGACACACTTTGTGAACTAGTGTGTGCTTCAGTCTCAGACACACTTTGTGAACTAGTGTGCGGGTTAGTCTCAGACACACTTTGTAAACTTGTGTGTGGGTTAGTCTCAAACACATTTTGTGAACTAGTGTGTGCTTTAGTCTCAGACACACTTTGTGAACTAGTGTGTGCTTTAGTCTCAGACACACTTTGTGAACTAGTGTGTGGTTTAGTCTCAGACACGTTTTGTGAACTAGTCTGTGCTTTAGTCTCAGACACACTTTGTGAACTAGTGTGTGGGTTAGTCTCAGACACGTTTTGTGAACTAGTGTGTGCTTTAGTCTCAGACTCACTTTGTGAACTAGTGTGTGGGTTAGTCTCAGACACACTTTGTGAACCAGTGTGTGGCTTAGTCTCAGACACACTTTGTGACCTAGTGTGTGCTTTAGTCTCAGACACACTTTGTGAACTAGTGTGTGGGTTAGTCTCAGACACACTTTGTGAACAAGTGTGTGGGTTAGTCTCAGACACACTTTGTGAACTAGTGTGTGGGTTAGTCTCAGACACGTTTTGTGAACTAGCGTGTGCTTTAGTCTCAGACACACTTTGTGAACTAATGTGTGGGTTAGTCTCAGACACGTTTTGTGAACTAGTGTGTGCTTTAGTCTCAGACACACTTTGTGAACTAGTGTGTGGGTTAGTCTCAGACGCACTTTGTGAACCAGTGTGTGGGTTAGTCTCAGACATACTTTGTGAACTAGTGTTTGGGTTAGTCTCAGGCACACTTTGTGAACTAGTGTGTGCTTTAGTCTCAGACACACTTTTTGAACTAGTGTGTGGGTTAGTCTCAGATACACTTTGTGAACTAGTGTGTGCTTTAGTCACAGACACACTTTGTGAACTAGTGTGTGCTTTAATCTCAGATGCATTTTGTGAACTAGTGTATGCTTTAGTCTCAGACACACTTTGTGAACTAGTGTGTGCTTTAGTCTCAGACACACTTTGTGAACTATTGTGTGCTTTAGTCTCAGACACACTTTGTGAACTAGTGTGTGCTTTAGTCACAGACACACTTTGTGAACTAGTGTGTGCTTTAGTCTCAGATGCACTTTGTGAACTAGTGCGTGCTTTAGTCTCAGACGCACTTTGTGAACTAGTGTGTGCTTTAGTCTCAGACACACTTTGTGAACTAGTGTGTGCTTTAGTCTCAGACACACTTTGTGAACTAGTGTGTGCTTTAGTCTCAGACACACTTTGTGAACCAGTGTGTGGGTTAGTCTCAGACACGTTTTGTGAACTAGTGTGTGGGTTAGTCTCAGACACACTTTGTGAACTAGTGTGTGGGTTAGTCTCAAACACACTTTGTGAACTAGTGTGTGCTTTAGTCTCAGACACACTTTGTGAACTAGTGTGTGGGTTAGTCTCAGACACGTTTTGTGAACTAGTGTGTGCTTTAGTCTCAGACACACTTTGTGAACTAGTGTGTTGGTTAGTCTCAGACACGTTTTGTGAACTAGTGTGTGCTTTAGTCTCAGACACACTTTGTGAACTAGTGTGTGGGTTAGTCTCAGACACACTTTGTGAACCAGTGTGTGGCTTAGTCTCAGACACACTTTGTGAATTAGTGTGTGCTTTAGTCTTAGAGTCACTTTGTGAACTAGTGTGTGGGTTAGTCTCAAACACGTTTTGTGAACTAGTGTGTGCTTTAGTCTCAGACACACTTTGTGAACTAGTGTGTGGGTTAGTCTCAGACACACTTTGTGAACCAGTGTGCGGGTTAGTCTCAGACACACTTTGTGAACTAGTGTGTGGGTTAGTCTCAGACATGTTTTGTGAACTAGTGTGTGCTTTAGTCTTAGACAGACTTTGTGAACTAGTGTGTGGGTTAGTCTCAGACACGTTTTGTGAACTAGTGTGTGCTTTAGTCTCAGACACACTTTGTGAACTAGTGTGTGGGTTAGTCTCAGACACACTTTGTGAACCAGTGTGTGGGTTAGTCTCAGGAACACTTTGTGAACTAGTGTGTGCTTTAGTCTCAGACACACTTTGTGAACTAGTGTGTGCTTCAGTCTCAGACACACTTTGTGAACTAGTGTGCGGGTTAGTCTCAGACACACTTTGTAAACTTGTGTGTGGGTTAGTCTCAAACACATTTTGTGAACTAGTGTGTGCTTTAGTCTCAGACACACTTTGTGAACTAGTGTGTGCTTTAGTCTCAGACACACTTTGTGAACTAGTGTGTGGTTTAGTCTCAGACACGTTTTGTGAACTAGTCTGTGCTTTAGTCTCAGACACACTTTGTGAACTAGTGTGTGGGTTAGTCTCAGACACGTTTTGTGAACTAGTGTGTGCTTTAGTCTCAGACTCACTTTGTGAACTAGTGTGTGGGTTAGTCTCAGACACACTTTGTGAACCAGTGTGTGGCTTAGTCTCAGACACACTTTGTGACCTAGTGTGTGCTTTAGTCTCAGACACACTTTGTGAACTAGTGTGTGGGTTAGTCTCAGACACACTTTGTGAACAAGTGTGTGGGTTAGTCTCAGACACACTTTGTGAACTAGTGTGTGGGTTAGTCTCAGACACGTTTTGTGAACTAGCGTGTGCTTTAGTCTCAGACACACTTTGTGAACTAATGTGTGGGTTAGTCTCAGACACGTTTTGTGAACTAGTGTGTGCTTTAGTCTCAGACACACTTTGTGAACTAGTGTGTGGGTTAGTCTCAGACGCACTTTGTGAACCAGTGTGTGGGTTAGTCTCAGACATACTTTGTGAACTAGTGTTTGGGTTAGTCTCAGGCACACTTTGTGAACTAGTGTGTGCTTTAGTCTCAGACACACTTTTTGAACTAGTGTGTGCTTTAGTCTCAGACACACTTTGTGAACTAGTGTGTGGGTTAGTCTCAGACACACTTTGTGATCTAGTGTGTGCTTTAGTCTCAGACACACTTTGTGAACTAGTGTGTGGGTTAGTCTCAGACGGACTTTGTGAACTAGTGTGTGCTTTAGTCTCAGACACACTTTGTGAACCAGTGTGTGGGTTAGTCTCAGACATACTTTGTGAACTAGTGTGTGGGTTAGTCTCAGGCACACTTTGTGAACTAGTGTGTGCTTTAGTCTCAGACACACTTTGTGAACTAGTGTGTGGTTTAGTCTCAGACAAACTTTGTGAACCAGTGTGTGGGTTAGTCTCAGACACACTTTGTGAACTAGTGTGTGGGTTAGTCTCAGACACACTTTGTGAACTGGCGTGTGGGTTAGTCTCAGGCACGTTTTGTGAACCAGTGTGTGCTTTAGTCTCAGACACACTTTGTGAACTAGTGTGTGCTTTAGTCTCAGACACACTTTGTGAACTAGTGTGTGGGTTAGTCTCAGACACACTTGACACACTTTATGAACTAGTGTGTGGGTTAGTCACAGACACACTTTGTGAACCAGTGTGTGCTTTAGTCTGAGACACACTTTGTGAACTAGTGTGTGGTTTAGTCTCAGACACACTTTGTGAACTAGTGTGTGGGTTAGTCTCAGACACACTTTGTGAACTAGTGTGTGAGTTAGTCTCAGACACACTTTGTGAACCAGTGTGTGGGTTAGTCTCAGACACATTTTGTGAACTAGTGTGTGGTTTATTCTCAGGCACACTTTGTGAACCAGTGTGTGGGTTAGTCTCAGACACATTTTGTGAACTAGTGTGTGGTTTATTCTCAGACACACTTTGTGACCTAGTGTGTGGGTTAGTCTCAGACATGTTTTGTGAACTAGTGTGTGGGTTAGTCTCAGCCACGTTTTGTGAACTAGTGTGTGGGTTAGTCTCAGACACGTTTTGTGAACTAGTGTGTGGGTTAGTCTCAGACATGTTTTGTGAAGTAGTGTGTGGTTTAGTCCTTGAAATCAATAACGGAACAGTAAAGCAGAATATTCGGCATGCATGAATGGATTGAACCTTGACTATGATGCAAGCTTAACTAGTGACCTGGGGGTAGAGATAAAAATAACAAACAAAAAAAAAGACTTATCCTGCTCGCTTGTCTTCAGGGGAGAGCAGGGGGCATCTGCTTAGGCCACACTGTACAAGAAATAATCTCCAGTGTAAATCAGAGATCACATTGATCTATCTGTTAACAACATATGTGGTGTCAACACTTCCTCCCTCTCTTTTCACCAAATCCTTGACCGTGGTTTCCAGTCGGAAAAAATGGATCAATGTGGAATTTGGTGGGGAATAATGATGATCAGCAGAGGAAGGGAACAAAAAAGGGTCAGGAAGTTCCCAAGGTTACTATATATTTAGTGTGCTTTGAGAGCAAGGGGTGTTTGTAAATAAGTATGCTTCTGGAATAAATGGTCTCATGTACATAGTTTGGGGGTATTTTTGGAGAGAGGTGCACTGTATGATACTTATAGGGGAATATGGGAAAGAGGAGGAAAATTTACTGCTTGAAATGGAAAGATGAAAACTGGAAATGTGTATACACACAAAGTCTGGGAATTTTTTTGTTCCTATTAATAACATGCAGGAGGTTAAATGCTGTTCTTGAAGAATGGGATACAAGGGTCATTAGTGGTAGTGACAGATATGGGCTTTAAATATTTAATAGCTGAATCCTATATTCTATAATAAGTTGTATTTACTATTTGGATTGTTTAATCATTTTGGTAAAACCATTTGGAAGTGCATATGTGCATGCATGATTACTTGAAATGTGTGGGTGTTATATGATTTATTGCTGCTTGTATTTCATCTCTTGCTGAAATGCTGGTGTTTTTTTGCTGATAGTACAGTTGTTCAAATTAATGGTCCAACTTTATTAGATCAGCTGTTACACAACTCAAGGACTTTTCCCTTTTCTTCAAGGTTATATGAACCTGGAGCATTTCAGGGATGTTGGGATGGAGCCCCCAGGTTGCAGGTGGGGGTGGGGGGTTGAATACCACCATGGAAAAGCCACCATGCAAAAACATTGTTTGTCTTGCATGTGAGTTTCTGATGATGTAAAATATTAATCATATTATCTTGATAATATGGGTTTTGACATTTTGCATAAACGATTGTATGAACTAGACCTATATATATATATATATATATATATATATATATATATATACATATATATATATATATATATATATATATATATATATATATATCTATATTCACTTTATATCCTCAAAATACTGAAATGTCAAAATTCAGTATTTCGAAGCTATAAAGTTGAATCTTTAAAACATAGAAAACTCAGAAGAGGGGAAATTCAAAATCTCGCACACCGGAGATTTTGAATTTTGCTCTACTACTGCACACACACACACACACACACACACACACACACACACACACACACACACACACACACACACACACACACACACACACACACATACACACTTACTTGAATGCATAACCACGTCAGAACCTCAGAAGTGTGAAATTCAAAACCTCTGGTATTCAAGGTTTTGAATTTGACACTTCTGAGCTTTTGCTCTTATCAGGATTCCACTTTATGGTCTTGAAATAATGAATTTCGATATTCAGTATTTCGAGCTTCTAAAGTGAATATATATATATATATATATATATATATATATATATATATATATATATATATATATATATATATATATATATATATATATCTATGGGTTCATAGGTGCATAGAAGATTACTAGGCTAATGGCTTAAGGGCCCTTGCAAGCCTAGCCAATATAACCTGATTTTTACCCAATATATGGCCCCTAGGGATAAAAGGATGGTATGGATGTGTGCCTGTGCATTGATTATCTTACAATATCTTACAGATTCCCAAACACAAATAAATCCACATACGACCTAAAATCCAAAAAAAGGAAACTCACCAAAGGCAAAATAGAGACCAGACCAGTATATTGTAAGCGCTTTCATCCACATTATTAGCATAAACTTCTTCAGACAATTGAAAAACTACTGTTCCCTCCCTTTTATACATCCATTAGTTGTCACATGACTAATTAAACACTTAATACTTAAATCCACATTCACTTTTTTAAAAATCAGTGAAAAGACATTAAAATATATAAATATATATATATATATATATATATATATATATATATATATAAACATATATAACATATGTACATTAAAACAGTCCTAACTTGTCCCTAAAAGTGTGTCAAAGTACTCAAAAATTAAAGATAAATAAATATAAAAATATAAAATTTTTAGTCTGCATTTCTTCTAGTAATGCTCTTTAACTTGAGCAAACAGGCTGTGGAACACTGGTCATTCAGACCTGGTAAACAATAAGCATTAAGGTTGAGCTGCCACCGTAATTCCTGCTTGTCCAATAATAATCCAGGATTACCCCTTCTTTTGTTCAGTTTCACCTGGTCACTTACCCTAACTATGAACATGTGCCCGGGATTACCTTGTACATGCTTTGCTAGTGCATTCTTCTCATTTCCTTTCCTTATACTACAGTATGCGCATATATTCTTTGCTTCAGTTTGCGCAGTGTCTTGCCTATATAGAATCCCTCACAGTCTTCACACTTACCTAGACAGACAACATTCTTCGAATTATAATCATATTTTCTATTAGTTTTAAAGGGTCTGTTATTAATCCAAAAGTTCACCCCTGTGTCTATATATCTGCAGTATGGGCATGTTTCACATCTAAACATCCCTGTTATTTTTTATTTGTAACTTGGTTCCCCTCTCTAAAATAGTTTAATTTATTCCTACAATCGGTGTTTTCTAAAAGGGTCATCCAATTTTTCTTCAAGATCCCAATAATTAATCTTGCATCCTTATTATAGGTAGTTATAAAACTCATCTCATATTTTTTCACTTTGCTATTATTACTGGCCTGTACATAAGGGCTCCTAGTATTCACAGATGTTGCCATCAGGATGGGTAAAAAATAACCATTCTGCCTCATAATCTTTATTTCTTCTATTAGTTCTTCCAGAAGTGTATTTGGGTACCCACTTTTTAGGAACATGTTCTCAAGTTTTAAACGTTTACTATCTTACAGATTGTTTGTCCATAAGGGACATAGGCCCTATCCCAGGTATGAATCTGTGGTTCCCCATCTATTGATCCAAAACTGCATTTGAAAAGGGCCAGAGAAGGGCTCTGCTTAACATGAATAAGAAGCCTTTTCCAAAGAAGGGGCAATCTCTGAGACACATATCTGTCTCTCCAGCATGTTTTGTTTGAGTCATTGACAAAGTTTACATCCCTAGATCAGGGGGCCCTTGTGCTATTTAAGTTGCAGATGTGAAGCAGCTCTGTCAAGACTGGATATGTGAGTGCCTCGTAAATCAGGCATAAGTCATCGTTTAATAGTTGGTAGGAGACAGAGTAAGGGGATAAGGCTTTTAGTCTATCTACATAGTTCATCCTGTGTTTTCTTTGCGGGGAACCACTGAAGCTACTCCAGCTGCTATAAGTGCCTAGTCAAGTACATGCGAAATGGCACACTGTACTAAATTATTGGTCTAATGAGGGCTGATTACAGCGGGATTATAATTTCCTCGGATCTGGATAACATACCTTACTTATAAGTTGTGCCACATAAAAGGATTTCCTTACCACTGTGGACACATGGCTGTCAAAGTAAAGGCTACTATCTGTCTGTGTGCCTAGATCTCTCACCTATGAGGGAAGTGCTATTGATTTTCTAATTTGCAGGGGTATTTGAGTTCCCAAAGGTATGATAATGCATTTGTTGCATTTAGTTTTAGGCATGGTTCTGGCAGCAATCATTTGTCTGATCTGTCCCTTCTGAGGGACATCTGCATCACTCGGGGATTTGGTGATTGCCCTCAGCTTGCAGTCACTGGCAAACTTTGTCATCTGGAGACATTCCACATTTTCCTTGACTTCAGACAAGTATACTCCAGACATGAGTGGTCCCAGTACTGAGCCCTGTGCCATACCACTATTAAATGGCCTCTTGCTGAAGATAGATTCACCCACTTTAACCACATGCATCCGGTCTGTGAGCCAACTGGCTATCCATCTGGTGATATAGGAATTTATGCCCAGTTTTGTGAGTGTATTTATAATACCCAAGTGAGGAATTGTGCCAAATGCCTTGCCCAGGTTGAGGTAGGCTGCATGCACTATTTTACCCTCACCCATGGCCTTAGTGACTTTCTAAAGGAAATCAACCAGATTCAGGATGCATGACCTGCCCATTTGACAAAGCCGAATTGGGTCAGGTCCATTGTTTGGAGGTCTCTTATGTCATTATTTATCAGAACCATGATTATTCCTTCCATGGTCTTATATATAAGACTAGCTTGACTTATGGGTTTGTAATTTCCCATGTCAGTAGATGGTATGTTATTATGCAGAGGGATGACCATTGCTGTCCTCTACTCTACTGGGACAAAGCCAGTCCAGAGGCTGTGGTTAAACAGAAATCCTAATGGGCCTGATAAGTCCTGATTTAAGCTGTTTAAGAGGCAACCTGGTATATTGTCAGGCCCTCTTAAAGCCAAGTATTTAGCTTTAGAAAGCACAGTGGCAACCTGCTCTTTGTTGAAAATTGTTAGTGTAGAAATGTGAGAGCAATCACCACGAAGGTATCACAAAATCACAAACGGCAGCTTGTTCCAAATGAAATCCAATAGCAGTCGTTCAAAGTTGTAGCAAAAATATTTAATCAGAAACAGGAAATGAGCGCTTTCGCATAGCCAAGCTATGCTTCATCAGATATCTTATATTAGCTGTGAGCAGTATTCTTCGTATTGCTGCTTTGTTGAAAATTGGTGGTGGAGCTTTGTATGCTATTTTTACCTCAACGTCTGCTTTCAGAGACTTGACTAGTTCCCTGATTCATTTGTGTAGATGGATGAGGGACTTATTGCACTGTTATACACATTCCCTCTTCATTCTAGACAGGATGTTCTTGCTTATGGTACATCCTGTAACTGGACACCACTTAAACATTCCCCCAGAGGCTGCCGTAGAATATTTCAACCACAGCTTCCTAGACGTTTTCAACATACTATCTCCCCTTAGAACAATTAGAATAAAATAAAACTTTGCCCATGGCTATCCAAAGAAATTAGATTGTTGATAAAAGTGAGAGATAAAGCTTGTGATCTATGGCAGAAAAGCAAATCTCAATCGTGACAGGCATACCAAGAACTTAGAAATAAGGCCAAAAAGCGAATCAAACAAGACAAAATAAACCACTAAACAAACACCCAGATAGCCTACATAAGTTTTGGTCATCTATAAATAAAATCCTACAACCTGGAATTTCTACCACACCCTCCCCTTCAACCACTAACAACATAGAAAACATAAGCAAAACACCCAAATGCCGCACAGCAAGCCAACAGAGTTCAGGAACAGCGTTGTAAAAAAGTCAATAATATCAGTCACCATATAACGCTGTTACTTAACGGCTCCAGTCACAATTTCAGTCTCTGTTTAGCGAGTACCACCAAGAACAATTGCAATCAATGTGGTGCTGTTCAATATAGCAACTCCAACGAAACTTTCAATATTTTAAACACTTTATTCTGGTTATAACAAAAGTAAGCGCTTTCACCCGTAGGCTTTCTCAAACTTTTACAAAACAGACTAGCACACTAATTATTTAAATATACCTCCTCTAAATCTGATAGGATGTTAACATTCACCAATTAAATAAGACACATCACTCTTTAAAGCGCTAAAACATACTTAACATCATATGAGTATAAGCTATTTAAAATATTTAAAACATTATTAAGACATTGTTTAAAAACATTAACTAAAATTTTCATAGCATAAAGCTAAATACATATCCCAACTAATAAAGCATATCAGGAACTCAGTCTACCTGTATAATTCATTAAGGCCTATAAACCCTATTACTCTTTAAAAAAGGTTTGATCTGAACTCTGTCATTCAAACCTGGTTTCTCATCCGCCCTCCGTCTAATAATCCATTGGATTTCACTCTCTAGGGTCCGGTTGATTAAATCACCCCCCCTAGGGCCCTGCACCAACTTTTGTATAACACAGAAACTAAAAACATGTTCTGGTCCTGTTTCACTGTTGTGTTTCGCTAATGCATTGAACCCAGATCCTATTCTAATATGATATATGTGTTCTCTGATGCGCTCTCTCAGCATTCTATTGGTTTTCCCAATATAGAATGCTGGACATACTGCACATCTAGCTAGGTAAACCACATCTTTGCTAACACAGCTGGTGTGTGTGTTGAATTTAAATGTACGTTTAGTAACCGGATGTATCAAAGTAGTGTCAGTATTGATATAGGTACATTGGTTACATTTACCACAGGACAAAGTATTTACATCAGACACCTCAACCCTTTCTTTAAAAGGAACACCTTTCGGTCTGCATAGTAATCTCTTCAAGTTGGGTTTATTCTTATATGCTATTCTTGGTTTTGGTCCCACTATTTCACCTATTTTACTATCTGTCAATAAGATGTCCCAGTGTTTAGACATCAAATTCCTTAACTCCTGGCTATCCTTTGTAAAAAACATAGAAGCTCTCAAACCTGATCTATCCGATAAAACCATACTTTGTTGGTTAACCTGTTCTGAAAAATAAGGTCTCGCTCTAGTCCCTCTCAGATCATTTACCTCAATAATTGTTTGGTCTATCAATCTCTCAGGGTAACCCCTATCTAAGAACATTCTTCTCATTTTCTCTACCTCCTTCCTATATCCATCTCCTGATGGATTCAGTCTGGACGCTCTCATAAACTGTTCTCTCAAGATGTTGAGACAATAATGGGCGGGGTTATACCCAGGTGAAACCTCAATGGAGGGGACAGGAGGTGGTTGTACATGAAGTATCACATGTAAATAATGATGTTGTTAGTCATGTGTTAAGTGACAACTCTGTAGATCTTAATGTAATTAATCCTGTTGAACCTCAAACCAGAGGAAGTAGTAATCCTGTAATGGATAATAATATGAAGTCAAGGGTCAATAATGAAGGTAGTAGACCTACAAGAATAGATAGACAAGAACCACTATTAAGTGATACTTCTCTATCCAATAACACAGGGTCTAACACGACAGACATGGCTGTTAGGCCTAAGGTTATCCAAGGAAGAAATGGTGATGGTTTACTAACACAGAAGGAAGGTATCTCTTTCCCCATTACACAGGGTCGCTCCTCCGAAAGGAGGCGTTCGGCCAGCAGAGGGAGACACCAGAGGAAGGGCTCAGTGGAGGAACATCAGGGCCCGACCTTGAAGAAAATGTGGGAGAAGATCCCTCGTTAGTTGTTAATTTGTCTAACAGGAGTTTAACTGAGTATGAGATACAGGTATTGAACAAGGGCTTTAACTTTATTCCAACTAGGAGAGATGATTTGGTGGATACAATCATAGATACAAAAATGTTTATTAGAAATATACAACTGAGATTAGATTTTGGAATAAATAATGAGGAAGCACAAGGTCCCAGGTTCCGTCCAAATAGTACTTATATACCACAGTTACATCCGGTAATAGATGCTTTTGGCAAAATTCTAGAGAGTGAAATACGTGGTCACTTTCAAGGTAGAAAAAACTTGAGACATGGACAGAATTTGAATTATAATCAGAGGAAAGCCCTGAATGATCTCAGAAATGATGATAAATTGGTAGTTAGGCCAGCTGATAAAGGAGGCCCAGTGGTAATCATGGATTTTATAGAGTACACTGAAAGTATGAGACAACTACTCAGAGAAGACAGATTCTATGTTAAGATAGATTTAAATGAGGTGAAAGATAAGGTTTTTGATGTATATTACATGCTTGACGACCTTATCATGTCTTCTAGTATAACTAGGGAGTTATATGACTATTTTAAAGTCAATAATCCAGTGATACCAATTATTCAAGGGTTACCGAAAATCCATAAATCTCGGACTAGACCTCCCATGAGGCCGATAGTGGCTGGCCAGGGTTGGGTGACCGAGCCACTATCAATTTACATGGAGAATGTTCTAAGGCCATTGGTCGATATGAATACTAACATACTCAAAGATAGTAAGCATTTCCTCATAGATTTATATGCATATTTCAATGGACTAGATGAGGGGATACAGTATTATTTAGTCACTTTAGATGTAGTCAGTCTATTCACGATGATACCGAACGATATTGGAATACAATATATACAGGATTATTTACGTACACACTCTGATTTTTCATCTGACAGAATAGATTTGGTCACTTTATTTTTAGAAACTATACTGTCAAACAATGTCTTTATATTTGGAGATGATTTTTACCTCCAGAAGGATGGCGTAGCTATGGGCACATCGTGTGCAAATAGCTACGCCAACCTGGTTATGGCAGCTTGGGAGGACAAGGTTGTATATATATCTGAATGGTTCAATAAATTTGTTGGGCTATACCGTAGGTTCGTAGATGACCTCTTTTTGGTTTGGCTGGGAGATGTAGAGACATTAGCAAGCTTTGTGGAGTATATAAATGAGTCTACTGGATTTCTGAAATTTACTTATGAGTATTCAGACAGTAGGATTTCTTACTTAGATGTAGACATATATAAATTGGATAATGGATTGTTAAATACTTCAATCCACAGGAAAACTTGCCATAAAAATACGTTATTACATAGGCAAAGCATGCACCCCAATCATGTATTCAATAATATCTTGAGAGAACAGTTTATGAGAGCGTCCAGACTGAATCCATCAGGAGATGGATATAGGAAGGAGGTAGAGAAAATGAGAAGAATGTTCTTAGATAGGGGTTACCCTGAGAGATTGATAGACCAAACAATTATTGAGGTAAATGATCTGAGAGGGACTAGAGCGAGACCTTATTTTTCAGAACAGGTTAACCAACAAAGTATGGTTTTATCGGATAGATCAGGTTTGAGAGCTTCTATGTTTTTTACAAAGGATAGCCAGGAGTTAAGGAATTTGATGTCTAAACACTGGGACATCTTATTGACAGATAGTAAAATAGGTGAAATAGTGGGACCAAAACCAAGAATAGCATATAAAAACAAACCCAACCTGAAGAGACTACTATGTAGACCGAAAGGTGTTCCTTTTAAAGAAAGGGTTGAGGTGTCTGATGTAAATACCTTGTCCTGTGGTAAATGTAACCAATGTATCTATATCAATACTGACACTACTTTGATACATCCGGTTACTAAACATACATTTAAATTCAATACCCACACCAGCTGTGTTAGCAAAGATGTGGTTTACCTAGCTAGATGTGCAGTATGTCCAGCATTCTATATTGGGAAAACCAATAGAATGCTGAGAGAGCGCATCAGAGAACACATATATCATATTAGAATAGGATCTGGGTTCAATGCATTAGCGAAACACAACAGTGAAACAGGACCAGAACATGTTTTTAGTTTCTGTGTTATACAAAAGTTGGTGCAGGGCCCTAGGGGGGGTGATTTAATCAACCGGACCCTAGAGAGTGAAATCCAATGGATTATTAGACGGAGGGCGGATGAGAAACCAGGTTTGAATGACAGAGTTCAGATCAAACCTTTTTTAAAGAGTAATAGGGTTTATAGGCCTTAATGAATTATACAGGTAGACTGAGTTCCTGATATGCTTTATTAGTTGGGATATGTATTTAGCTTTATGCTATGAAAATTTTAGTTAATGTTTTTAAACAATGTCTTAATAATGTTTTAAATATTTTAAATAGCTTATACTCATATGATGTTAAGTATGTTTTAGCGCTTTAAAGAGTGATGTGTCTTATTTAATTGGTGAATGTTAACATCCTATCAGATTTAGAGGAGGTATATTTAAATAATTAGTGTGCTAGTCTGTTTTGTAAAAGTTTGAGAAAGCCTACGGGTGAAAGCGCTTACTTTTGTTATAACCAGAATAAAGTGTTTAAAATATTGAAAGTTTCGTTGGAGTTGCTATATTGAACAGCACCACATTGATTGCAATTGTTCTTGGTGGTACTCGCTAAACAGAGACTGAAATTGTGACTGGAGCCGTTAAGTAACAGCGTTATATGGTGACCGAACATAGAAAACATAGCTATACAATTCAATAGATATTTCACTTAAACCATATTAGCTCTCACAAACATTAACTGGTCCACCCATCCACCATTTCTTCCTACATCAAGTAAAAACAGCAATACCTTTTCCTTCCAACCAGTCCCAACAGACACAATAGAAAAAAAGTGCTTAAAAATCTTAAGCCAACAACCCTAGCAAATAATCACTTACCAGCTGATTACCTTAAAATTGCTGTGAAAACCATTTCCTACCCAGTATCTATCCTTATAAATAGACCCATCTCTGAATACCAAGTTCCAGCAATCTGGAAAATCTCATACATAATCCCATAACATAAAGGGGGGCAACTCAAGGTAATTGTCCAACTATAGGACAATAGCTATCTTGTCACAACTGTCTAAAATCCTTGAAAGGTGCATTCACTCACAAATTATGGACTATCTCCTAACTAATAATCTTCTATCTGAAACCCAACATAGTTTTCATCCCTAGCACAGTACTAACTCTTCTGTAATGACATTTACTAACACCATTAATCAGCACAGAAATGACAGCAAATTAGTCTCCTCTACCTTTATTGATCTATCCAAAGGTTTTGACACTGTCTCTTATAATTAAGGTGGCCTAATGGTTAAGGTGTTTGCTTTACAAACACAAGTTGCAGGGTTTGAGTCTCACAAGGGATAATTGGCTAGGCTTAAAATGGCTTGCAAGGGCAGTTAGCTTAGTATTAATCTATGAACCTAATAAACTTATAAATGTACCTTCTGAATTAAAATGTAGTCATTCTGTACTACTATGATTCCTACACTACCCAACTTGGTGGCAGCAAGCTGTAAAATGGCAACAAAACCTCTCTCCTCTTCTGCCTATCATACTGGGAGTCCCACAGGGATCTGTCCTTGGTCCCCTTCTTTTCACATTATTTATTGTCTCCACACTGTCACCCTATATGCCTTCCTTTGTAGTACACAGATGATTCCACACTGATATGCATCACTCTACCATTACAACAACTCCAATTAATATACCAGAGAAACTTCCACTTGACAACAACTGCTTTTGAGCACCAAAACAAAAGACCATACACAAGTATACTCCAAACAGTGCACTGCAGCTCTTTGTCTTAATAATATATAATATATATAAGCACTTTCACAAATTTATATTTGCTTCATCAGACCATGCTAAACATATGCTAGAGAAGGGGGATAGAACATCAGTTCAGATTTAATGCTTTAGACATTGTGGGAGATGGGGCTAGGATGGGTAACATAACAAATAAAACATAAGAAAGAGACCTCAGATGGATTATTAATCTTAAAGCACATTTAGGGAAAGGGTTGAATGAGCATATTGTTCTCACACCAACACAAAGTAGGAAGCTGAGTAAACAAAGTAGTAAAATAAATATTTATAAATTTTTAAATGACTCTATAGTGAATGTTTCTTGCAAATATGTATAAGGATGCTTATTTAATCATACTTTATTTTGTTTTATGTTGTATAGAAATATTGGAAGTCATGTTGAGCATTTCAACTCTTTCTTCCTTAATACTCTTAACTCCCTAGCCCCCCTAAGATACAAATGAATCAAAGCCAATTCTGCTCCTTGGCTGACCAAAGAGACTAAACATACCATGCATCTTAGAGACAAATCATGGAAGCTTTTCCAGAAAACTAAACTTCCTTCTGCTAAGCTCCATTATACCCAACTCCGCAACCAGGTAAAAAAATTAATTTCCACAGACAGAAAAACTACTACAATAAATTTCAGACCAATAATAATAACAACCCTAAACTTTCTGGAAATCTGCTAACTCTCTTCTCCATCCTGGGTCAAGAAATAACCCCTGCCCTGACCCCAATTTATCCAACAAAGAACTAAGTTCTCACTTCAACACTTTCTTTACTGATTCTATAACTAAGCTAACCAAAACATTTCCCAACAACAGTACATCCAATTTCCTAGACTCCCCAAATAACGGCCCCTCTATGTTCCGTCTCAAACCAGTCTCCACAATGTTTATAAAAAAGCTGCTATCTAAACTAAAGCCATGCTCCAATGCCCCTGACAACATTCCACCCTCCTTCCTCAAACACGCAGCCGAAGGGATTGCTCTCCCTATTAGCATCCTGATCAACCGATCCTTAAAAGAGTCATATGTACCCAAACTCTGGCACTCTGCCTACATTCTACCACTTCACAAAGGAGGTAAAAATATCTCTATTTCTAACTTCCGCCCCATAGCCCTACTCTCTCCTTTATCTAAAATTCTAGAAAAATGCATCCACCACCAACTTTTACCCTACTTAATGCATAATCAGCTACTTACTCCCACCCAACACAGCCTCCACCCTGGCCACAGCACCATAACTGCCCTACTCTCCTTCTTAGAAACAGTTAATCAAGCCCACAATTCTGGTTTACTTGTATCCACTGTTCTATTAGATCTTTCAAAAGCCTTTGACACCATATCCCATACACACCTTCTCTCTCATCTCTCCTACCTTAATCTATCCCCAGATACTCTTTCCTGGTTATCCAGTCACCTTTCTGATAGATCTCAAGCTGTCAGATGGAAGGACTGTACCTCTTCCTTCTTACCTACTCAGGGTTCCATCCTCGGTCCCATACTCTTCAACATCTTCATAAATAACCTTCACTGCCCTCCCTGACACTACAGTCATCCAATACGATGATGACTCTACCTTAGTTTGCGCCGCCCCCAATTTTTCCGAACTTCTGTCCAAAACACAAAAAGCTTTTTCTACTACAGAAAACTGGATGCACAATAACCATCTTTCCCTCAACTCCAACAAATCTAAAATACTAATTTTTTCCCCTACCAAGTCTTCCTCCTTTGACAAAAACACTTTCAACATCCTAAGCCAAACCAATACTCCCATAGAAGTAGTCCCTTCCACAAAACTCCTTGGCATTACCATTGATGAGCACCTCAAATTTGATCTCCACATACAACAAAACATAAAAAAAACACCAAAAGTTAGGCATGCTCTACAGGAACAACCAATTTCTTTCAAACTCCACTAGGCACACCTTATCTACCTCCTACCTCCTTCCCTCTCTCCTTTATGGTGCCCCTCTACTAACTAATCTATCTGCATCCCTAACCTCTAAACTTGAAGCTTGCTATAATAAAATCTCTAAATTCACCACTAAATCCAAAACCTCAACCCACCATTGCCTTACCCTTCAATCTCTAAACTGGTTAGAGCTCCCTAACCACCTCAACTATCTCCAACTAACAACCGCTCATAAATTAATATTCTACCCTGAAAAATGCCCTGCTTTATCCAACATCCTTCCCCCTTACATCCCTAGCCGATCATTGAGATCAGAACACCAAAACCTAATCTCCATTCACAGACCAAAACATTCTGCTGGCCAGCTACTACTATCCTACTCTCTTGGCAAAAAATGGAACTCTCTGCCTCCTTCACTTAGGACTATACCTAACACAGAATTTTTCAAGACCCAACTCCACTCATACCTATCATCCAAATGGAAATGTTCTTGCTTTCACCTTACATAAATTACCCTCTCTCATATCTGCTCTCTGATGTCATTTCTAACTCCCAAAATGTCTAAGCTACCTCTCAGTTGACTGTACCAAGGAAAACATTGCAGAAAAAAAAAATGTCTAGATCATTTTTAGAACAATTTTCTTTAGAATCTTTTAGATTGTTTTTAGAAACTTTTTAGAACTTTAAAACGTTATTTTAGTTTGTTGCACTGTTCTTACTATGTATAATTAATACGAGACACTTCTATTGTACCTCTATTATATTTTTATCTTTCATTTGTAACCTTGATTCTACTGCCTTTGGAGCTCCCCGGGCCTCCACTGAAAATGGGTACCTCGTGGCCCAGTGGACTTCCCCGGTAATCAAACTGAAATAAATAAATAAAATAAATAAAAAAAATGTGCTTGATGACATTATCAATTTGGGATGAATGTTTGGCTGTTTTAAAATTCAGTAGGAGAGATAATTTAAGCTTGCTATGAGATGTTATGTGAAATGGTCTGATGAAGCAAATGTAAATTTGTGAAAGTGCTTACCTTGTCTTACAATTAAGCTCATATTTTTATGAAGAGACTGTGCTATTGCCTTATATATTAGTGCCAAGCTGCCATGCACTGCTTGGAGTATACTTGTGTATAACTCCAATTAATAACACAACAGCCTTTCTCTGCAGTCATTCACCGCTTATTCAAAATCCTAACAAAATTAAACTCATGATTTTCCAACCAACAAGAGCTTCAGATCCCCCCATTGTTCAATATCTCATCTTCAAATAATACCATGATTTTCCCATATCTGCAACTAAAAGTTTCTGGGTGTTGTTATCAATAACAGCATGAATTTTGGCATTCATATAGCCCAGACTATAAAGAACATACATAAAAGTATAGTCCCCTATACAGAAATATTTATTTATTTTTTATTTAATATTTTTATGTAATATTTGTTAACTGGGATAGTCCAACTGGGTGCTAAGCCCATTTTCAGTGAAGTCCTGGAGAAAAAAGCTCCTCAGAAAAAATTTACAAGATTTAGAGAAGTACAAAGCAGAAATTATAAACATCATAAAAACTTACAACATGGAAACATATGATGAGAATTATAAACATCATAGGTACATTGCTAAAACAGTAAATAATTAGATTAAATATATTTAAAGAAGTAGAATAAGGTAAGACAAAGTAGAGAGAGGAGATAAAATACTAGACAGACTAATAACACAATAGCCACCATTGGAAGGACCCACCTTGTCTCTACTATCCTCTACATCTCATCCATTTTCACCTACCTGAAGAAATTAGACTTAGTAAAGCTACACAAATGCTATAGACAACTGCTATAATAAAATTGCTAAGTTTGCCATGGATTCTACCTTTAGAGCCTACTACTGCTTAGAAAACAAACCACAAACAAACCACTGAAAAAAACAAAACAGGCAGGCACCGGTGTTTTCTTTAAAAACTTTAGTACTTCTGGTTAGCGCTTTCATCAAGTCTCCGTACACTCAACTTCATCAGACTTGGTCTGGTTTTCCAGTTGAGGAGAGCTTCCAAGGACTTCAGCTTCTAGTTGAGGCTCTCAGACTTGAGCAGTAGCACCGTTAGCTTGCCCTGAGTAGCTTTTCTTATGTTGGAAGGTTTGTCTGTGCAGCAATGCCTAAGAAAGGCACTATAGGGGTGGGTAATGTTTTGGCCAATATCCCTGGCAAACCAGCATGGCCTGTCAACCATGTCCTACCAGGCTGGCAAATATTGGAATCATTTGGAATGACATCAGTAGCTAAGCCAATTGTTAAAGCTGATCATTTTCTGCTGGTATTGTGACATCATGCTTGGAGATGGTAGGATGCTGCTCACTGCTAGGCTCATACCTGCTGGTATTGTGGCATCATCCTTGGAGATGGTAGGATGCTGCTCACTGCTAGGCTCATACCTGCTGGTATTGTGACATCATCCTTGGAGATGGTAGGGTGATGCTCAGTGCCAGGCTCATACCTGCTGGTATTATGGCATCATCTTTGGAAATGGTAGGATGCTGCTCGGTGCCAGGCTCATACCTGCTGGTATTGTGGCATCATCCTTGGAGATGGTAGGATGCTGCTCAGTGCCAGGCTCATGCCTGCTGGTATTGTGGCATCATCCTTGGAGATGGTAGGATGCTGCTCAGTGCCAGGCTCATACCTGCTGGTATTGTGGCACCATCCTTTGAGATGGTAGGATGCTGCTCAGTGCCAGGCACATACCTGCTGGTATTGTGGCATCATCCTTGGAGAGGGTAGAATGCTGTTTAGTGCCATGCTCATACCTGCCTGTGGCACATATTCTGAGAGCTTAATCATGTCTCTGTTCATATAATCCAAGGAGGTACATCTCAGATCATTTACTCTGACATGGACTATGACCGAGTCATACTGGTACTTAGGAGTAAGTGACCTAAGTGCTTATGTGATCAGGTGAATCCTGGCCCCTGACAGGCAACTAACTTTAAACTTCCACTTACACAGGCTGCTAAGGGGGACATCAGTGTGTTTTCAATGGAGTCTCCTATGACCAGATTATTGGGTTGTGGAGCATTTTCCTGTATGGGCTTGGTAGATGAGGCACAATGAAATGTGGCTTTATGTGTTGAGATGGGAATTGTCTTTATGGGCTTGGTAGTTGAGGCACAATGAGATGTGTCTTTATGTGTTGTGATGAGAATTGTCTTTTCTGTGTACATGCAGAGTTTCTGAGGACTGTGCCTGAGAGGCTCTTGAAGTTTGGATAAGTTACATGTGAGCACCTCCACATATGTGGGTCAATATGTGTGGTAGTTTGCGTGTGTGGTGAGTGATGTGTGTGAGTTGCTGATAACATGTTTTTGCTTTCTGTGTCTGTATGAGAGAGTCTAGCATCCATTGTCAATGTGTAACTACATCTCCCACATACTGTATTTGACTGTTCAAGAATTAAGTGGTTGCCAGTGTACATAAGGCATTTGCTACATTGCCTCAAGATACCCATGTCCACCAAGCTGGATGCAGAGATAGCAGAAAAGTGCCCATCCATGGTTACAGGTCTTAGGTTTTACTTGAAAGGATAGAAGCAGGGGGTGTTTGTAAATGGATGAAGTATGGGTGCTTATACGGTGTAATCTGCATTTAACCTAACCAGTGAAGGTGCCCAGTGTGAAATCAGATGCTCTTTGAGCAGTAAACATCCTGTGTGCTATAATAAGGTAACTGACACAATAAACCTTTACAGTATAGTGAAAATAAGCAATGTTTCCAGAAGTTTGCATCTGTATAGTGCACTGGCACTGTGAGTAGCTCCATGCAAATGTGCTGAATTTATACCACCACTGGAAATAAAGAAAACTGCCTGACACCTCTGGCCTGTACAAGTACTAAACTTAGACCCCTTTTGTGTGCTTCTCAACTCAGATATATCAGGTAAACATCTGCTGCCACTAGATGAATAATCCCAGTCCAACTAATGTAAAAGCATAGTAAAAGAGTGTCCTGAGTGAAATGCTACCACAAACAAACTTAAAAATTGAGATAGTTCAATAAAAGTACTTTGCTTTGTAGAACTGATGCACGAGCCACTCAATTGTAGAGAATTTATAAAGACACTAAAAACAAGACATGGTGATTAATAAGCCCACCAGCCAATAAAACAACTACATGCAGGAATCTCAAGTGTGTTTCTCCAACCTATACAGACTAGTCTGCCACTCAGTGCCACTAAACAGAAAATCTACTGACCTCATGATGTAAAAACACAGGAAAGTGCTTGCTAGAGTATAATAATTCATCACTTTTTCTAACAGCTAGATAATGAATACAGAGCAAGTAAATCACTAGGACAGAAAATGAGAAGCAGAATGCAGTTTTTTTAAAAAATAAGCCCAAGGAAAGGCAAATAAATAATTCAAGATTTCAAAAGGAGTGTATAAAGGGAGGATATATGTAATAAACTAGTTTACTAGCTGGCAGTCTTTTAAAACTGTCAGATTTAGCATTATTTATCTATGCAAATTTGCAGCTTCAAACATTTTTGATGTCTTTGTTTTTTCATCTCATCAAAATAAGATATTAGCTAACATTTTTGTATTTGTCACTTCCGAAAAATTTAACTACAGTCCTTATTTCAAGCCTTCATACCATTATAATGAGCAAATGACTTTCTTTAAGGATCAAGAACCAATAATGGTATTAAGAGTTCTTGGAATTAAATGTTTAGTGAGATCAGTTCAAGGATGAGACGTGACTATCTTAGCCAGTATCAAGGCTAAATAAACTTTCTGACCAAAAAAAAATATTTCTGATGTGTGCAGTTATACAAATATTATAACACTGTAGCTACCATCTTTCTGATTTGTACTGCCAACATTACCAGATATTACTTATACATCAGAATAAGCAGTAAATGTGTATGCCAGGACACACAGCTTTGTCATGTTTCTCACGATAATTTGGCATCATTCTTCAAGTGAGCATCCTACCTCCGATAAATTTTCCCTGCAACTAAAGATAATCAAGGTGACAAACATGTGTGCTGATATATTATGCTGCAAAGTCAGTAAATATAAGTCAGAGAAATATCTAGCTGCTTTTTAAGCTAAAGTAGTCCAATAGGAAATTAAATACATGACAAGAGAACTATTTCATCATGACAAAGAAAACCAAGCATTCTGTTTACAGGAAACAAAATGTTTTAACTGGGTAAGTGAAATGATCCCAGGAATTAATGAAAGAATCTAACATGAGCCAGCATGCCTTGCTCCAACAATGCAGTATTTTGCAATTGACAAACATGCTACCAACAGTAAGGAAAGACCTCATTATCAGGCTAATTTGGATGTCTCAGAATTACAGTTACTGCATCATAGTAGTTAACAGCAGCTCATATAGGCATTGACATCCCCCCTCCACAGTCCCTCTCTCAGACATGTAAGTAAATATTCAACCATAAACACAAACTGATATGCACACACAACACAGTCTCTTTACTAATCTCTGGCATGTCTGCCCTCCTCAATCTAGTGTTTCCCCTTTCTCTCAAAATACTTTAAATGCCGTCATTGAAAGTGTGCAGTTTCGCTGGTGACTAGTTTGCCCTCCAGCCCCAATCCTCATAATAATTTAAACACAATTATGGCATAACTGCAAGATCCATAGTGGCTAATGTTCTACCCAACCAGACCCATATACTGATGTACAAGCCATTTTGGCACTCAAGTTTAGAGTCAGCCTTTATATCTAGTGGCTCACACCATTCCCATGATCCCCTTTTAGCCACGTTCACTACTACAACGTGGTGGGGTTCGCCACACTGACCTACATGATCAAGTGATTTCTTGACTTGCCCAATGTGTAGTTGACTTCCTGGATGAAGTTCCAGGTGAGAGAGTGCATGACTAATTAGCATATCCCCCTTCCCTGGACTGCCTCATTTTACATTCAGCATGGCTGCTAAGCCAGCCCTACATGGTGCTGCTTGTCTTCATGCTAGAGCATTGCATAGTGCAATGCGGGGGTCATTTCTGAATACAAAGTACGTCATAGTACCTTTATGAATTTCATTTATTTATTTATTTATTTGGTTAGCACTAAGACTCCCTTTCCAGTTACACTCAAGTTATGGAGAAGGAAGGTACAATAACAATACAATCCAAATGCAAAGATATAAAAGGTAAGACAGACTAATATACAGGTAGATGAATGAAAGGCAAAATGTTGGAGATATATATATATATATATATATATATATATATATATATATATATATATATACATATATATATATATATATATATATATATATATATATATACACTGTATATATATCTATATATATATATATATATATATATATATATATATATGTGTGTGTGTATATGCAAAAATTATTACTTTGAATTTTTGAATTTAAGGTAATTTGACATGGTCATTACATCATTATGTTTAACTCAGTACAAATGATGATTTTAAGAAACACATCTGATAAGAGGGCAAAGGTTCTGGATACGTCCATGATATACTTGGAAAAGGGACAGATAAATGGGATTAAAATGTTTGATCGTAAATTAAGCAATCACTTCAAGCCTTCCAATAAATATGGCTAAATATGCAATCATTGTGTTCAGGAAATGGAAAGTGCTTGTATCTGTAAAATGTTTGCTATTTCTGTTGCTGTGTATCTGGTAAGTGAAATATCAAAACAATTGGCTTCAAAGTTTTCCATGCAAATAAATAACAATAGAACAACCATTTTATGTACTTAGCCAAACAAATAAACCCATTAGAACTATTACATGAAGTGCAAACTTCTAGCAATTAAATCAAACTCAAAATCAACCAGAGGTCACATTTTATGCATGCAGGTCACGTCAGTTTAATCATCTAATTTGCAAATGCTTATATATAACTGTTTGTGTACAATATCTTCCTAATTTGAAATGCTCTTCAGTGTAATATGAGTCACTTCTAAAATAAACACATTTCATTCATTAAGCATGATTCTCTTAAAGAAGACATGTTTTGTGATAATCCATGACTTTAAAGGAAAAGCTGTGTATCATGATTAAATTATTATGTTACTGTGTTATATTTAGTAATGGTGTTGTCTCATTTTATAAACTCACCTGCCATTCTGCTATCTTTTTGTCAGTGTAAGTGCCTTGAAAAGTAACACTGAAATCTCTCACCAGAAATGTAGTGCAAAACATTTTTTTCGTAATGATACTAACAAAATTAGCCATATGATATCATACAGTGAATATTTTTTTCACTTCAGATTCACTTGCTAACATCATGGAAACAAAGATATGAAACTAGAACTTCTTTTCAGATACTATCAGAATTATGTAATTAAAATAAAAATCACAGTATTTTGCTCCCTGGGATTACTAATCTAAGTGTGCAGAGTCACATGCGTCAGGTCAACTCGCCTTAAAAAGAATGCACCCTAAATTCATAAATAGCTTTGGCATTCTTACTACATAATCATCTTCCACGGTGTATTTTTTTTAATTTAATTTTTTACCAGTCTATATCTATTAATTTATAGCTCAAATAGTTATATCAGGGAAGCACTTGGATTAAACCTCCTCTTTGCAGTAGAAACTAATTTGTTCTTTCATCATTTCCTTTGTATCTTAACAATTCACTGGTACAGATTTTTACTAATAAGATGAGGCAGTTGTGAATGTATGTCATATAATGTGCTATCAACAGCTGCAAATAGATCCTAACTTATTAATTGTCCATACCATTTTATCTGAGATTCAACACAACTATAATGCTAAAACCTTACTATGTGACGGATCACATTGGTCCTGAGACACATATTGCAGTCAGATGCATACATAAAAAATATTGGGCTGTTTTCTTAAGTCACAACCACAAAGATGCATGATGTGTCTTTCAAAATTAGTTCTAGAAAGACCAATAAAGAAGTTCTTTACAAAAAGAAACCAATGATTTCAGATGTGGGTTTTATTCCTATATTACCATACTGTAATGTTCCATCTCCAAGTTGCCATAACATCTCATGTTTAGACACATTGTTTCCCCTTATTGGTCTTTACAGGACTTATCTCTTTAGCAGTGACATATTACCATAATAACATTATTATGCTGACAACAACATGAATGTGGCAAGCATAATATTGTAATTACGGTTAGTATTAAAAGCTATACAGTCACATTATGTCATTATTATTTTTGTTTTACTAGCAGGATGTCAAAAGGTATAGTATTTAAAATAAAAACTCACATGGTGATGTGGGATCTAGATCAGAGCTGCAGCAAGGAAGTTGGCATGATGATACTCATTTTGCTCCCTATTCATAATTTTTGTCCATTCCTGGCCTCTCATCCAGTCCAACTCTGGCTCTGTTCTCTGTCTTAATTCTGGTAAGCATCTATTTTTTTATTTTATTTATTTAGCACTGTGCCCCCTTTTCAGTTAAAACATAGTTACAGAGTAGGAAAATACAATAACAATATGAGCCAAATCCAAAATATAAAAAAGTAAAATAGAGTGATATACAGTTAGATTAATAAAAGCAAAACATTGAAAATATACTTGCATTTACTCATGAGGAATCTACTACAGGATATGCAGTCCTGCAAATCAAATGTGTAGCAATTTACTTCAATGGGCAACACTACCCCCGTGTGTAAGTGTGTTAGATGAGTTATCGGCAGCTTATAAATTGTTAAACTTTTGAATGAACAGTTTGTGGGTTTACAAGTTGCCATCAATCAATCACTTGCAGGTTGTCTTGCAAACAGGCTTAGTGTCATGTTTTTTATTTGTAAGTAGGTTAACTACCTTAAAATGAAAAGATTGTCAATTTATGCGTAAGTGTTCTCAATTGCTGCTGATAGACAGCTTGCTATAAAAGGATTTGATCACTTCATGACAGCGAGTAAGTTGTCAAACATTTTACAGATTAATTTCCTCCTACAAGTTGCCACAGAAGAGAGATGCCCCTTTTGCTGCTGCCTTCCTGTGCAACTGCTGCAGTTATAAACCAAGGCACTCAATAATTAGATATTTAAGTTACAAATCCAGTGCATCTACAGTGTGCTTTAGGTGCACTTAAAGCTGGTTCTGGAAGGAAATTATGGTAGTTTATTAGTGGAGGGTGATTGCTAATGAGTTCCAAGAAGATGGACTTAGGTGAGTGAAAGCTTTGTCAGCACAGACAAATAAATCATGTAGTGTGGTAAGTTACCCTACAGGAGAAGATTTAATTGACCTAGGGTGTTGTTTGATAAAGCCTTGCACTGTTCCATGAAAAGAACTTTTTATAAATTCTCTTCATGAAATTAGTAAGTCATTGGGCTATATTAAACCATACTGCTCGATTGACTACAAGACAATCTGCACACTACAGATATAAAGTAGTGGCAGATGTCAGATTGTTTGTATTGTTTTATAGATTTCTGTCAGAGGTGAAACCAGCCATCCTATGGGAGTATTCAAGTGTTGATAGTAAGGCCTTTTTTCAAGTGATGATCCTTCCCTGTTTACTAAGTAGGTACAAAATGATGTTGCAGTTGTAGAAAACTGATGTTATTTTAATTATAATATTGCAGATATGACTGAATAGGGCTAGCTCGATTCCACAATATTGTATGGAATCTACAGTTTTAGAGATACACCATCAGAGCCAAGAAGGTCCCAGCTGTTATTGCAAATGCCAAGACATTTCTGAATATCATTTACACTGATTTTGTTTTGCTGAGATTGACTTTGAGTTTCCTTCTTTCATAGGCTTGAAACAAATGATACAGGCAAGAGTTAAACATTTTATAGACAGTCTCAGATGAAGTACCAGAATCACACATGACAATGTCATTAACTTGAAGTATAGTATAATATGTCTTTTGTAAGTGATGAAGGAATTAGTCAAAACAGCAATAATCTGAGGACAGAGTCTTGAGCAGCACTAGAAAATATTGGGGAAAGGACAGATTATGTGTCTGAAACAGCACATGCAGGTAATCAAAGAACTATTTTAAAATGGAGCAATTTAGACCATAACAGTGGAGTTCTTTGATAAGAAAGAAGATTTCTAAAATTTCAAATGTCTTGAAGTTGCCAATGACAACAGCACGCAAAACTTCTTAAATTCATTGTTGAGCAGAATGTAGCAGTTATAAAGAAAATAATTATTTAGTGACTCATTTTTTTCTAAATCCATGCTGGTTCTTAATAGGAAGGTCCTAGGTTTCAAAATATAATCCTGAAGCTGTGTAGTTGCAGCCTTCTCTAAAATTTTATTGAGGAGATGATAGGATAATAGGTCAAAAGTGGTCAGCACAAAAACTTTTAATTGTGGTTGGAGGTGCCATCTGCAATTTTCCAAAGGTCAGGATTAACACCACCTCTTGCAAGAGGCAGACACCAGTGAACAGGGAACGCCAACGTCATGAGTACATAAATGCATGCACGTGACTCCTAGGTTTAATTCACTCCTTGTTGTGCATTGCATCAGAGACAGAACTAATTAGTGGGAAAGGTGTACAAAAATATAAGCTTTCAGTAAGCAGATATTCTGATATAAACTCACTTAGTATCATGTAACAGACTCCTGCTGTATGGATGAAGCAGAAGTGTGTGAAGCTGAGAAGTCTGAGTATAGAAAAGAGAACAGCATCATGTTTGCATAGTAAAAGTATTGAATTCTCTTAATTTGATACATGAAATAGACAAGCATGAAGAGTGAACGAGTGATATGCAAATGCCCACTACTGTATTATGAAGGAACTGAGAGAACACGTATTCATGTAAAGTCGGAAGGGCAAATGCTGAAAAAAGCAAGCTGGCTAGTAGGTATAAGCATAAGGAGCTACTGATGCAAAAGACATGAAAAGGTAGTTCAGGATGCTGAAGTGAAACTATAAGAATTCTGCAATAAGTTGATTACTTATATGGCTATACTATGCTTCACATAATATTGAAGATGCAAAAGTGATGTTCACGTGTGTGATGAGTGTATGAGTGTGTTCATGAATGTGTGTGTGCGTGCATGTGTGTGTGTGTGTGTGTGTGTGTGTGTGTGTGTGTGTGTGAGTGTGTGTGTGCGTGCGTGCGTGTGTGTGTGTGTGTGTGTGTGTGTGTGTGTGTGTGTGTGTGTGTGTGTGTGTGTGTGTGTGTGTGTGTGTCTGTGTAAGGGGAAGTTCATGTGTGCATGTGTGCATGTGGGTAGGTGATGCTAATGAAAAGGGTCCAGTCCTACAGATGTCCAGCAGTTGTTACAACAAAGGTAAGTGCTAACACACCAATGATTATCATGAGAGGACCAGTGGGCATATAATAGGTATGTTCCAACACAGCAATTTTCTGCTATGGATCTGTCATCAACTACACCTGTGGTATGCAACCAGTGGACACATAGATGAATGTTAGTTTGAGTGCTATTAGCCACAGTGCCCTGAAGGCTATCCTATTGCTCAAGCATAGAGGGCTATCGTGAATTCTAATGCAGAAGCCTAACAGTCATCCATAATATATATGTGCGTGTGTGTGTGTGTGTGTGTGTGTGTGTGTGTGTGTGTGTGTGTGTGTGTGTGTGTGTGTATGTATATATATATATATATATATATATATATATATATATATATATATATATATATATATATCACTGGGTGCTTCTATTTCTACTGTGAAAGTTGATGTTGGATAGTTTTCTGACAGGGACTTGTGTAGACTTAGATTGTCAGATGTCAGATAATGACCCTGCTGTAGTACTGATATACATACATGGCAGAGTTATCTATACAATGACATAAAAACATTCATCCCTCATAGTTTCTTTCATCTTGTAGATCATGGCTCACTTCACAAATATGTCTTCTTTAAGTCAGTCACGCTTTCCTGCTCCACCTTCAGAGAATGTAGCAAGATTATAATAAATGCACTGCTCTGACCCATGAGTTACTGTGCCATGACATAACACCTTTCTGAGTCCACAGTAATCTGCCCATGACCAAGGCATACAAAGACCAGAATGCAGAATAACTACAGAGGTGGCATGATGTGTTCACCTGTATTCTTGGAGACCTCCAGTTGTGATCATCCATATACATAGTTTTCATCAGGAAACCTAGTTCTGTGCAGTGCAGCCTGTAACAGTGTTTCTGATACATCATTTAAGTTCTAAGGATGAACTCAATGAGGTACATGATTACTAACAGCCACTTCATCCCCTATCCAAACTCAGGGTCAGTAGCATCCATCTTTGCAAGTCCATAATGTCTGATTTGAAACTGTAAATAATGCAAGAATTGGAAGGGGTGACCACGGTATCTACTGGTGATGAACATGCCCCTGATGCTGCCCACTGACATCTTTTTTATAGTCCATCTTTATGTATAGCCATCATAATGTTAAGCGGTACTCTTTTGCCAGTGTCAGCCACAGTATACACTGCAGGCTCTACTCTTTGTGGTTTATGAGGAATGATTACAACATATATGAGTACCATCCATTTATTACTGCCACAACCCACCTGTGTGTGCATGTACTATGGTAGGTAGCATTCATTTACAAATAGATAGCGGGCAATCAGCAGCAAAAGGCAGCAACATGTCTTATTGCACCATATTCTGTGATGACACTAGGACCAGGGTGGTGATGTCCTGAGTAGTATTCTCCACCCCAAAGTGCATGAATGTCACTTGCCTGTAGGAATCTGCTGTGAATGAGGTCCCTCAATGTCATGATACTGTCCAGCTGTTCATCACCTTCATCTTAGCCAAAATTACTTCTTTGGTTAATGACTTCATAGGACGTATACCCTGTTTCATATAATTTGGCAAGTCCTGCAAGGTGTGAACAGATCTGCATGAGATATCAGATGTCTCCCAGCTGCACTGAAGTATATGGTCCATCATATCTGCAAATGTAACATTTGCTGGATCTGGTATCTGGAACTGACCCTTGGAATACACCACTTTCCATTCAGCACTGACATCATGATGGCACAACCCTTGCAATGGCTGTCAAAGTTTCTGTAGGCAGCAACAGTACACTTTGCTGTTTGATATTTTTTCCATATGTAATATGTGAACAGAGATATTCCAGAGTGTTTAACAGAGGTAATCCAGGAGGCTCAAGTCAAATGTGGTATCCCAACTGTGACCCAGATCATGAGAGGACTAACCAAAAACAGAGTACAAAGTATTAGTCCAGATAAAATCTCTGCAGCTAACAAATCTAGTAGATTCTCCCACTCTCCCTAATACCCTCCCTGTGGGAGGAATAAAGAGACCTTGTTGAAGTTTCAAGTAGTTTATTCCAGATAAATAGGTAGATGGATGAGTGTTCTTAACAAGCTCACAAAAACCAATTTTATTATTCTTAATGAGCAACTTGGGATATGAAATAAAAGTGTCCTCATGAATGTCATACCACTGTGTTATAAACACTTCACTAAAGGAGTCACAATAGAACATTTATTCGTTTGGCATATATGCTTTTGAAGCACAACCACGTAACACTAACCATGCAACTTGGAAGGGATAATTAGGGATTAAGGGATTTCATCTAAAGCAAATATGATGAAGTTCCATGTCTATATATGTAAAAAGAAACAAAATTTGTGATCTGTTTTTTTTATTAAAAAGTATGGTCTTCAGAGAAACATAGATTAGGACTCGCCTGACATTCACATGTCAGATTTTTCAAATGCTGGCATTTCTTTAGGAGGCATATTGCTATCCTTAGAACAGATGGGAGGAGGCTGTTACAGTAACCAATCAGCTCCTTTTGACTGTTACAATGATACTTTGTTTTGCAATGAAATTTCTCCATTTTGACCTATTCCAGCAGTCCCCATTCTAAATGCTCACTGAAGTAGGTTCATAGGTTCATAGATTCATAGGTTGGTACTAGGCTATCGGCCCTAGGGCCTGTACAAGCCTAGCCATAACAATTCCCTGGCTATTTCTTCCCACACTATTTACTTCCCTGGACCCCTGTCTAGCAGGGTAACTGACATTATCCCTGGGGTGAATTTCCTTTCTCCCATCCAATCATCAAGGTTTCTTTTGAAGAGGGCCAAGGAGGCACTCTGCTTGACATGTATGGGCAGTCTATTCCAGAGTCTGGGGAGTGTCTGGGTCAGGAACCTATCCCTCCAGCATGTTTTATTTACTGTGATGACAAGGTTTAGATCTCTGGAGCATGTGACTCTGAGGAATTGGGATTTCTTTAAGTGTAGCATGTCCAACAGCTCTGGGTTTGACATGACCTTGTATATTAAGCAGAGATCACCTCAGAGTAGACGATATGTGACAGAGTATAGCTGGAGTTTTTAAGGCGGTCAGCATAGGGCATCTGCTTTAGAACTGTGATTCTTTTAGTGAGGTATTTCTGTGGCCTTTCCAGTTGTTGCAAATGTCTTGAGAGGTACATACCAAATGGGGCATTGTATTCTATAATGGGTCTAATGAGGGATGAGTACAGTGGGACAATGACCTCCTTTTTTCTGGATGAAAAGCCCTTAGTGATGAGGTGTGCCACATAGAAGGATTTCCTGGCTGTTGTGGCAATGTGGTTATTGAAGGTGAGACCACTGTCCACCTGTGTCCCTTAGTCTCTTATCACACTTTCGGCATTTAGTGTATTGCCACCTATGTGGTAATTCATGGGTACATGTTTTTTCTCATAGGGGATAACTATACATTTCTTGGCATTGAGCTTGAGCCCATGGGTCTGGCACCAAGCATCTGTTTCTGTAAGGCCCTTTTATAGATTCAGTAATGGCTCCCAGTTTGAAGTAATCTGCGAACTTTGTTAGCCAGAATCCTTTAGTGATGGCCTGTACTTCAGAGAAGTAGATGTCAAACAAGAAAGGCCCCATGACTGAATTCTGAAATACTCCACTTGTCACTTGTCTGGAGCTGGATTTGGAGTCAGCTATTTTTACAGTGTGGGTTCTGTCAGTTAGCCAGTTGGCAACCCATCAAGTGATGTAGGGATTAATGCCCAGCTTAGTAAGTTTATCTATGATTCCAGAGTGGGTGGTGGTGTCAAAGGCCTTGGCAAGGTCCAGATAGGCTGTGTGGACTTCCTTACCCTCATCAACGTCTCTTGAGACTGATTCAAAGAAGTTAATGAGGTTCAGGAGACAAGATTGGCCTTTCACAAACCCAAACTGGGTGGGTTCCAGTGTTTTAAGGTAGCCATTGTCTTTGTTTATAAGTTCCATGATAATACATTCCATGGCCTTGCAGATCAGGCTCGTCAGACTGATGGGGCGGTAGTTCCCGGGATCCAAGGTGGATCCATCCTTGTGGAGTGGGATAACTGTAGCTGTGCACCACTCAGTGGGTACGAAGCCTGAGGTGAGGGTATGATTAAACATGACACTTAGGTCAGGTGCCGGTTCATTTTATAGTTCATGTAGTACACAGCCCAGGATGTCAGCTGGTCCTATGGATGCTGTATTCTTAGCTTTGGAGAGTGTGATTTTACCTGTATGGCCGTTATTATCGGAATTTGGCAATCTTCCGGTATTGAGATGGGCCATTTAGGGGGTGTGAGGGGGTGAAGTTGGCACTGAATCAAACTGCCAGGATATTGGCAATATCCTTGGGATAAGTATATTTAATGCCATTCTGTTTAAGCTCAAACCAGATCTGTCCATTGCCATTTAGATTCTTGATATAGTTAAAGAATGCCTTGTGGTTGTCTTTGGAATTTTTGGCAATTTTATTTTCGTAACTAGCTTTGGAGGATTTTATGAGTGATCTCACCTTCTTACTGAGGCTGGTAAGGGAGTTTTTTGCATCCTGGGATTTTCCTCTTTTCTGCAACAGTTTCTTCCTTTTGTTGTAAAGTTTGTTTATGGCAGGGGACCACCAGAGTGGCTTCCTTTTTTTGGAGGAGAGCATCTTGGTTCTATTTGGGATGGCACAATTCATGCATGAGTGGATGTGCTCATACAGTGCCTTAGTGTAGGACTCAGCAGTCGACCTTTCAGTTCCCATCTGCATGGCTGTCATGAAGTTTGTAACTTCTGACTTGAGTAGCATGAAGTTGGCTTTGGAGAAATTTTTTATGGAGGTTTCCTTACTGGGGGGTGGGGGTGGGATGTGGATGTTAAGAGTGATTAGCATATGGTCCGATCTGACCAATGAGGGGGTGACCAGAGGTGTGAAGCATCGATTTCCCATGTTGGTAATGACCAGGTCTAGGATATTGGAGCCCCTGGTGGGACTATGGATTTGTTAATCCAGGGCATTGGAATTTATGAATTCCAAGAACCATTGGGCAAAGGTGTTGATACATGAGTAGTTTTCCCAGTTAATGGCAGGGTAGTTGAAATCAACCAGTATTAGGGTGTTTGGTTGTATATATTTTCCAGTATGTTTAAAAAGGTGTAGTGAGAATCTCTGGGCATGGTGGGGGATCTGTAATAAGCTACAATTTGGATTGCAGTCTTACCTAGTGTTAGTTGCACCTTTAGAATTTCAGACGCATTGCGTTGGGCAACTAACCTGGTGGTGTGAATATCCTTGGTGAATATGGACACTCCTCCACCTTTAGTGTTTCGATCCTGGTTCGGTGGCCGAAAAGTGTGGTAAGAGTTGTAGCATGGTATTGCAGGGGTGCTCTCTGGAACCTTGAACCAGGTCTCAGTTACTGCACAGATATCGATGTTCTCCATTTTAGGAGTGCCTCGAGAAAGTACATTTTGAGGTTTAGACTTCTAGCATTGAGTAGCATTACCTTCAGATTTTGCATGCTTGTACCTGTTACGGTGGTGGTTTTGTCCTTTGAACTTTGCCTAAAAAAGGCACTATAGGGGTGGCAAGAGCCTTAGCCAGTAACCTGAATCCCAGGGGCGACAGGTGCAGACCATTTCTGGCAAAGCATCGTGGTCTGTAGATCATGTTGCCCCAGGCAGACAGATACTGGATCCCCTTTGAATGACACCAGAAGCTTAGCCAATTGTTGAAGTCAATCATTTTTTTCCTTATATTGTGGTATAATTCTGGGTGAAGGCAGGATGCTGCTCAGGGCTAGGGTCATACCTGCCTGGGCCACATGATCTGAGAGCTCTTCCATGTCTCTTTTCATGTAGTCGAGGGAGGTACATCTCAAGTCATTCACTACAACATGGACAATGACAGAGTCATATCTTGGAGTGACTTGAGTGCATGTGTTATGTGGTGGATCCTGGCACCCGACAGGCAGCTCACTGTAATTTTTTTCTTGTTCAGCCTGGTGAGTGGGACATCAGTGTGTCTGACTATAGAGTCACCTATGACTAAAGTGTTAGGTATGTTGTCTTGCCTTAGGGGATGTTGCTGAGTGGCACACTGGTATTATGAGCTATGTGACACTTTCCAACAACGAAGGTTCAAGGAACTCAACACTAGAAGAAAGACAGCACCAAAAACTGTTCCCAGAACAAACCACGATACACGAATATGTCACAAAGAACTTCTTTTATTGAAATACAAAACGAAGGTTGAGCGCTTTCATCTACCCAATGTAGATTTCATCAGAACACTGAATATATCAAACCTTGTCTCTTAAATACTTTAAAATTCACGCCTAAAACACCACCTAACCAATTAAACTACCATTAAGTTTTAAAGACATAAGAACATAGATTTGGTAAAACCCATATATACAGCCTTCTAAATATTATCAGTATTAATAATGGTTAAAAAATGCCTAAAACAGCATCAAAATTCAATCATATAATAAAATTTCTCTATCGGTGGAATATGAACCATACCCCAACTCTAATAATACATACTAGATGAATGTTTCATATAAAATATGACAAATGCATGGAGTGCATAAAGGAAACAATATCAAATGTAAGATATAATCCTACAGTAAATACTAATTACATAACAAATACAATATATAGTTATGACCTGCCTAAATATATTGTGCATTACCAAAGTATATAAATGCCTATATTTAACAATGAAAAATTATTTTATATACATATTTGATTGAGTGTATATGTATATATGTCTATATGTCTCTCTCTGACAAAACTACAACATTGTTAATTTCTTATAAGGGGCTTAGTAGGAATATTTTCATTGATACCTGGTGGAATTGCCACATTTAGCTTTAACTGCCATTTGATCTCTTTTTCCCCCAAAATTGCCTTGATGTTACCCCCCCTGGGGTTGTTCCTAACTACTTCAAGAATGGCAAATTTGAAGGTGTTACAACCAGCACTACCAGCTAAATGTCTGTATAGTGCATTATTCATATCCTTCTTTTTTATACAATACAAATGATCGTAAATTCTATTAAGTAATTTCCTGTCCGTTTTTCCAACATAAAAACTTGGACAGGACATGCACTTTCCTATATAGACAACATGTTGGGTCTGGCAATTTCCCTTACAAAGATAAATCCTACTTCTAATAATATTCTCTAAACTAATACACTCCACTTGTAAAATGGAAGGGCACTGGTTGCAATGTCCACATTGCTTAGTCCCTGTCCTATGGGTGTTCCCGGAATTATCTCTGTTAGACCTAATGTCAATCATTTTTTTGAAATTCATCCCTGTTTTATATGCATATGTTGGTTTCTCACCCACTCTATCACAAATTCCTTCATCACTAGTAAGAATATTCCAATTACTATCTACAATCTTTCTCACTTCCCCTACGTGATGTCCAAATTGTATTATGTATGACCTGTAATATTCTGATGTACTACATTAATTTGCGCTGGTTGACAATAAACTCTTTCCCAAGATGGGTATATATTTATTACCCCATTCTCGTATAACATATTCGGTGATGTCCTTGATCATGGCTTCAGGATAACCATCTATGTTACCATAGATGTAAAGGATTTGTTTTCGTGCATACCTAAAGTGGATGGGGTGACTCGATTTATTAACAGTCTGAATAAATACAGTCAATTACAGTGGGACAAGATCGATATACTAACAGAATTCATCAATATTGTGCTAGATAATAACTTCATATTCTTTGAAGGGGAGTATTACAAACAAATAGCGGGTGTAGCTATGGGGGCTGCTTGTGCCCCCATATATGCCAATCTCTTCCTATTGGATTGGGAGGAGGAATTTGTATTGGAATCTCCCTGGAAGGAGTACATATGTTGTTATGTCAGGTACCTGGATGACTTATTCATCCTTTGGAAGGGGGATGAGGAGAAATTGATGAATTTCATCGATTACATCAATGGTAGTACTTCCTACTTGCAATTTACTTATAACATCAGTAAGACAGGAATAAATTATCTTGACACTTACATATTCAGCGATGGACACACTCTTCAGTCTAAGATCTATAGGAAAGACACTTTTTGCAATGCCTATTTAGAGTTTTCCAGTAATCATTCCTATACACAGAAAAGAAGTATTTTAAAGGGGCAATGCATAAGGGCTGCTAGGATGACCTCCAGAAAGGAATATATGATTCTTGAGATGGCCTTTATCGGCAAACTATTTAGACAGAGAGGTTATCCTGAGGCCATGATCAAGGACATCACCGAATATGTTATACGAGAATAGGGTAATAAATATATATCCATCTTGGGCAAGAGTTTATTGTCAACCAGCGCAAATGAATGTAGTACATCAGGATATCACAGGTCATACATAATTCAATTTGGACATCACGTAGGGGAAGTGAGAAAGATTGTAGATAGTAATTGGAATATTCTTACTAGTGATGAAGGAATTTGTGATAGAGTGGGTGAGAAACCAACATATGTATATAAAACAGGGATGAATTTCAAAAAAA
Source organism: Protopterus annectens (assembly GCF_019279795.1). Classification (NCBI taxonomy): domain Eukaryota; kingdom Metazoa; phylum Chordata; order Ceratodontiformes; family Protopteridae; genus Protopterus; species Protopterus annectens. Next base: position 746,272,429 of record NC_056744.1, read on the forward strand.
TGATTGACATTAGGTCTAATCACAGAGATAATTCCGGGAACACCCATAGGACAGGGACTAAGCAATGTGGACATTGCAACCAGTGCCCTTCCATTTTACAAGTGGAGTGTATTAGTTTAGAGAATATTATTAGAAGTAGGATTTATCTTTGTAAGGGAAATTGCCAGACCCAACATGTTGTCTATATAGGAAAGTGCATGTCCTGTCCAAGTTTTTATGTTGGAAAAATGGACAGGAAATTACGTAATAGAATTTATGATCATTTGTATTGTATAAAAAAGAAGGATATGAATAATGCACTATACAGACATTTAGCTGGTAGTGCTGGTTGTAACACCTTCAAATTTGCCATTCTTGAAGTAGTTAGGAACAACCCCAGGGGGGGTAACATCAAGGCAATTTTGGGGGAAAAAGAGATCAAATGGCAGTTAAAGCTAAATGCGGAAATTCCACCAGGTATCAATGAAAATATTCCTACTAAGCCCCTTATAAGAAATTAACAATGTTGTAGTTTTGTTAGAGAGAGACATATAGACATATATACATATACACTCAATCAAATATGTATATAAAATAATTTTTCATTGTTAAATATAGGCATTTATATACTTTGGTAATGCACAATATATTTAGGCAGGTCATAACTATATATTGTATTTGTTATGTAATTAGTATTTACTGTAGGATTATATCTTACATTTGATATTGTTCCCTTTATGCACTCCATGCATTTGTCATATTTTATATGAAACATTCATCTAGTATGTATTATTAGAGTTGGGGTATGGTTCATATTCCACCGATAGAGAATTTTTATTATATGATTGAATTTTGATGCTGTTTTAGGCATTTTTTAACCATTATTAATACTGATAATATTTAGAAGACTGTATATATGGGTTTTACCAAATCTATGTTCTTATGTCTTTAAAACTTAATGGTAGTTTAATTGGTTAGGTGGTGTTTTAGGCAGGAATTTTAAAGTATTTAAGAGACAAGGTTTGATATCTTCAGTGTTCTGATGAAATCTACATTGGGTAGATGAAAGCGCTCAACCTTCATTTTGTATTTCAATAAAAGAAGTTCTTTGTGACATATTCGTGGATCGTGGTTTGTTCTGGGAACAGTTTTTGGTGCTGTCTTTCTTCTATGTGACACTTTGGTTGTAATTGGTGTTTGTTTGCGTTTCAGCTTCGGATGTCCTTGTTGCTTGGGCAGGTTACAGTTTAGGGCCTCCGCATGTGTGGAATTAGTGTTGCTATGTGTGGGTGTTGGTGGTGTGAGTTTAGTAGGGCTATGTGTTGCTTGAGGTGTAGTGCAGGTGTTAACCTTCTCATCTTGACTGTCTAGCACAATCTTGGGTGGAGAGAGCTTTGCTTCCAGTTTGGCTATGTAAGTGAATCTCTCACAGGTTGTAGTGTTGGGTGGTAGGAGGAGAGGGCTGTCTTTGCACATGAGGCAATTGCTGCATTGCCCCAGTATGCCCAGATTCACCAGGTGGACAGGAGAAATCAACGGAAGCTGAACCTTAGACATGCCTGGTTTGGTGCTTTTTTTTTTGAAAAGTACAGGAGCTGTTTTCCCTTACCTTAGCAAGGTACTTTGCAATTATAGGCTGTTTAGGGCCTATGATTAATTTCTCCTTATTAATAAGGAGAGTTGAGTGCTTGTATCAGTTTAAGGCTTCCTGGTGCTTTTCAGCAGGTATTAGAGCAAGTGCTAGTCACAGGGATGCTTAAAGGTAAGATGGAAAAAATGGTTTATCCTAAACACTGCAGTGTGCACTAGAGGAGTTAGATGTGAAAGTAGGTAACTTAAGTTTTACCTGTCTAAAATGTTAAGTTTTAGTGGAGAGTTACTATTTTTAAAACAGCAAGATAGATTGAAAGGGGGTAATCACTTTTGTATTCCAGTACTATGAAATACAGTAGAATGGCCAATAAATTTAAATAGTTGAAGGGGAGTAATTTCACAAAATGATAATTTTGTGCTTACTCACACAAGCCAGTGAAAGCAGAGAGGGAATGAGATATATAATGAATAGTGAAATAAATCCTTTTCTACTTAAACATATTTAGGATGCTAGTTTTCTTGCCCTTAAAATAAATAAAAAAATACCTGGTATTTTGAATTCTCAGCATAAGTGGTAATTAGATTTTTAAAAAGCTTACATTTGATTTGTTGAGTTTTCATAATGCATTTGCATTCATTGAATACTGTTTATTAAAAGTTCAGATTATGGACCAGCAATGCAATGACTTTACAGACTAGGCCAAACAACACAACAGAAACAAGGATACTTTATTTATCAAACTGAATATTCAAGTTTTGTCCAAGGATGGAAAATGGAAGAAAATATTAAATATTTTGAATTAAGGAGGACCATGTTGAGTTGGAGGCTATATGAAAAATTTCTTGCAGTGGGTTGTTTGGAAATTTTGGGTTGTACAGTGACTGTTAAATAAGGTAGTTTCAAAGACTGTAAGTTCTTACAGAAGGAGACTGCATGCAGTTTAAGTCTATCTGTAATTGACATAATTTTCTATTGGGACAATGATGTTGTGGTTAACTCAATCTCCATAAATCAGTCTGATTTAGGCAGGGATACACATACTGTTTCTCAACTCTCATTAAGCACTACTTCATTTTAATTGCCTGCTCAGGAAGGGATCTTAAATCTTTGATGGCTGTAATCTAATTTAATGATTTCATTGCATCTTCTGAGGTAAAAATTCTGATTCAGCCCAAAATGAATGAACAGTGTCATGACCTCCAATATATGGGTATCATTTCTGCTGCTAACACATATCATATTACAGCCTACTTCCTCAAGAGAAAAACAGACTTGCAAGGAATGGCTGCAGTAAATAACTTGTGGACCACTGAAGAGAAAAATAAGGTTTCCTGCCTCCCGGTAAACTCTGGACTGAAATTTAGTTCTGTTGAACCCTCCCCTCCAAAGATACAGTATTCTGAGTGAAGTGTGCAAAAACAGGCCTAATGCAGGAAAGAAGAAGATATTTTGAGCTAACAACAAAATTACATAGGCCATTCTCATACGGTCCAAAGGAGTTAAACAATATCTTTTAAAACAAAATATAAGGTCATAATAACCTATTAGTCACTCCATTAGAGGAATAAGCGCCGTGTTTATGCTCCCAAATGGCAAGTGGTATTTTAATTCCTGAAACTGACTACGTGAATCACAATGGAAGTACCCTCTCTCTTCAGTAAAATATTAAAAAAAAAATCTGTCTTTCTGCTGTCTTTTTCACATGATACTTGTAGCTTTGAGTTTTTTTCCAGTTTACCAAGATGTTTATGTCTATGCATAGATTTCAATGTAATGTTACGCTATGTTAATACCTTGAGTACCCTCTCACCTTTCAAACATGGTTTAACTTCTGACTTAACATGTTGATGTCAGCTCCAACTCTGGCTGATTGTACTCTGCAAGGTGTGCCACTGTATCATTACCAGTGACCTAGCAGGTAGCACATTTGCCTTTGATGCCTGGCATGTCAGAATGGTTTGATTTCTGTAAACACACAAGGTGGAAGTGGAAGTTTGTAACTGTGAAGTGTTGTATTTTGCAAGTGACAATAAACCATATTACACTTACCAAGAATTGGCTGTAGCTTTGCTGAATGATAGGTGTTTTATCAAACTAAAGACTGAAGCAAAAATGGGAATGTTGAACGTCAGTTGTCTGATTCCCGTATTGCTGACCTTCAAATCTCTGAGTGTCCTGTGTAGTGAATACCACAGTGCATTCGCTTATACATGGTCGATGTAATAAATAGAGATCATAGTAAAGTGCGGTTTGGGAAATTAATCCTTTTCCTGACTGTAGTGTGATATCAGAGTTGGAATATATAGTTTGCAGGGGGTGTGGGGGCACAGCCCTGGGGGCTTTTCTCCTGCAAATATGTGAGATAATGCTTTGTGCAGTACTGAAATTCATATGTTCGTACTTCTGAAAAGCAGGCAGTATAAAAGGATGTCGAATAATACCAACATCACATTTATTGGTATTACATTTGACATTCTAACCTAAGTAATATGCAGCATGTTGGTAATATGAGTCAAACTTATGAACAGCTTTTGTTCTTAATTTGGCGGTTTTGATAGTAAACTATATATAAAACTGAAAATCCTGAAAACACACAGGATACCAACACTTACTATATTCCAGCACAAGTACATACAGAAACATATTACCCTTCAACTACACTAAGTGCTATCTTGGAGTTGATATATTTAAGTAGCAGAGGGTGTGGGGTGCCTATATTGCCTACTTGATGATAGGTTCATAGATTAGTATCATGCTAACTACCCTTGTGGGCCATTTTAAGCATAGACAACTACCCCATGTGAGAATCAAACCCATCATCTCGTGGCTGGAAGGTAAGCACCTTAATCATTATACCAACTTCATAGCTAAATATTTTAAGTAGTTCCAATAATAAAACCATCCAGCTGCATTGTACCAAAACTTTAGTAGCTTTCTTTTGCAATCTTAAATATATTGCATATATAACAACAAAACATCTTTTAAATCTCAGTAGCTAGTTGATTACTATTTTTTTGTCTAATTCTTTTATAAATGCAGTCATAAATACATCTTGCCTGTCATAAACATTATCGTAAATTTCTTCTATAACCAGTAAATCATTCCAATTCTTATTATGCTAAGACAGGAATACATGCATCTATTCTTAATTTCAACAAACGATCAATTAACATTCGATTACTCCCATCTGTAATTTCCCATATTTGTTTGATAAACCATAAACAGAGTTCTGTGTAATCAGATCATTAGGCACTTTGATTCTGAATTCTTTGACAGTAAGTTTATAAAGATTTAATGCACTTACATTGTAGAAATAAATATTATCTAATCTCTCTTCTACTAACCATCCTTCCATCAAAATAATTATTTCAAGAAGTTATCTACACCTTATTTATTTAACAGTAGTTTCTTGTGTGCTAATCTCCATGTAAACTCTTATAACCTGATATCTTCCCCTCTATAACTCTTCTGTTCTTTATGAATAAGCCCATTTCTGTCTTCTGCTCTTTGATGTTCACAGCTTAATACACAATACATTTTAAATTTTCTCATATCAAGTTTTTTTTATACTTTTCTACCAATTCCTGTGGTTATTCCAAAATGCTGTTCTTATTCTTCTGAAAGCATTCTTTATTATTATAATCTTGCCAAGACTGTCCACATTGTTTACCGTCCAAGTTTCATAGTCCCAACAAGAAAGTACCATTTGATTTAAAATGCACATTCTTCTTCTCTTATGTTCTACTTACTAGTTAAAACTAATCACTAAGAACAATAACACACAATATCATGTTTCCTGCTTACTCCACCTTGGTCTTCTTCTCTATATTACATAATTGTAATAAAATTTAACTTTGCAACCTGTGTTGTGCTAAAATGCTCATTGAATCTTCTTCATAGTTTGAAGAGATCATAAAATCTTATGCCACATTGGTACTATCACTCATGAAAAGCATATATTATTAATATTCTTTTCTTTTGGAAAGAAAAATAAATGAAAATCCCAACATGTTCAGTATAAACGTATTTTTTCTTAATTATGTTTAGCAGTTGTGTTTGACCATTGCATTCCCTCCAATATTCACTCCAAGTGCACAAATTTATGTTCAAAAATGAAAATTTCAACTATTCAATTAGATTAACCATATCACTTACTTTTTTTTTTTTTGCATTTTTACTCTAATTCTGATTTTACATTTTCTTTCATTAGTATTAACTAATTAGTGCCTATATTTCATTTTGATACATCTAGGTCCTATTTCATCGTGATGTTCACGGGAACTATCCCTATTAACTGACTGATTAACCAATTGTAGGACAGGAAATTTAGAAAGGGCAGGATGTAATAATATGGACTAAGATACATTGCAATGAAAATAGTTACCATTGCTTGTTACTAGCTATAACAAATATATATATATATATATATATATATATATATATATATATATATATATATATATATATATATATATATATATATATATATATATATATATATCATGATATATATATATATATATATATATATATATATATATATATATATATATATATTTATGTGTGTGTGTGTGTGTGTATTCAGAACAATGTTAGGTTCATAGGTTCATAGGTTGGTACTAGGCTATCAGCTCTAGGGCCTATACAAGCCTAGCCATAACAATTCCCTTGCTATTTCTTCCCACACTATTTACTTCCCTGGACCCCTATCTAGATGTCATTATGGCATTATGCTATTAAATGTAAACATAAAAACAAAAAACAAACAAAAAAATCATTATGACTCTCCCTGAAAAAATGTACTACAATGGAGATTTTGGAATCTGTTTCTTACTCATTTTAAGATGTGCACCATTGTTTTTATTTGTGTTCATGCTGCGCAAACCAAGTGACTTAAAATGCATTAAACGATACAAGTTAAGACCCTACATGATGCTGAAGAAATCTGCTGCCGATTTTTGCACACTGATTTGTTTATCTTTAGAGGCAGCAAGCATTGTGCATAGTGATAATTTTTTCATTCCTCGTAGTAGAATCACAGAGTATTTTTTTTGTTTTGTTTTGCTTTAATTGGGCATAAAGTTAATATCTGAGGTATCATGCTCCCCAAAGTGTAACTTCTTTTGTAAGCCATTGTTATCCCTCTTGCTTGCAAGGCTTCAAAAATAAAAATACAGAATGGTGATGTTAAACATTTAGAGAAAATTATCATCCCTAATTATTTGCATTGTAATATCAGTAATATAAATACTTTCTTATGTATTGTGATTTTAATGAAAAACTGTTTGCTGAGCAGCATTGCTGTTTAAATTTTTCTTAACTTTAACAGTGCACAACTTTTATGCATGTTGAATTGACTTTTAAGATAAGATGTATGACTCTAACACTATGCCTAGGCTGCTATAAGTCAAAATTTCCACATACCATTGGTATAATTGAATTAATGAGGTTCTATGTACTTACTATGTATTCTTTTTGATATGCAAAATAAAATCATTAGGGTATAATATTAGCATAAGTGTGATCTCCATTATGTACTCTATACTGCTAATAACAGAAAATGAGCACAGTCTAGTTAAAGATTTATGCAACAGTACATGCAATGCATTTTACCATCATGTGTTACATTTATTCAACACATACTAAGCACACGGTATCTCATTAATTCAATTACACCAAGAATATGTGGAAAGTTTGATCTCTAGTAGCCTATGCGGAATGTTAGTGTCATCCATCTTATATTAAAATCAATTCAACATGCATAAAAAGGAATCATGTGAGCTGTGAAAGCTATTTAAAAATATTCAAACAACTAAAAGAATTAAAATTTTTCTTGAGCTATGCAAGATGACAACAGGCAATTGCTGATATGGTGACCATACCTTTCATCTCTCCAACATTTTGCAGAATATCCATTTTTTCTTCATATTTTTGGCTGTTTCTTATAAAATTCTTTTTTTTTTTTGTTTTTGGCAAATCATTCAGTATTGCAGTCATTAAATCTCAAATGTTTTAGTTTCAGATCTCACATCATGCAGAAAATGCATGCTATTGCAAAACATCTTATTCTAACAAATTTCTAACAGCAAATTCTAAAGTCTGTTCCTGATTTTGACCCTTTATCCCCAGTTACAATGGTACTGTCTATATTTCTTGAGTAAAGAAGTTGAGAGTTATGTGCGGTAGTATTAATATATAAGTGGTATCTTTAAATTTAAAATTTGTATTGCTGCAATTAAGTAGCTGTAGGCTGCCACGTCATATTTCAGTAGCTTTTAAGTGATTTTAGTGTTTTCTAAATGTTGACTCAATTTACTTGAATTTTATGCAAGCTCATAATTCTTTTTTTTTTTTAACATTTTAAAATTCTGCATCTCGATTGGTGTAGAAGAGTGAAGCTGATTACTAATTGTCTGATATTATTAGAAAAATACTAAATGCAAAATGCCAATATTAATAGATGGGTGAAATGTTACACTTTATATGGTAAAATAAGTGTTTCTTAATGGGTAATTTAATTGTATATTATAATTTTTTTTATTATTTTCAGAATCTTCAAGAGTATGAACTTACATATTACAATTTTATTCATACTTATAGGAGCATTTTTAGCCTTATTATATCCTACAAAACATGTAACAGAGATACTTTACATTTTATACTAACTGCATTTGGAATGCAATAGAACTTTCTGGGACTGTAAAGGTCACTTACAGTTTGTCTTTACTGAATGGCTGCTTGGGTGCACATGGGTATTGCTCCTATTGCTTTTAGTACCTAATTTTGTAGCCCATACTAAAGGAAGACCAGCTCTAGATAATTGGGTCCATTCTACTGCTCCCTGAAACAGCATACTAGGGTCCATTCTACAGCTCCCTGCAGCAGCGTACTAGAGTCCATTCTACTGCTCAGTGCAACAAATACGATGGTCCATTCCACTGCTTCCTGCAACAGCATACTAGGGTCCATTCTACAGCTCCCTGCAGCAGCGTACTAGGGTCCATTCTACTGCTCTCTGCAACAGCATACTAGGGTCCATTCTACTGCTCAGTGCAACACATACGATGGTCCATTCTACTGCTTCCTGCAACAGCATAGTAAGGTCAATTCTACAGCTCCCTGCAGCAATGTATTAGGGTCCATTCTACAGCTCCCTGCAGCAGTGTACTAGGGTCCATTCTACTGCTCCCTGAAACAGCATACTAGGGTCCATTCTACTGCTCAGTGCAACACATACGATGGTTCATTCTACTGCTTCCTGCAACAGCACACTAGGGTCCATTCTACAGCTCCCTGCAGCAGCGTACTAGGGTCCATTCTACTGCTCTCTGCAACAACATACTAGGGTCCATTCTACTGCTCAGTGCAACAAATACGATGGTCCATTCCACTGCTTCCTGCAACAGCATACTAGGGTCCATTCTACAGCTCCCTGCAGCAGTGTACTAGGGTCCATTCTACTGCTCTCTGCAACAGCATACTAAGGTCCATTCTACTGCTCAGTGCAACACATACGATGGTCCATTCTACTGCTTCCTGCAGCAGCATAGTAGGGTCAATTCTACAGCTCCCTGCAGCAATGTATTAGGGTCCATTCTACAGCTCCCTGCAGCAGTGTACTAGGGTCCATTCTACTGCTCTCTGCAACAGCATACTGGGGTACATTCTACTGCTTCCTGCCACAGCATATTAGGGTCCATTTTACTGCTACCTGCAATAGCATACTAGGGTCCCTTCTACTGCTCTTGCAACAGCATACTGGGGAACATTCTTCTGCTACCTGCAATAGCATACGAGGGTCCATTCTACTACCCCCTGCAATAGCATACTAGGGTCCATTCTACTGCACCCTGCAACAGCATACTAGAGTGCATTCCACTGCTCCCTGCAACAGCATACTGGGGTACATTCTACTGCTCCCTGCAACAGCATACTGGGGTCCATTTTACTGCTCCCTGCAATAGCATACTAGGGTCCAGTCTACTGCTGCCTGCAATAGCGTACTAGAGTGCATGCCACTGCTCTGTGCAACAGCATACTGGGGTCCATTATATTGCTCCCTGCAACAGCATACTAGGATCCATTCTACTGCTCCCTGCAATAGCATACTGGGATCCATTCTACTCTGCTCCATGCAACAGGGTACTAGTGTCCATTCTACTACTCCCTGCAACACCATACTGGGGACCATTTTACTGCTCCCTGCAACAGTGTACTAGTGTCCATCCTATTGCTCCATGCAATAGCATGCTAGGGTCCATTCTACTCTGCTCCATGCAACAGGGTACTAGTGTCCATTCTACTGCTCCCTGCAACACCATACTGGGGACCATTTTACTGCTCCCTGCAACAGCGTACTAGTGTCCATTCTACTGCTCCATGCAATAGCATGCTAGGGTCCATTCTACTGCTCCCTGCAAAAGGGTACTAGTGTCCATTCTACTGCTTTCTGCAACAGCATACTATGGGCAAATGTATTTTTTGGTAGCAGAGTATTTCCAGGATCAGCTTTGTAAACTCTTGTGTGGCTTTTGAGCACACTGATGATACAATCTACATATTCTATGGCTACTCCTCAGGTCTTTTGCTGCCATTGGATAAAGAGACTGAAGAGTACTACTGCAATGCAGTGAGTCTAAAACATACTATTGCAATGCAATGAGACAGAAGAGTACTATTGCAATTCAATGAGTCTGAAGAGTACTATTGCAATGCAATAAGTCTGAAGAACACTATTGCAATGCAATGAGACTGATGAGTACTATTGCAATGCAATGAGTCTGATTAGTGCTATTGCAAAGCAATGAATCTGAAGAGTACTATTGCAGTGCAATGAGTCTGAAGAGTAATATTGCAATGCAATGAGACAGAAGAGTACTATTGCAATGCAATGAATCAGAAGAGTACTTTTGCAATGCAGTGAGACTGAAGGGTACTATTGCAGTGCAAGGAGACTGAAGAGTACTATTGCAATGCAATGAGTCTGAAGAGTAATATTACAAAGCACTGAAACTTATGAGTGTGGTTTACAATGCAATGAGACTGAAGAGTACTATTGCAATGCAATGAGACTGAAGAGCTATTGCAATTCAATGAGAATGAAGAGTATTATTGCAATGCAATGAGTTTGAAGAGTACTATTGCAATGCAATGAGACTGGAGAGTACTATTGCAGTGCAATGAGTTTGAAGTTTACTATTGCAATGCAATGTGACTGATGAGTGCTATTGCAATGCAATGAATCAGAAGAGTACTATTGCAATACAATGAGACTGAAGAGTACTACTGCAATGCAATGAGTCTGAAGACTATTATTGCAGTGCAGTGAGACTGAAGAGTACTTTTGCAGTGCAATGTGTCTGAAGAGTACTAATTCAATGCAATGAGACTGAAGAGTACTATTGCAATGCAATGAGACTGAAGAGTCCAATTGCAATGCAATGAGTCTGAAAAGTACTATAGCAATGCAATGAGACTATGTGCTATTGCAATGCAATGAGATGGAAGAGTACTATTGCAATGCAATAAGACTGAAGAGTATTATTGCAATGCAATGAGTCTGAAGAGTACTATTGCAATGTAATGAGACTGATGAGTGATATTGCAATGCAATGAGACTGAAGAGTAGTACTGCAATGCAATAAGACTGAAGATGTCTATTGCAATGCAATGAGACTGAAGAGTACTATTGCAATGCAATGAGACTGATGAGTGCTATTTACAATGCAATGAGACTGAAGAGTACTATTGCAATGCAATGAGACTAAAGAGTACTATTACAGTCCAATGAGACTGATATGTACTATTGCAATGCAATGAGACTGAAATCTACTATTGCAGTGCAATGAGTCTGAAGACTACTATTTCAATGCAATGAGACTGAAGAGCTATTGCAATGCAATGAGACTGAAGAGTACTATTGCAATGAAATGAGACTGAAGTGTACTACTGAATGCAATGAGACTGAAGAGTACTATTGCTATGCAATGACACTGATGAGTACTATTGCAATGCAATGAGACTGATGAGTACTATTATAATGCAATAAGTCTGAAGAGTGCTATTGCAATGGAATGAGTCTTAAGAGTACTTTTGCAATGCAATGAGATTGAAGAGTACTATTTTGATGTAATGAGACTGATGAGTACTGTTGCAATGCAATGAGACTGAAGAGTACTACTGCAATGCAATGAGACTGAAGAGTACTATTGCAATGATATGATTTATACTTTGCAGAGAGATGATCTTTTCAGTTGTTGAAGTTCAATATGAAAGCAGTTATAATTTTGGAACTGTATGATGAGATAAGATTCGCTTTTCACTTCCTTTGCTCTCAGTCTCATTTCCCTTTCGCCAGACTACTTCTTAGGTCTGTGGAAATGGATGTTTTGCTGATCCAGAATAGCAAGGCTTTATCTTTTCATTGTATGTCTTTTTTTTCCCTTTTTTTGCTTTGTTTATTCGGTAAATAATTCTGCAGCTTTGTGTGTGTGTGTGTGTGTGTGTGTGTGTGTGTGTGTGTGTGTGTGTGTGTGTGTGTGTGTGTGTGTGTGTGTGTGTGTGTGTGTGTGTGTGTGTGTGCACGCACTTGCACATGTGTGCAATCATTTGTGTTTCAGTGATGCAGGATTTATGATGGAACTATTGGCCAGGTAACATGTAATGGTGTTAATAAGATACTCTAATGGGAAGTCTTTTTTTTGTTATTGCCTTATTGCGTAATAATTCTTTTTTTTCAGTTTGGCAGTGTTTGTCATTTAAACTGATGTGATAGACTTCACTTCCAAAATTTTAGTCTTTGTTCATTATGAAATTAAAACAACATGCCTGATTAGATTAGTTTTATCAAGGCATTGTAGTTTTTTTGTTATTTTAATACCTTATATTGCAGTGTTCATTAATATTATTTTATAAAATGTAATACCTCCTGTTTTCTCACTGATGAAGAACTATTTTTTTCAGAAACAGCCCCCAGCAATGTAAACATTTGTTATACTGGAATTATCTTCTTCAGAGTTCTTTGGCTATGTTCTAGAATTATCTTCTTTGGAAGTATTTGGCTACGTTCTGGAATTATCTTCTTTGGAATTATTTGTCAGTGTTCTGGAATTATCTTCTTTGGAATTATTTGCCCGTGTTTTCTTCTGGTATTGTAGTCTACTTTCCCAGTAACCTCTTGCTTGACCTATATCTATATTGCTGAGTTTTGTTCAACAATATTTTTCTGTAATGTGCAGGAAACTGACAGTTGCAAACAGTGACTCAGTAATAGATGGGAAGGGCTTGTGTGAAGTATATCTTGACTTGGAGGTAGCATTTGAGTTACAGACACTGGATGCCACCCTAGTGTAAGCTCTACTCAGGCAAAGCTCCTCCTTGCCTGGAGTGGTACCCCAGGAGTCTGGTTACCATTTTTGAATATTTAACAGGACTTACTCCCCCTCTACTTTTACCAAGGTTGCATTGTTTAACAGCAACTTGATTTGAAATAAGCCATGCATCGTTATAGACATGGTTGCATCTGGTCAACCTGGTATTTGTCATGAAGACCTAATTAGATGAGAAATGTGCACCAAATTTAGAAGTATCCATTCATCTTGGTCTTTAGGTTATTCACAGCCCCAAACATGGCAGAATTAGCAGTGGAGTAGCCATTTGTTTTACTTCTGCATCTAACGTAAGCCAGGTAACAGTTCACACCATAAACATTTGGCACAAAAGGACATTGCTGATTATATAAAATACAGTCCATTATCTTGGAATGTTTCTGCAGGATTTCATGGGGTTTCTTCACATTGTCAGTATGTGGTACTACTTGATGAATTAGCATGGGTACTTTCTGTCAGCTGATCAGCTCCATATCAGTTGACCTATTATCCTAAAATAAACCATGAGAAGATGTCTAAATATACATTTGCGAGAGGTAAGTAGTGCTACCCTATTCCTGATATTGTCTTGCCTAGGCTTGTGAATAGCATATAGGCCAGGAGTGGATGCTGCTAAACTGAGAATTAAGCTACTGTATTCCCCTGCTAGGCCATCTAATGCTGAAATGAACATTTGCATGGGGCTATGTGAGAACAATGAGTTTAGAATAGAATTTCACAGATTTAGTAGAGATTTTTAGCATCACTCAGGTAATCATCACTGCTACTTTTAAACATATATATCATCTCATGTTCCATTTTATCCTAATGGGGTCCCATGCATACATCTTCCCATACTGACATGATCAATTGTATGAAGTTATGTAATATGACTGCTGGCGTACTAATGCCAGTACTTAAGCCACCTTATAGAATGGACTGCAACAGATAATCCAAATTAACTTGTTATGGCCTATAGCATGTTACAGAATAGGGGTCTGGATGTCTTTGCCCAATTTTTTTGTACGATACTTCTCTGCAGTGCAGTGCTTTGAGTTTCAAATAATGTGGAGACGAAGATGAGGATTTGTGCAAATAGTGGAAGACAGGCTTGCTCAAGGATACACTTAGTCTGGTCACTGTTCAACAATCCAAACAGAAATCTCATATAAAATGGTGTCTGATGTTTTCCTAGTATGATATTTAATTGTGCTAAGAACAGACTAACTAGTTACAGTAACCCAAAATTCCTAGTTTGAAAAAATATACTAGCTACCCTGTCATCATAAATGCATCTGCAGAACGAAAACAAAAAGGATCAATATGTCTGGAATGTTAAACTTTTGCCACCTAGTAATAACTTACTTATAACTCTAGTAAGTAGGGAAATATTCTCAAAATGTGGAATAAAAAATGTCAGGCAAGAAAAGGTAAGAAACAGTGGAAGACTGAATGTCTTAGCGTGTTTTCCTTCCTGTTTGTTGATTACAGTTCCATTTCTTCATTTTCCCCATCCTCAGTATTCTCCTTAGAAACAGCCAGACATCAAATAATAGTTTGTGTATGTCTCCCTCATGGTATATTTTTGCTACAATGCCATGTGATATTATGATCCTAAAATATTGTTTAGAGAATACTTAAAACTCTTGTGTATACTTTTTACTTATTATACCTATGAGCATTCCTGGTTTTCCATAATGTTTTCAAAGTAATATACCAATAAACAATTTATTTTTTTATTAACATTATTATATAAATCACTGATATCAAGTACAGAATTTACAGAGACTTTTTCATGAACCTGAATACACACTTCTCATCATCAACTCTACCTGTTCAAGAAACATTTTAAAAGTTCCAGCAACACATTATTACATACGTGATTTTGTTAGAACAGACAGTGGCATCCACCTCTGTCAAGCTATCAGTCCGGTCTGGCATCTGATTAATCTAAGAACTTTCTTGGTGGTGTCTTTCCATTTTCGCTCCTTCACATGGACCATGGAAGGCCTTATATTACCACAGTATATAGAACAACACTGTAGACATCTCAGATCTTGTGCTTCCACAGCAGTGATGATTAGTATGCCTCACTGTTCTCTCAGTTGCACTGGCAAGGTTTTCTTACACATGTGCACAACTAGAAATAATTTGCTCCCAAACAATTGTTGTCTATTTGCCATACCCACTACCTTTATCAGGCAGGTTACATTACAGCTTCACCAGCAACATGTGCATAGATATTGTAGCTTTGTTAAACAGAAGGAATATATTACCCTTTTTTTCCACTGCTTGTTTTACCCCTGCAGGAATATTTTTGTTGCAGCACATATTCTCATGAGCAGCACTAACGTCTCAGCTGTACTACAGTTATCTTCTGTCTATTATTTTCTTTTTGTTTTTTCATAATTTCTCATTAGACTGACATTTTTTTCTAAAATTTGCTATTGAAGTTCATGAATGAAAAGGAATCCTAATTGTCCAGGTCACATATCTGCTAACTAAACAGATGCCTTGCTATCATGCCATTCCAAAAGCAGGAAGGATGAAGGTGGCTGTTGCCCCAGGGAAGCTGTTAGGGAGCATGAATGCCAGATGTAGATGGGGAGCACAAATGCAGAAGTGGTAGTCATTTATGAAGCGAGGAGAAGATTGCTCAGTCATAAGTCAGTGCTGATACCTGCATTCACAATTGTGGTGAGATGTCAGGGTCTTCTAACAAAGTAATCAGATGTTTGCTGCATTAGTAGAAAGCAGGATGCTACAGTTACAGTACTGAATACCTTTTTTGGAGTTTTCTGTTTGTTATATCTCCTCAGCTTTTGGTAGAGGGAGCAGCAGTGAGGCAAGCGATCAGAGAAACGTCCAGGGTAACAAACCAGACTGCAACTACTTTGCTACAAATGCTATAAATTATTTGACATATAGTATTTTTCTGGTTTGTAAAGACTGTAATTTCACTTTTCAGCCATATATAAAGATTTTTTTCATATTTTAACTCATGCGCTAATATGTACTACATAAAATTGACGACTCTTTGTCTTTTGAACAGTTGATCAATTTTCACTTTTGGTTCTCCATTCAAAATGATACAATGTCATGCATTTCATAAGTCCTGTACTAATATTTTCAAATAAAATATGCTTAATTTCACATATTTTAAGGCTACACGTTGTAGCACTTGCTCAGTTGTGAGCATATTGTCTGTTTTATAATGAATCAAATGAAAATATATAAATAAATAAAGAAGTAAATTCAGATACTTTCAAGTTATTCCCCTTCATCTTTTTCCTTTTCTGGTACTTCTCTGAATATTCTTTAAGTCTGTGCATTCATTTCTCATTTGCTTGGCTGCTATTTTTGTGGATTTTGTGACATGGCTGCTATTTCAACATACATGTGCTTCTCATTTGCTTCGTAAACAAAATACTTTGGTGTAATGCACAAAATCCTTAGGCTAGTTATTCAAAGTGTATGCAGAACTAGACATAAAACTTTGCGCTATATCAGCACCTGTGCCAACGCAGAGGCAGAGGTCAGATAGAATGCTAATGATTATTGTAAGAGTACTGCTTCATTATGTACAATGTTAATTCAGTTTTGAGCAACTTTATCAAGTCTTAGAGATGAACATGTAATGCGGCATTCACTTTAACTTCAGCTACAAAAAAAATATATAACAATGTCTTTCCTTGAACAAACAAAAGGTGAATACAAGAGAGCACACTCATAGCTTATAGCAAGCAACAGATAAACATGTAAAAAGCAGATTAGAGGAATGGAGTAAGAGAAATTTACTTAGCCACAAATTTAATAATGCAATTGAATTAAACCTTTTGCGGCTACAGCACTTCTCAGCTTGCATTTTGGGTGCAGCTTGTAGGACTCATCCCTTCTCTGAAATCATTATTCCATGTCCTTAATAATTCTAGTCATAAGAACCTTAAGTGGAGTGCTTAAGGTAGCGTGCCCTACAGTATATGTTATATCAGTCTTGGTCAACTTCCTGATGTGATCACTATGTT
Organism: Protopterus annectens; assembly: GCF_019279795.1. NCBI lineage: Eukaryota > Metazoa > Chordata > Ceratodontiformes > Protopteridae > Protopterus > Protopterus annectens. Next base: position 746,289,393 of record NC_056744.1, read on the forward strand.
CCTTTTTCATGGTCATAATGTTATGTAGTATCCGCTCATTAGCATAGACTTCTACCAATCTTACATCTTTCCTGCCATTGTGTTCCTGTCTTCTAAAACTAGATACTTCAGTATACATTCTGCCATCATTTTCCCATAAATTTCTTGCACACTACTACTTCACCACTTTTCTTGCTTATTCATTTGTTTATCCTGGCACTGCTGAGTGTATGTACTAGTCTGTGCACATATGATGAAAACTTACTTTCACTACTGTGAACGTTCCTCCCTTCCTTCATAAAGCTGAAATAGGTCATTCCCAATAACTGGTTTTACTTTAGAAGCAGCACAGCACTGTTGTACCTTTTAAGCCATTCATTTATCTTCAAGATCCCAGTGGGGGATGAGAAAGAGCATGTCCACACACATGCGTTATCATTGACTGTACTCCTCCAGTCTTTCATAATCTAATAACTCTGCTGCTTTACCATGTACTTGAATGTTCAGTATCTATAATGGCTGTTCTTCACCTAACTGGAACTGCTGTTTCTTGTCACTGTTAGCATGTTCAAGAAAGTTATTGTACTGCCCACTTCTCTACATTTGACTCCTGATCCAGAATCACACTGCACTTACTGCTTCGGCCTCATTTTAGAGTTTATTAGTAGCCACATTGCTCAGAGGGTTTATGTGCACCCTGCATTTTGGAATTGACTTGGTAACCATTTGGTCTGCCTTATCTGGCATTAATGTAAGACTAGTATACATGTATACTGTTTTCTGCCCAACTACCTCATCTATCTCCCCTTGATAATGGACTCCTGTAACATTAGTACTCCTACTGTTTTTTTCTTATCTAAGCTCTGTCACCCACCCCATGGCCTGTTTTTTCTTGTATCTTCAATACTTATCTGACATGAACTCGTCTTCCTTAGCCTCATGTATTTCTTTGTAACCACCATTCCTATGTAAGACCTAGTAGCATCTTTCTTGTCATTTGCCTTCTCTTTCTCCTCCCTCATCTGCAGACATCTGATACAGGCCTGCTATCCTGATGACTTCACAATGTGACTGTTTGTTCCTATTGTATCCATTAATCCTTATTCCTCTTCTACATCCATTTTTGTTCACTACTAATACTACCATTTATTCACTCCATCATTCATTTATTTAAATGTGTTTTTTTAGTGTATAGCACATAAACAACCGGCTTTGAGACTACCTCAGTGATAGCAAAGCATCTGAAATCTTGAGAAGTTAGTGGTAATGCTATCCATAAAATGAAGACAGACCTTATTCAAAATGCATATAACTGGTAAAGCAGTGTGTACAATCATACAAAGAGAGAGGGAAAGGGTGAATTTTAGAGGGAGTTTCACAGAACATTGTAATATCTTTGTATATTCATAGAGTTGAAAAAAAATTAGTAGTACGGTCACATCACAAAATAGTGTAATCTTTTACTACTGACTTTAATGATCCATTTTAGTAGTACTTCAGTGAAATAAAATGGATTATTTTAGCAATAACCCATGCCTGGGTGTGGGTAATGCTGGATTTACCCACGGTTGGTGTGGTTTGGTCATGAGGGCGAAGCCCGAGTGGCCAAACAAAGCCAACCGTGGGTAAATCTAGCATTACCCACACCCAGAAGTGGGTTATTGCTATTATACAATGACATTATTTAAGAAAAAAAATAATTACTTTTCTTAAATAATGGCATTGTATAATGCCTCCTTGTTGCCCTTCCACAGCTTATTTTAAAGCTGTCTCGCTATGTTAAACTCATTTAACATAGCGAGACAGTGTTGCTGTAAGAGTTATAGTAATGGAAAAAGTCTGGGTGACCGGACCTTTTTCCATTACTATAACTCGGATTTACAGCTTGCACGCTGACCAATCAGCGTGCACGTTTTTGAATATTAATGGGGGGTTGTTGTATAATGAAGCATAATGAAGTGATTAAAACACTAACTATACTGGTGAGACTACAGCATTTCCAGGGAGTGCAATGTAAACAAGGAAGGAATCTTCATGAACAGATGATGGAGAGAAGGAAGGCTCTGTATGAACTGTTGCAATGCTAATGTAATGCATATTAAACAAATGACATAATGTAGATAGGTTCTGGAAATTAATGATCTCGTAATATTTCATAAATGGCAAAGGTTCACTTTGCATCTTTTAAAAGTACTCTTTTAAAGTCAGAACTGTATTCCATCTGACATTGATTTCATTTTATGTTGGGGAAGATATTCCCAACAATTTAGGCAAAGTGCTATAATCAATCATTTCTGATATCTGATTTTATTTCTGGATGATCTGAGTATTAAAAAGCAATGAGAACTGAAAATGCCAGCCTTATTCAAAATTAAGGAACCAAATATTATATCCCCAAAATTCAGGAATATACATAACCGAACCAATGCCTTGGCAAAAGACTTCAAACTCAAATTCATTAAATAAAGGTAACAACATCAATAAAGCAATTGCATCATTGTTTCCAACTTAATTCATTGCCTCAATGTGTTACATTTTAAAATATACAAAATTTCTTGTTTCATCAATAATTCATGTAAATCACAGACCCCAGTGAATTTATTTTTTATACCAAACAAAATGGTAACACATGAATTATTAGGTTAATTACCATGTTATGCAGCAAAATGTTCAGATTCAGTACTATCTGCTTTAGCTATTAATGAATTTTGAGTATTTATTATTTGGTTCCTGAATTTTGAGTAAAGCTGCTATTTTAAGTTGTTTTTGCTTTTTAATTTTCATAATATTTGTTGCTGAACAGATTTGAGTATTACATGGCCATCTGTGAAGGATTAGGAGTCTAGGTTTTACAGTTTAAAAACAGGGAAAACAATATTAGAGGGAATATTTGTTTTACATGTAGCCAGTTTGCCTTTGCTAAAGTAAGCCACTGGTATTTTCTACTAGGGACCAAGTACTTAAACTGGAAACATGGATACTAATTGTTTGTGAGGAAGAAAAGTTCTTTCTTGCCATGGTAATGCGAAGGAGGGCATATTTATGCTGTATTTCAAGGATCCTTTTAACAATTGCACATCACCTTTCCAGTGAGTGAACTTAGGAAATCATTGCTGACCAGTAGACTAGTTTGATTATTCCGATCTTTGTTATTTCAGTGCGATACTGAAAGTCAAAATGCTGTAATGCTGATCAAGAAAACACACTGAGCCCTGAAATGACTTGTAGTCTCTAGTTTATTATATTTACTATATAGTATGTGCCATATGACAGGTATCAGTGTATTTAGTAGGAGGTATATTTATTCTTACCAGATGGAAAGCAGGGAACAGGGCATTTTCTAACTCTTTAACTTTGGTGTGAGGAGAGCTGGATTTGTAAATCACCATGATATCTTCATATAGAATAAGTGGCAGTGGAAGTATATGGAAGTATTTAAATGCAGCTAGAGAAGTGGGTATAAATCACATAATTACAGTACTCCATCTTGAGTGTCAAATATTTACCTAATACTTCAGAGAAACATCTGTTACACTGAAAATCCTTAAACCAATCAGGAGTTATTTTTTTCTTCTTCCTAAAGCAGGGAATATTTAATGCAAACAACTATGATCAACAGCACTAAAAGCATTTGTGAAGTTAGGAAAGATAACATCTGTAAGAGTACATACTGAGCATCAGAATTATATCATCGTTTTAAGTTTTGGTTTTGTAACTGTACTTCCATCCATCTAAAATCCATTCTGGTATATGTGGGGACATTATAATTTTGAATAAAGGTAGACAATTGGGTTTCGGATAAATTTTTTGTGAATTTTGCAAGGGTGGGGAGAATAGAAATTGGTCTGTATCACTTATGAAGATTTGGGGTACCTTTGAGAAAAGGTTTATTATGGACTGCTTCATATGAGTGATATGTGTGCTGTAAATGAGGCAGGGATTATGGATAAGGCACATGACATAGAAGGAAAGGAATACATCTGAGGTGGGTGCTGTGCTGCCAGATACTTTGTCTTAGAGTTTTAACATTTTTTTGTTGTTAAAGTTGAAAAATAGGAAGGAGAGGTGATCAGAATGGGTTCTATGGGTGTATTGGAAATGGCAACTATGAAGGAAGGGAAAATAGACAGTTGGGAAACCTCATTTACAAAAACTGGTTTGTGAAAGTGGGCCCACTGAACATCTAATACTGCCTTCTAGTTATCCATTGATTGATCTAATTCCAGCTGTTTGACTGAGATGCTTGGGATAGGTTTTGAAGGAGATTTGTTGTTGTTGGGGGCATGCAGCTTTATATCTTTTAACAGGCTTTTTTCTTTGGTTCATTGGGTTAATAAATTTTACACTATTTTTGCTGTTTGGAAAATTTGCCATTCCATTAAGGCAGTGCCTAAGAGTTTTAATAAAGGCTTTTAATTCTTTGATAAATCCACAGTTTAGCCTTGGATTTATATATCCCAGAAATGAGACAAAAGTATTTATATTGTAGTACATCAGTTTGATCTCAGTGTTTTGGCAGCCTCTGTTAGGTTATTTGTGTTACTGATGGGGGGGGGGGGCTATTATTAGAGGATAGCTGCATTTTTTAAGATGTGGTTTGGTAAGTGTGCAGTGATGGTATCAAGGTGGGTATTATTGTTTATTATGAAGTTTATCCATGTTGGGGAAGTTACTTTTATAGAACATCTTGGTTAATAAATAAATAAATCATTGATTTCATATCTGTGAGGACACAGAAGGTTGACATGAAAGTTCATAACATGGGAAAACTGTAGTAACTGGAGTATTATACTTTTATATTTGTCATGGGAGGGGCAGAGAAGAAGGTCAGCCATGGTTTATGTAAACAGAATATGTGATAATCCATGATAAACAGGTCTGAATCAAAACCATGGCCAGTATCTGATTTGATATAACTATAACATGTGTTTCTAATAAGATCTTGTAAATTAATGAAGTGCTGCCACCAGTTCCTCTACCAAGTCTTGCACTACGTACATATTTTTTAATAAGTGAAGGGGAGTTTAAAGTCAGGACTGATATTTTGTATCCGAAATTTTATGATATCTAAACTGTCAGGTTGATAAAGTATGCACAAAGGTGTCTAGTTGGTCTAGCCTTTTTTTTCATATTTTATGCATGTAGTAGGAATGCTTGTGTGTATGTGGATGTTATAATAGGGTAGAACAGGATAATGTGGTGGATCAGTTCATGAATTAGATGAAGGTGAATTAAATATGAATAAGCTTTCAGAAATGTATTCTTCAAGAATAAAGAAAGACAGGTGTGTTCTATTTATGGGGGGAGATCCAAGATGTTTAATATAGTGGTTGTCTGCAAAGTGAGAGTGATGTCACTTATAACTGAAATGATGCAGGGTGTACAGGCAGGAAGGATGATAGGATAAGGGAGTGCAGTAAACCCAATTAAATGGAAGAGAAGCACAAAACCAAGGTGTCAGCCACTGTTCAAAGAAAAAGAATCAAAGAGTTTAATACCCCCAGCTCTGAGCTAGGAGACAAAAGGCCTTCAGGAGGTAAGGAATATTGCAATGATTTTTTTTAATTAAAGTGGTCTATTTTCCCATCATTATCACTTCACAGTGTCTCTTAAATATTTCTGCATATGTCCTACCCAGGTCCTTCTTTTTCTAGACTTTTATCTGCTGGAAGATGATGCCAATTTTTTAAATTTCTGCCTTGATTTGTTCTCCCTCTTGGCTAGCTTCTGAATGAAGTGCATCTCCCCACATCAATCACCAAATGCCCAATTTTTCACACCTGTCTCTTTAGAGTTCCCATCACACCTCCCCAAACTCTGTTATCCTCACACGTTCCACACAATCTGCGCATCAAACCCAACATTCATCCACGCTACTTTTTCATCACCATCACCTGTTGACATTTGCATTTGTATCGCTCTTATCATTCAGGCAATTATTTTATCCTGCTTTGTATATCTGCCTACATAAGGAAGGATATTAGCAAATGCACTAATGGGCAATCTGACTTTCAAGATACTCACATGTGAAAGAAATTGTAAGTGTGCTGTTCCAGAGAAGAAGGAAAAAAAAAGTAAGCTCTTAAAAAGCTGTTGTTTTAACTGTTGTTCAAATAGCCTGAGTTCCCTGTACCCCCATTTGCAGAATATCACCACTGGCTATAGATCACCCACAGAAAGCACTAATGGTGTTATTAGAAAAATGCCACAGAGGCACCTTAAAGTTTTGCTTGATAAGCTAATCTCATTCTTGAAAGGCATGAAAATATGAAGTCTTGTATCATATTTAACCATCCCATGAGTGAAATACTGTAAGGTGCTACACATTGTGATTTACTTCTCCCTTGTGTGCATTTAACATTTCTCAGATTTGTATCTTCATTCAACTCTATGTAGTATGTTTCATTTAATATGCTGCTAAAAGTACAATGACACATAAAAACAATGAGAAATGCTGGTGGAGACACTCAGCTGCATGAAGGCAGGATCTGAGTTATATTTATTATTTACTTCCCTACCATTTTAAATGTGGCAGATGCTATAATCTATTATGATAAAGATTATGTCATCCTACATGAGAATGTATATTAGATTAGAGATCCAGAGAGATAACCCACCATGTGCTCCCAATGGCATCATTTTTATCAGATTATTGGGTATTAAAGCCAGCCTTCTTTTGAAGGGAATTTGTTTCTCTGCCCGTTCCAGATAGGGGCATTTTGCTTAGTCTTATTATATGAGTACAGTTCAGTGGAAGGCTGGCAGTGATGCAGTATGCAGAGGGATTTCAAGGAGTGGGCCAAATCAAGGATTGATCCCATTCCAAATAAACCACCACAGGTATATGCAACATTCCAACAAGTCATTTAGTAACTCCCACTTGCCTCTACCCTCTCACCCCTGATTCTGTATAGTTACCTCAGTCCTTGGATCTCACTTCACCTTCCATTTCTTCTCTTTCACTTTAAGAAGGTGAGAGATAATTTAACTCTTACTTTCAAAATAAATAATTCTTGATATCCTCATCCTGAATGAAAGCTGCACTCCAGTTTTCTAACTGCCTGCTTTTAAACTGTCTTGTTAATATCTGCAGTTCAGCTGCTCTAATCAGGGTGGTGTTATTGCCTCCTATTTAATGAACATCAGGCAGTGAGCTATTATAAAAGTTTTAAGGTAGAAAGCAGCTACAATAATCAGGCAGTCGAATATTGCAGAAAGTTTAAGATAGAAAATAATAAAAATAATTTTATCTCTGAATCCTAATAGAAGGATACAATGTATGGGAAGCTTTCAGATTAATGGAAAGAAATTGTATTGCTGTTTTCGAGGAACTTAAAAATTGCACTTACCTTTAGTGTAACTTTGTAATCATTGCTGACCAGTAGACTAGTTTGATTATTCCGATCTTTGTTATTTCAGTGCGATACTGAAAGTCAAAATGCTGTAATGCTGATCAAGAAAACACACTGATCCCTGAAATGACTTGTAGTCTCTAGTTTATTGTATTTACTATATAGTATGTGCCATATGACAGGTATCAGTGTATTTAGTAGGAGGTATATTTATTCTTACCAGATGAATCAGCAACTTGGCATTTTCTAACTCTTTAACTTTGGTGTGAGGAGAGCTGGATTTGTAAATCACCATGATATCTTCATATAGAATAAGTGGCAGTGGAGGTATATGGAAGTATTTAAATGCAGCTAGAGAAGTGGGTATAAATCATATAATTACAGTACTCCATCTTGAGTGTCAAATGTTACCTAATACTTCAGAGAAACATCTGTTACATTGAAAATCCTTAAACCAATCAGGAGTTATTTTTTTCTTCTTCCTAAAGCAGGGAATGTTTAATGCAACCAACTATGATCAACAGCACTAAAAGCATTTCTGAAGTTAGGAAAGATAACATCTGTAAGAGTACATACTGAGCATCAGAATTATATCATCGGTTTAAGTTATGGTTTTGTAACTGTACTTCCATCCATCTAAAATCCATTCTGGTATATGTGGGGACATTATAATTTTGAATAAAGGTAGACATGGGAAATCATAGTTTTTGTGAATTTTGAAGGGGGAGAATAGAAATTGGTCTGTATACTTATAAATTTGGTACCTTTGAGAAATTTATTATGGACTGCTTCATATGAGTGATATTGGCTGTAATGAGGCAGGGATTATGGATAAGGCACTTTAAAGAAGGAAAGGAATATCTGAGTGTGCAATGCCAGATTCTTTGTCTTAGAGTTTCAACATTTTTTGTTAAAGTTTAAAGCGTTTAAGGTGATTGAATGGGTCAGATTGGAAATGGCAATAGGAGGAGTATGCCAGTTGGGAAACGCATTTATAAAACTGATTTGTGAAAGGTCCCAGAACTTTAATCGCCTTCTAGTTACATTGATTGATAATTCCAGCTGTTTGACTAGATTTTGGGGATAGTTTTGAAGAGATTTGTTGTTGTTGGGGCATGCAGCTTTGTATTTTTACAGGCTTTTTTTTGGTTTTCATTGGGTTAATAAATTTTAGTATTTTTGCAGTTTGGTAAATTTGCGTTCTATTATTGAGTGCAAAATTTTAATAAAGTTTAATTGTTGATAAATCCAAGTTTAGCCTTGGTTTATATATCCCGAGTGAAAAGTACTTCTATTGTAGTACATCAGTTTGATCTCAGTGTTTTCAGAGCTTGTTAGTTATTGTTTACTGATGAGGTCTATTATAGAGTTAGCTGCATTTTTAAGATGTGATTTGTAAGTGTGCAGAATGGTACCAAGGTGGTATTATTGTTTCTATAAAGGGTTTACCCATGTGGAAATTTCTTTAATAGTGTAAGTAATTTCTCTGTGTGGAAGATTTTTGTTTCATATATGTTTAAGTTAATCAGTATATTTACAATCAGACAATAGTAGAATAGCATGTAAACTCTCAAGTGATTGAAATAGAAAATTTATAATTCTACGGCATTACTAAGTATTCAAAAGTAATCCTTTTGGCAGGCAGTGTTTCCAGTAAAAATCCTTTAATAATCCAGACAACGATCCAAGTAAAATAAAAATAGAGTAATAATTTCACAAGCTTTCTAAATATATATATATAATTTTTATCAGGCATGGGAGTGGTTTATTGTGCTGTAAAACAAGTGTTATTGGTACACATGTTAAATCACATCCCTTCCCCATCAGTGTGACATTCCAGCTGGTCCTCTATTAGCTGTAATAATATTTTTCCAAATGTACTTTCAAGAATCTTATTATCATAGTTATAACTGAGCACTATGGCATTTTATTGTCAGTTACCCCATGTGAGAGATAATTTAACTCTTACTTTCAAAATAAATAATTCTTGATATCCTCATCCTGAATGAAAGCTGCACTCCAGTTTTCTAACTGCCTGCTTTTAAACTGTCTTGTTAATATCTGCAGTTCAGCTGCTCTAATCAGGGTGGTGTTATTGCCTCCTATTTAATGAACATCAGGCAGTGAGCTATTATAAAAGTTTTAAGGTAGAAAGCAGCTACAATAATCAGGCAGTCGAATATTGCAGAAAGTTTAAGATAGAAAATAATTAACAGAATCATATTGACAGTTGCAACATCATGTGAGCTCTAATTCTACTGGATACTTTGTAAAATCTGTCTTTGAATTATTCTAATTTATGCACATATAGACTACCTCTCATGAGGAAATGAGCACAGTAGTTACATTATCGGGCTCAATCATTTTGTGGATTTATACCCAATGAATGCATGAAGTGATGCAGAGGATTTTATTTGCTATTATGTTTGGATGTGCATGTGTGTGATGTATTATACCTTCCAATGTAGTAAAATAGTTCAGTTCAGTCATAGTTCAGCCAGTTCAGGATTCTATCTATCTGTCTTTCTATCTATCTGTTTATTTATATATTTATGTATTTATTTATTTGATAATCAGAAAGGTGGCTGGCAGGATGGGGCTAAGAAATCATTTTATTCCACAAAATGGACAGCAGTGACACTGAGCTTCTTCAATTAGTTTTTTTTTTTTTTTTAAGGAATACATGCAACTTTTGGATAATGATGGATTTAAGCTGATAAAGGCAAATATTACCAATGTTGTCAGGACAGCAGAAAAAAAAGCACTTCTGTGGAGTGCAGCTTGGTTTGGGAAGTCTGACATTTAGGGACAATAGGAAGGACAGATCATAGGTTGTTCACCTTCTTTTGGTGTTTGCTTGAATTTCCAAAAGACTAAATATTTTCATATCCATCTACTTCATCTGATATTTTCTTTCTTTTTATGGTCAGTATTTGTTTTGTACAAACTCTATTTGCTTATGTAAATGCTGTTATTCCCCACTTGACACCAATATTGCTTTTTTATGAGTTTAACATTGCAAATTCTAGCTTTTCTTAATAGAAACCTCATTTTATTTGTGCTACTGTGTAATAAAGTAGATTTTTACCGCTATGTAGATAACATTGTCTTCCAAAGTGACTTTCATAGAGTCATTATGATTCATAGCTTCATACTGAGCTAACTGCCTTTCTGAGCCATTTTAAGTCTAGTCAGTTACCCCATGTGAGAAGCAAACCCTACACTTTATGTTTGTAAGGCAAACCCCTTAATCATTATACCAACCTTGTTATTGGCTTCCAGTGTCTACATCTGAAACTCTCTCTTGATCCCTTCATAAGGGCAATGCATCAGACAGCCAATATCTAAAGGCATATAAGAATCGAGTACTATCTGACAGATTCTTATGTCATGTAGTACACTGTGAATAAGACTGCTTTAAGTCAAGCTGACATTAGGAATCTCCAGTTAACATCTGCCATATTGAAATCTGTCCTTGCACTTTCAAACTTTCTATGGTGCTTCTCAACTCATGGATTGCAACCCTCTTTCTCTTTTCTCTTCCTCCCTGACTATGGGCCATCCAGTACTACAAGTACTATATAGATGACTATGAGCTCTATTAAGCTGACATCGGCCATTCTGCCTCAAGGGACCATCTCTATATTGATCTTGTTGTTACCATAGCCTTATGGCATGTATTGAAGTGCCTCAGAATTAACTACACTTAAATTATCTATCTGACATCTTTTTTGATGAACGAATCCCAGGGAGCTTAGATTTATATGCATGTTGGTAATGATTATTGTTTTTTTTAATGTCCCAGAAGTAATGTGAGACTTACAGAAGAAGTTAAATGCTAGAGGCATAGGATACAGATGAGTGAATGCTCCTATGTCATTGACATCACACTGGTAAACATATGTTTGTGAAGAAGGTTTGGTACATGTAAGTTCAGGGGAGAACACGTGGCTTCAATAGTACCAGTGGACATGTAGACAAGGACAGCAACTGGGAACAGCTGATGGTTATTTATTTTTATTATTTATTTATTTATTTCACATTTGATAACCAGGTAAGTGTCTGGCTGGGCTGGAAGCCCATTTTTGGCACAGACCTGGGGAGAAAAGCTCCCTTCAACAGCAATAGTTTTACATTTATAAAGAATAATGCAAAAACAAAAGCTGAAAAACAAATAGAAAAAATAAAACAGCAGTAACACAAGCAGCTAGCTGGGAATTGGAAGTACAATAAGTGCAGTATATATGGGTCTATATTGAATCACCGAATGCTTAGAAAAGCGAACGCTGATTCATCGACCCCATGTAAGTGAAAGCTTACAATCTTGAACACTCAGAACAACAATTTTTTTCCCAGGGAAAAAAATCACTGTTCCGAGAAACACACACACAACACATGCACACCACAAACTATTTCTAATATGGGGGGCTGTGCCCCCCATACCCCCCTACTTAAAAATACCAACTCTGAGACTGCACTACAGTAACAAAGAAGGCAAAATACCGAAGGCAGCTAAGCAATTTCTTTCCCAGGGAAAGAATTAGCTTATATGCTGCTTCGGTATTTTGCCGTTTTGCACTATAAAGTTTGATCAAGATGCATTCGAAAGAATGCGTCTTCGATCAGCTAATAGGGAACCGTATATATACAGAATTGAATAGAGTTAGGCACAACTTACTTTACAGCAGAATTAGGTGAGAGTATACACAAAGTCTGATAGACTGAACTAGTAGACATGTAATAATGGTAGACCCATAATCCGAGGCAGACAAAATAATATAGAAAATCTAGTTTGGGTTGGAGCAAAGACAGAGCCAGTGATTGGAAAGATGTTCTCTGAGTTTTTGCTTAATTTGGAGGTGTTACTTAGATTGAGAATGTAGTGAGGTAATAGGTTCCAAGACTTAGATATTCTGTTGGAGTATAATGAGTCTCTGAAACTGTTTAGAGATTTGGTTATTTTTAGCAAAATGTTGTCAAAGGATTGAAGGTCTCTGATGTTAGTGTTAGCTTGAACTAAGTCTTTTAGATCAGGGCAGTTATCTGGTTTGGTTAAAATTGTGCGGGCAATGGTGAGTTGGTTGAGTTGAAGTAGATTAGGTATCTCCATCCAGTTGAGTTTTTTTAGAGATAGGTAGTGGTGAACCCTATATTGATGTTGGCAGCAAATTTGGCTATTTTATTACAGCCTGACTCTAGAGATTTAGATTGGCCTTAAGTTAATGAAGATTTGTGATGAGTAGAGAAGGGTGGAAAGAAGAAATGTCCTGGCAGTGGTTAGTCTGGAGGTATTGGTAAGATAGGGTTTAGCTGTATAGAGTTCATAAGTTCATAGGTGTGTACTAGGCTAATGGCCCTGGGGCCTTTACAAGCCTAGCTATAGGATTACCCTGACATTGTGCCACCTGACCTTAGTTCCCAGTGTCTCTGTCAAGAAGAGCCACTGGAGTTATCCCCAGGGTGAATTTTCTATTTCCATCCACTCATCAAGATTTCTCTTGAAGAGGGTCAGCGGGGTGCTCTTAATTTTAAATGGTCTTTTTTTATATTCATTGTTATGTGTTTGTCAAGTTTTAGTTGATTGTCGATTATGACGCCAAGGTGTTTGGTCTGTTCCACAGCTTCGATTGCTGTTTGGTTGGTGCAATAGATTGTGAGTGGAAGGTTATTTTTAGTAGCCTTGTTTTTGGTGAAAACCATGAGCTTTGTTTTGTTTTGTTTTTTTGGGTTGAGGATGAGATTGTCTTTGGCTAGGTAGGTTTCTATAGCTAGTAGCAATTTTTCTGTTTTGTTCTGAAGTTTCAGGATGGTGGGAGCAGAGCAGATGAGGCTGGCATCATCTGAACTGTACTAAGATGGCATGCTTAGTGCCAATGAGGAGGTTATTAGTGAAAATAGTGAAAAGAAGCGGATTCTAAACTGGAACTTTGTGGAACTCCTACAGAGATAGGCTGAAGGCGAGATAGTGTGTTGTTTCATTTGGTGGCTTGCTGTCTATTGGAGAGGTAACTGTGAAACCAGTGAAGGGGTGAAGAACTTAAGTTGTGTGAGGCAAGTCTGTTAAGGAGTTTTTGATGGCAGACAGTGTCAAATGCTTTTGACATGTCTAGAAAGACTGAGGAGACTAGAAGGCTTTTGTTTTTAAGGAGGTTTACTGTGCTGGTGAAACTGATCAGTAGTGGTGCTGTGTTTGGGTCTGAATCCATGCTGAGAGTTGGATAGCATGTTATTAATAAGTAGGTAATCAAGTAGCTGATGGTGGATGCATTTTTTGAGAATTTTTGCTAGGGGTGAAGGGTGAGCAATGGGGCAGTAGTTAGAGAATTTAGTGGAAGAGCCACCTTTGTGGAGTGGTATGATGTGTGAGATTTTCCAGACAGTAGGGACATACATTTCTGAGATGGAATGATTAATGAGAATAGAGATAGGGTAGCAGATAGAAGAAGCAGCTAGCTTTAAAAAATCATTTGGGAGAAGGTCAGCAGCAGGGGAGGAGGGTTTAAGCTTTGGAAGAAGTGTTTTGATGTAGCTAGTCTGGATTGTTGACAAGGAGAAAAAGTCAGGGGAATTGGTGGGATTTGGGATGGTTAGTGGTACATTGGGGTTATTTTGTAAGAGGGATGTTATAGAGTTGATGAAATGTGAGTTGAATTGAGAGACTAGACTATCTGAAATGTTCTAGGTGGTTGCGGGTGGGGTAGAGGATTTGCAGGGCTTTAGGAAGTGGCTAATGCTTTGCCAGAATTTTGCAGGTTATGTGTATGTTTCTGCTAAGAGTTAAGGAAAAATGATTATTTGTCAAGTGAAATCTGTTTTTTGGCTTGATTCCATAGTTGCTCAAGTTCCAGAAGGACTGTTGAGTTTTTAGTTTGGTGGTAGGTTGACCAGGCTTTATCACGTAGTTTTAGCATGGTTTTGGAATTTCCTGAGAGCCATGGCAGATCTTTGGTTTCGGTGTGGATTTTTCTGATGGGAGCTAAGCTATCGAGTATATTCAGGAAAGCATTGTTAAAATATTGGACTGCAAGATTGAGTTGGAGGGTTTTTAGAGGGCTCTAGTCATGATGTTGGAGAAGGGAGTTAAATAGAGGGGCAAAGAAGTTTTTTTTTGTTGCAAATGAGATTGAAGTTGGTATTCTTGGGGAAGTGAAATTCCTTTCTGAGGATGAAGGTTAGTGCATGATCACTAAGGGTGTCAGGAAGGCAGCCTGCAAAGTGGACTGAAGTAGAATTATTTATAAGAATCCAATCTAGGATGGATTGTTTCTTAGAATGTTTGTCAGTGCAGGCTAAGGGACTGTATAGTTTAGGAGAAGTTAATGAGGTTTATAAAATTAGAGGGGTTTTCAGATGAGCATTTAAGCCAGTCTAGTATGAAGTCACCAAGGACAATGGTTTCCTGGGTGAAGTTAGTGGATTCAGTACAGGAGGTTTTCTAATATGGTTAAGTTGTTTCCTGGGGTAGGTAATTAGCTATGATGCTTAAAGTTTTGTGGGAGTTTACTTTAAGGTGAGTTACTGTAAGTTCTGTGTTTGGGGAGGTCTGGAGGGCGACAGTTTATTTGTTCCAAGTTGAGGGTGACTTTGGAAAATATAGCTACACCCCTACCTCATTTTTTGCTTCTGTTGAAGCAGATGATGTTATAGCCGGTGGGTAATATTTCTTGATCTTTAATATGTGGCTTGAGCCAGGTTTCAGTAAGCTGTTTGTTAGCAAAAAAATTGGAGGGAAAAATAAAATAGATATCTTTTCAGATAAGCTGATATTAACAATGGACAAGCCACATTCAAAACTTACGGTAGTATCCTATTTACTATTGGGAATCAGCTACACAGCAGCATTGCAAAAAATAACAGTAAATGTCAGACTTTTCAGAGAAAGATCCAACTATCAGGTTTGAACTATTTTCCAGGTCAAACTGCAAAACCACGTCAGCCTGGCGGATGCCTGGTCTCAGAAGGATGTACAACAAAAGAAAGAAAATCCTGTTGATAAGTAAGGAATGCGCACAACAGAACAATATGTCCCTCATTGGTATAAGTAAGTGTATCAGTGAACTAACCAAGTCTCTGAAGGCAGGCTGAGGATAACCATAAGGCAGTTTTCAGTTATGAAGTCAAACACCCAACAATGTACGGAATTAGTTATAGATGGCATCTCCTATACTCATTCATAAGATAAAGCATATCTGCTGGCCTATAAATTCAACACAGACAACACTTTTGCCCAGAATATACTTCTCAGACACCAAGGCCAGTGTGGAGGGCCTCCGGATGGCAAAGTTTGCAGATGACCTCTAGCTGGGGCAATTACTCCATCCCCCATCAATGCAGATATCTTTTAGGAGGGTCTAAATCAGGCAAATGATTGGTGTCAGAAGCATGGCCTGAAACTAAATGCAAAGAAATACATTATCATACCATTTGATAAATCAATTACCCCTGCTAACTACAACATTGACAACACACCCTCAAAATTAGAGTCACAAGCAAGAGATCTAGGTACACAGGTAGCTAGTAGCTATTACTTTGACTTTCACATGACCACAATGATGAAGAAGTTATTCTGTGTGGCACAACTTATAAGTAAAGGTATGGCATTCAGCTCTAGGGAGATTATAGTCCCACTGTACACAGCCGTCATTAGACTAATAACTGAGTACAGTGTATTATTTGGAATGTACTGGACTAGGCACTGACAACAGTTGGAGTGACTTCAGAAGTTCTTCATGAAGAAAGTATAAGGTGTTTATAACATATTCTCTGCGGATAGATTGGAAGACATTTCCCTTAATTCTGTCTCGCATTGACTATTAAGGAGTGACCTACAAGACACTCACAAATCCAGCCTTGACGGTGATGCTATGTACCCAGAAGACAAGCCATATAATGGTGACCAGATCCAGGACCTTCTTTGGAATAGGCTTCCTAATCACATTATGCAGAGTCCCTCCCTGGCCATCTTTAAGACCAATCTAGATTGATGGATGGGGAATCAACAATTCATAGCCAAGGTGGAACCTATGTCCCTTATGGATAGGAGAAATATGTAAAAACTGTAAAATCAGTAAAATACTCAAGGCATAGACATACACACATGCCATCATTCTGACCCTAGGGGTCATATACTGGGTAAAATCGAGTTACATTGGCAAGGCTTGTAAAGGCTCCTGAGCCATTATCCTAGTAATCTCCCATTAACCTATGAACTTATCATCATGTTTGCCATATGGTCTTCCTTTGTTATGCAAAGGTCATGCTTTTTATACCTATGAATTGGTATCTTTCTGCAGCAGGGCTAGCCAGCCGGTGGTGTAAACCTTGGCTCTAGATGATTGCCACTGTTGAAGGGACACCCCTACCAAATATGTAAAAATGGGAAAAAGAGATTGTGGACGGATGGGTGGTATCTTTCCACAGTCACATGGTTGCCAAGAAATTCAAAAGATACAGAATTATGGAATAATATTTACTTATGGAATAATATTTATCTCTCATATAGACAGACTGGCATATTTTAAGATGGTGATCAACTCAAAAATCTTAAATATCAAGAAGAAATCAGAAGACCCCCCCCCCCATCAAGTCTGTTTTTAAAATGGAATACATTGATATTGTATTATTACTGATACTATACCAAAGTATGGATACATTTACAACATCCAAAGAGTGTTAGAGCAATATCTGTGGCTTCCCAGACTTAACTCATCATGCGGCACTTGGTATTATCAGTCGTTTTTTTTTTTTTTTGAATGGATGACCTAACATTGTCAGGCTATATGCAATATCCTGTTTCACTAGCCTATTTTCTAGTTAATGATACCCTGTTACTTAATTTAAATGGCAGGATATTTGAAGCATAATTTTATTTTTATGAATTATGCAACACTTAGAAAAAAGTTCTGGATCAGCAAAATTATTTATTTCAACTGCATGAAACCTCAAGACACATACACAAGGGATCATCAGAACCATTACTGTCTGAGATGTATCTCATCAAGATTCAGCTTTTTACATTTCATCTTTTTGTAAATCTGAAATAGAATTTGTCACATTTCCTTTCGTAATTAAAAGTAATTAACTTCATGAGGAGGCTAAACCAACCTCTTTTATGTATTGCATTCAGAATGATAGCCAGCTATATCATTGCACTATTCAAAAATACAGTAAAACATTAGAAATTATACGTTAATAGCTATCCACATTACCTCTTGTCTGTGTCATAGTCTATCCACCAAAACTCTTTCTTCTGTTTTTTTTTTTTTTTTCTGCCATCCATCACATGGGCCTTTCTCTTATCTTTTTGAAATTCTAAAGAGTTTGGTTTTGGTTTGCAATTTTAAGTACAAAAATCTGTCAGTTGTCCGTTTCAGATATAATTCTGTTCCATGGTATCATTATCTTTGTTTCATTTATAACTTTTCCTTTCACTTCTCTTCTTATACCTCCATGAAGTAGAAGTTCTACATTTAGCCGAGTGGTTCTCAATCCAGTTTGCATTCAAGATATAAAGAACAGTTTATGAATTAATGCTTTGTTTCGTATTAAAACTCTACATCATCACATGTTCCTAAGACAAGAATCCAAAAAGTATATTTGTTATCAGTTCTGACTGTCTTTGTCAGTGTGCCTTGGTTTGCAAAAGTTATGTTTCCAGGTTGTCTGTACATAAGTGGAATTGTTTCCATGTGTTGTCTTTCTTGCAATGTGTATTGACAGCTGACACACTTAATTTGACAGGTGTCAGTTTTTTTTGCTTTTGTTAGAGGGCATGCTCATTCTTTACAGTTTGTTTGCCATGGGTTTGCTTTCCTTTCTTTACGACCTTGAAGCATAAATGACTTGCATCAGGTGATAGAATGTTTATATCAGAGTGATTAAAAAGTGATAGCTGATTAGATCAATTTTGTCATTATATGGAGATTCATTGTCTGTGTCACTGTACAGGTTATTGCCAGTGTCTCTTTAGCTGTCTACTTCTCTTTACTAATGGACTATCTCATTTGGTGCACACTGTGTTTTTTGCTTACCTTCATTTTCTTCCTGTCAATTATCTGTTTTTAAATATATGAGTTAATGTCCTTTCTGTAAACCTGTCATTTTTAATTGCATTACACTATTTTAAACAGTCTTTTCTTTTAAATTTCATTTTCTTTCGGATTATTTCACTTGACTTTTACTATATTTTATTTATTTATTGCATTTGTTTACCAGGATGGTCCAATTAGAAAGTCAAAATGCCCCTTTTCAGCATAGGTCTGGGGAGAAAAGCTTCACAATAAAATGAGTAAACAGTAAAACAATAGTTAATACATTTTAGATGATAAGGATTAATGCATTTTAGGTTAATATACGTTTGTCACAGTTTTACGATTGTTTATACCTGATATGGAAATAATACACAGTAGAATAAAAGTGTCATACTGTTATGTTACACTTGAGTTCAAGAAAATGATAACAGATTATTTATGACTGACACATAATGTATTTGTGGCACAGTGGATAGTGTTGTTACCTCAAAGCCAGAGGTTCCCCAGTTCAATTCTCAGCTGGGGTGCCTTCTGTCTGGAGTCTACATTTCCTCCCAATATCTGTGTGGGTTTCCTCCAGGTACTCTGAGTTTCTTCCGTGTTCCAAAAGCATGCAGTAGGTAGATTGGACACTTTAAACTGGCCATATGTCGGAGTATGCATGGGAGTGTGTGGTATGGGAGATCAGCCATGGCAGGGCTAGCTACGCAATCGTGTAAACTTTCGCTCTAAATGATTGTCACTAATGAAGTGACACTCCAAACCCATGTGGAAGAATGGGAAAAAGAGGTTAGGGATACAATTAGTGCAATTTGTTATAAAGCTTTATGACGATTTAATACAATTTGATTACTTTTGTATGAATGTAAATTTGCCTATGTCACAAGTTAGAATTCAATAAAGGTGTTTGAAAAAAAAGCTTTACAGCAGAAAAAGAAAAATTAAAACTTGTGAGGCTGACAGTGTAGAAGAATCTTTAAAGTATATAGAGTAGTAAACTAGATTGTGGTTATACTATGAGGAGAATGAGGTCCAGTCAGGTCCATTTAGTAAGTAGAAAGGCTATACTGAGAGTAGGAGATCCAGGAAAAGATGTTGGGAGACAGGCAACATTTGGGTTATCCCATGAGAAGTGCAACAGCATAGCCAAGCAATTTTTAGTGATTCTTTATGCCTTACGACTTAGGGCCGGATTCACGAAGGCTTGCACGGAGTCTAAGAGTAGAGTAAGACTCCAGACAGCCAATATGTTTGCCGAGCGATCCAGGAAACTCCAGACAGCCAATGTGTCTGCCGAGCGATCCAGGAACAGCCGGCAGGGGCGTGCATGAGAGCTCCTAAAATGACTCTTGCACGGACAGTGTTAGGTTATGCAAATTACTTCATTTGCTGCTGAAAGCTATGCAAATGAGGTACATTTGTGATCCAGGAAACACTAACCTGTCCGAGTAAGAGTAGTGTTATTTGCAGAAATGTAATCGGTTGGTAACTGAGTACCGTTCTGCAAATAGCAAAACGGAGCAATGACAACTCCAAATAAAGGATGCATCCAGTTGAGGAAGTATGCCAATGGCCAAATATAAGGCCATTGGCATTTATATGTGTTGCAAAATAATAAAAAATAATTTATTTTTCCCCCGATCACCGATGTTTAAGCGTAACGCAGCACCGCGCAAACATGCTGCACTCTAAAAACCATAAAAAAATAAAAATAAAAGCCAAAAATAGGCATTTTATTAAAAATATCCATCTGCCATGCAAGTGAACGTCAGGCCGAAGAAAACATGGCTACTGAGTAGTGGTTGCTAAGGGGGGAAGCTCAGTCTGAGAGATGTAACCAAGCATTAGTAGGCAATCCTATGCAAATGAGTATAAGGATAGTGAATCCCAATTTTCCCTGCCATGTGAATCATGTACCTAGAGTATAAGAGGAGGAGTAGGGGAGTAACAGAGTAGAAGATAGGTGACATCATGAGGGGGGTTATGTATCAAAGACTGTAAGCTTATTGGAGCAGAGTGGCATGTGTTTGCTGTAAGTTACTCAGGACTGGAAATGGAGTGTCTACAGTTGCCTGAACTGAAACCCAGAAACCGAAGGTGTACGCCGTGGTTACCACCAAAGTTTCTTGCAAAGATGCTTACACTATGGGCGCGCGTGTGCATGCCTGTAAAACCATGTAAGCCTGTGTAAGGCTGTGTAAGCCTGTGTGCGCAGATGTGCACCCGCCTAAACCTGTGTAAGCCTATGTAAGGCTGTGTGTGCGCGTGTGCACTCATGTGCACGTGTTTGCGCTTGTTTGCGTGGTGCTGCCCCCTGTGGAAACAGAAAGGGAAAAGGAAGGAAAAGTAGTAGGAACTTAACCAAGGAGAACTAGCTGAGCTGCCAGGTGAAATCAATCAGAATCAGCCAATTACACAGGCAGTACACTAGCCCAGCCCAGCCTAGCACTTAAAACTCTGCAAACAACATTCCCCTATGTTTTACTCAGAAACACTGCAATATTGCAGTATACAAAGAGAAGTGAAAACTTAAAAAGCTTAACTGAGACAAAAAATGTTAGGGGCTGCCATTGCTATTATAAGGCAACATGTGCAAGATGCTGAGGGTGGTGCCAATGCGAATGTTGCTGAGCAACCCACAGTGAGGAGACGGAGAAGAGTGTACAGACCCAGGGTAACCTACCAGGGGCTACATGAGCTGGAGATAGTGGAGCGCTATAGAGTGGACAGAGAGCTCCTGCAGCAAATTGTTGAGCTGTGCAGGCCACGTCTCACACACAGAACCAACAGAGGGGAACCCATCCCAGTGGAAACCAAGGTATGTGTTGGCCTAAGAATACTAGCAACAGGTAACTTCCAGAGACCAACTGGTGATATGATGGGGATTTCACAGGCATCAGCACCCAGAGTACTGCACCAGTTCCTGAATGCCATGTCAGCACATGTTGGTGATCATGTTTATTTCCCCAATTCCCATGAGGTATTGGCCAGCAATATGCGTCTCTTCCAGTAAATAGCAGAATACCCTAAGGTAGTGGGTGCAATTGATTGCATGCACCTGCACATCAAAGCACCAGCTGTTGAGCCGGGTAGGGCCTACATCAACTGCAAGGGCTTCCACTCCATCAATTGCCAGGTCATTTGCGATGCCCAGGGCATAATACTGAATGTGTGTGCTGGCTGCACTGGAAGCTACTACGATTCCCATATCTGGTATCTGTCGCAGCTGTACCAGACATTTTCCAATGGGGACATCCCTGATGGTCACCTAGTGGGTGATGCTGGATATGCACTGGAGCCGTGGCTGATGACACCCATCAGAAATGCACACACACCTGAACAAGAACTCTATAATGAGGCGCATGCACAAACACAAAATGTAAGCGAGCGTGTGTTTGTGATGCTCAAGTCACGGTTCTGGTGCCTTGCCACATCTGGTGGAGCCTTGCAGTACTCACCAACTACATGTACCCAAATTGTCATGGTATGTGCCATATACACAATATGATCCTGCAAAAACAGCTGCAGCAGGAACAGCATGGGGCAGGGCCAAACAGCCCCCCACCATCGCCAAGGCCTGCACAGGCACAGCGTGACTCGGAGGAGGAACAACCTGAGCCTGCCCCAGTAGGCAGAAGGAGGCGTGCCCAGTATGCCTTGGCCTTGGGAAAGACACAACGCATAGCACATACTCTGGCTCAGTAGGAACCCTGGAAATGATACCTCTCTCTGAATCGCACATAAAATAAAAGGGATGCCTAATTTGACACTACCTGTTTCCAAACATGTATAGGGAGTGTTGTATGTGCATCCAACATAGACAGCCCTGCAGCACTACCGGAGGCATGATTGCCATGTTTTAAGCAATATAAAGCAGTGCTAAGCAGCATTTACCAATATTTTGTATATGTAAACAAAATTGCCTGTGCCAACTAGCGCTGTGTTGGGCAACGTTAAGCAATGTTGGGCAAGGTCGGGCAAAGTCGTGCAAAGTTGAGCAAAGACAGGTAAACATGCTCATATTAGTTTTACTGTCCCTTAAGCAGTCTGGTCTGCCCTACATGAAAATAAAAAGCAGTGACAGGGCTCGAACCCAGGATACTGTGCACTATAGTCACAGTACTGAACCACTAAGCCTTGATAGCATTTCAGTAGCACAGACACAGCAGGACAATTGTACAGTAATGCAAACACAAAGAAATGCTGTAACATGCCTCTAAAGATGCATATGGGTAACCTCTCCCACAGGCCTATGCAGACAGAGAACATCAGGCCAGGTGGTGTGATGTGGGATGTGTAGGCTATGAAGTTGCAATCTAATATATGTGGCATTGGATGCTAAGAAGTGTAGTACAGTAGTATGCCTCAAGCCAGTATGATAGGCAACAGTACAGACTGAAATGGTGTACTGTACATAGCAGTGTGGGCATAGCAAATGTGTATAAGTGTCAGGTGAACCCCTCATCATATGTACACCCACAGTAACAATCACGTATGCCCTGTCCCCCTGTATGTAGAAATGTTGATAAGTCTATGCAAAGTGTGTCATGGAAACCCTGCAGGCACAACATGATCCCTGTTGATCTATGACACAAAGGTGAGGCCTGCTGTAAAAATACAACTTGATTTTCCATACACATATAGTATAAATGTCTATACTGGGCATGCTCACACACTGCAACAAATGTAGTGGATTTCATTCAACATCACACTAAAAGGTGATACTGGGCATGCTCAGACACATAAAAAATGAAGCAAATGTCAGGCAACAACATACTGAAAGGTCATACTGAGCATGCTCACACACTTATGCCAAATACGGAGGTGATAATAAGGGATCTATGGACAAATGTGGATAGACATCTCTACTTCCAGAAACACATTCACAAAGTTGTCAGAAAATCATGCTATGTGTTCACACAAACTGCCAAGGTCTGTGCATGTAGGTCAAAGGAGGTTCCCAGTACTCATCAGTCATCAGACCCATCAGAGAGTACCACAACACACTTGCGATGAATCTGACTAGGCACGTTCAGCAGCCAGAAAGACCACTGAAGTACCCTAACAAGAGGATTACTGGCCTCAAACAGTTGCCCCATGCAACAAGACTGAATGTAACCCAATCTGTACTCTGTTGCATACTGTCTACTCAGGAGATCTCTGCCCAACAGACAGGTCCATGTCATGGCTACACTCAGAGCTGTTCTGAGTTACAGCTTGATGGCAATAAATATACAGACCCAACTGATGTTGCCAACATCCTGGCAGATAGGATCAGTGTTAACTGTACCCCCTCTCACCCATGAAAGAGCACATCTCTATAATGGAAGACTGCAAAGTTGCTGTCATCACAGCTGCACAGGTAAAAAACACTCTCCAAAGCCAGTAGCACAGTGGCCATGGGACCAGATAACTTCACAGGCTATGTTCCACACAAACCACAGAACGAACAAGCACCACACTGACGTACCATGTGCAGTCATAGCCTCACCTCATGCTTTGTGCCTGTTGAATTGTGCACAGTGACGGTTATCCCACTACACAAGGGTGGAGACACCACGGACCCCAGGAACTAGTGCCCCATTAGCCTGATGAGCCCGCTCTTCAAGGCCATGGAATATATCATCATACAACATATAAAAAATTACATTTGTAATCCCCAAACCCTGGACCACAACCATGTTGGGTTTGTAAAATGCAGATTATGTCACCTAAACCTGATAGATGACATTGAAGCAGTCAACAGAACCATCAACAAGGGTAAGATGGTTCACACAGCCTATGTTTATCCTGCCACGGCTTACAACACCACCCCACACTCTGGAAATATAGATAAACCCACTAAACTATGTATAAATTGCTATGTCACAATATGTGCTGCCAACAGGCTTACTGACAGAACACACACTGTGAAATTAGCAGACTCCAAGTATGACTTTGGACCAGTGATGAGTGCAGTACCACAGGGTCCAGTCCTGTGTCTTGTCCTGTTTAGTATCTACTTCCCTGAAGTAAACTTTAACATGGAAGGTCTGTGGCAACAGAAGTTTCCAGAGGACTGCAAACTAGGAGCCATAATTGTAAACACTAAAGATGTGGACATCCTACAAAAAAGCCTCACTGAGTCAGATGGCTGTTGTCAAAGCGATGGGCTCTAGCTCAATGCCAAAAGGTGCATTGTCATCCCCTTTGTTAAAAACTCTGTAGCCAAGAACTACAACATAGGCAGTAGTATACGTAACACTGAAAGTGTGACAAGAGACCTTGGTTCACAGGTGGACACTGGACACAACTGTGATAATCACATCCCCAAAATAGTCAGAAAACCCTGCTATGTGGCACACCTCATCACAAAATGTGTCTCATGCAGAATAGAAGAGGACATTGTTCCCCACTACTCATCACTCACTAGAACTATAATAGAGTACAGCGCCACTTTTGCTATGTACCTCACAAGACAACTACAACAACTGGAAAGCCTGCAGCAATACCTCACAAAGGGCATTAGTGGCCAGAAATACATGCCATACACAGACCATCTCAAAATGCTCCATCTGTACTCCCTTGCATATCGCCTACTCAGATGTGTTCACTGCCTAACATACAAAGCTATGTCAAACGCAAAGCTGTTGGACATGCTCCACATAAAACACTCACAATCCCTCTGACCTTCGGACCCAAAACCATGAGTGAAATACAAAAGGAAGGGGTGTACCCATTTACCTTATGGATACCCACACCTTCAGGTTAGTGGCACAGCATGAGGCCTTGGAGACCATGCAAGTGCAACTAACATTGGGCAAAGCTGCTCATCAGATTGTAGCCTGCTACAGATCACCTACCTTGTCACAGGAACCTCACTCAGTATTCCTGAGAACAGTGGAAAATATAAAGGTCCTATCAAACACCATTATATGAGGTGATTACAACTACCCAAACATTGAGTGGGAGAATTACTTGTGTACAACGTCCTTTGCCCAATGTTTCCTAGAGTTTAAAAGCTCTAACACACTGGAACAGCTGGTCATCATGCCCACTAGAGGTGACACCATACTGGACTTGATCATCACCAACATGGGGTACCAGTGTTCAACAACAGAGATAAAACCCTTGCTGGTAATATCAGATCATAAAGTAATCACACTGGACATCCACATCCCACCCCCCCACCCAGTCAATGAAACCACTGTAAAGATATTTTCAAAAGCAAACTGCACACTTCCCAAGACAAAAGTGGAAAGTTCCAAAGACCTCTTGTTGTAGGATAATGGTATACAATTTGCCGAATCAGTTACAAGTGCATCCTATGAGCATCTACAGGGATGCATGGATCGAGACATCACAAATAAAACCAAGATGCACTCCTCCAAAAATAAGAAAACAATCTGGTGGTCATTGCCCATAAATAAGCTAGACAACAGAAGGAGGAAACTAACACCTGATAGAGCCAACTTCACTAAAGGAAAGGCATCACTGATCATTATTAGGAAGAAGCAATGATCGCTCATAAAATAATTCAAGGACACTTTCAAAAGACAAATTGCCAAGGACTGTAAGAATAACAACCACAAAGCCTGCAGTAGCTATACCAGACATGTAGGTGTCAACTTCCAAATATGCTGTCAGCTACTGAAAATGGCAAGGAATGCACTGAACCAACTTTCATTGTCCACATCCTGGGGGACAAGTTCAGTGCAAACTTCCCCCCATCACCCCCAAAATGGCCTGTGTCCATCACAGAAGGATGCAGAGCCCCTGATGTCATGGACATGCAGGTAAAGACAGCCCTCTCCAAAGCCTAGAACACAGCATCAATGGGACTGGATAGTGTCCCAGGCTGTGTCTTACACTAGGCCCAAAAGGAACTGCACCCTCACCTACATTCACTGCCCAGACTTAATCGTACCAAAGGGTATGTGCCCAAAGAATGGCATATACTAACAGTCATCCAGCCCCACAAAGAGGGTGCCACAACAGAACCTGGAAAACATTGCCCTATATGTCTACTCAGCCTGGTCTACAAAGCTATTGAGCAAATTGTCATGGAACCCATAAACAGTGACATTGGGGACCTCCAGACACTGGACTCTACACAACCTCACCTTGTTGAAGGCAGATCCTGCCTCCTAAACATAGTTGACTTACTTTAAACAGTTACCAAGGACTTAGATGGAGGTGAAAGTAGTCCACACAGCCCACCTGGACCTCACTAAGGACTTTTTACACCATTCCCCACTCTGTCATCATGGACACACTTACCAGCCTGAACACCAACAGCTATGTCACAGGATGTGTGGCCAAGTGGCTCACAGATCAAACACACATGTTCAGAGTTGCGGGTGCCATGTCTGACTCTAAGACAGTCACAAATGGCATCCCACAGGTCTTGGCCCTGGGACTCCACCTGTTCAGTAGACACTGCCTAGAGGTACAGGCAAGCACGGGAGGAGTATGGAGGAACAGGTTTGCAGATGATTGCTAACTGTCGTCCATAATCGACTCTATGGCTGACACACACATCCTCCAAAAGGGGCTTACAGAGACAGATACCTGGTGTCAAAACAATGCCCCAAGAAGAATGCCAAAGAATGCATAGTCATCCCCTTTGGCTAAAACAAAGTGCAAACAAATTACCACATAAGTGGTACTCCAGTATGTATGGAGAAAGTCATGAAGGCCCTGGGGAAACAGTTAGATAGTAATCTCTCCTTTGATGATCACATGGACAAAGTGTTTAGACATTCCTTCTTTACAGCCCACTCAATGTCATCTAATGTAACTCACTTTGTCTAGTCTGATGATGTCAGCAACCTACAAATATACCTGTGGAAAGTAGAACTCACAGTAATATGTATAGCGTGTTGTGTAAATGTGTACTCCTGTAGTATCATAAACCTGTTAGGTAGGGGTTTAAATCCTGCACTTGACAAGTGTGTGGGTGTCTGTTTGTGTGTGATCTCCTTGGAGAGGCACAACCTTTTTGGAGAGTACTCATACACATTAAAAGTGGTATACTAATCTTTGTCAGTTCTGATGATGTCGCCATCCTACAAATATACCTGTGGAAAAGAGAACTCACAGTAATGTGTATAGCACGTCGTGTAAATGCGTACTCTTGTAGTATCATAAGCCAATTAAGTAGGGGTTTGAATCCTGCACTTGACACGTGTGTGTGTCTGTTTGTGTGTGATCGCCTTGGAGAAGAGCAACCTTTTTGGAGAGTACTCATACACCTTAAAAGTGGTATACTAATCTTTGTCAGGTCTGATGATGTCACCATCCTACAAATATACCTGTGGAAAAGAGAACACACAGTAATGTGTATAGCACGTCATGTAAATGTGTACTTCTGTAGTATCATTAACCAGTTAAGTAGGGGTTTGAATCCTGCACTTGACAAGAGAATAAGTAATGTATGTAGTGTAAAATAACACGTAAATTGTAGTCTTGTAAGCCAATTAAGTAGGTTTTAGGGGTTGCTTTTGACGTGTGTGTGTCTGTGTGTGATCGCCTTGGAAAGGAGCAACCTTTTTGGTAAGTACTCATACACCTTAAAAGTGGCATACTAATCTTTGTCAGGTCTTGAACTTGACAAGTGTCTGTTTGTGTGTGACCTCCTTGGAGAGAAGCAATCTTTTTGGAGAGTACTCATACACCTTAAAAGTGGCATACTAATCTATGTCAGGTCTGATGATGTCACCATCGTACAACTATACCTGTGGAAAAAAGAACTTACAGTAATGTGTATAGCGTGTCATGTAAATGCGTCCTCCTGTAGTATCATAAACCAGTTATGTAGGGGTTCCCCTCCTGCACTTGACAAGTGTGTGTCTGTTTGTGTGTAATCTCCTTGGAGAGGAGCAACCTTTTTGGAGAGTAGTAGAACACCTTACAAGTGGTATACTTATCTTTGTGAAGTCTGATGATGTCACCATCTTACAAATATACCTGTGGAAAAAAGATCTCCCAGTAATGTGTATAGCGCATCGTGTTAATGCGTGTTTCTCTAATATTATGAAGCAGTTAGGTAGGGGTTTGAGTAAGTGCATGTCACTGTTGGTCAATGTGTTGTGGGTTTTGCTTTTACTACTGTATGACATATCAGTATGCATTGCACATGTGAAGTAGCTGTGTGGCAAATACAATAACGTACATGTTACCTCAATTATTGCATGTGTGTGAACCCTGCTTTCTCCAAAAACACAACTGTCATCTTTGCCAGACTGTGCTGCTGCTTCCCAGACCTTAGGTCACATCTGTATGCTTGTGACAAGGCCAGCCACTGCAGTGATCCCTGGTCTAGGTCATCCATGTCCCACACACTCATTATGGTTTCTATTGAATTGTGTGAGTGAGGGTTTATGGCCGAGTTATATGTCAGACCTGTTCTAACGCAGCAAAGTCTGTTAATGATGACTTTTCATTATAGGTGTACAACAACCTTTGTGGATATGCATGCAGACACCTTATTGCTTATGTGATCCACCGAGGTATTTCAAAATACCTTAGGAAATGTGATTATCAAAGGAGAGATGATGTAACACTTGGTTGCATGTACACATTGGTACATGTTCATCATGTTGGTGGCTACTACCTATGTGGTACTGTGGGGATACTATGTTCAGTAAAGGTGGATGACTATGCTTAGTTTGGCTAATAGCTTTACAGCATGGGTTTGATTTGACAACATGTATCTGTCTGTATGATACCCTTATGGAGGATGTGTGTGTCATCTGGAGAATGCATTATAGGCCACAGTATGTATTATCAGACGTGGACGGACATATCCCTACTGTGATTGCTTGTACCTAAGAGAGCTATATGCCAAACAGGAGTGGTCTCAGTAATGGGTGCAGGTGAATATCACTGGTTACTGGCATAGTATAGTACCTGAAGGATCCAAGTGTTACTGTGTTTCCTACAGCTGTTTGTCAGTAGTGAAGACATCATCTAACGATCGGTTATGGTCAGGCTGTTGAAGTTATGTATACTACCAGAATGCAGAACAATGACAGATAGTAACAGTATCACCCACAGCACAGTGTCAAACCATGTCATACACACATGTGTAGTCAGGTTCCGAAATGTGTGTAGTACAATGCATACTGGCCACCAATAAAAACTATGGAGTGTTACTGTGTAATATAGGGCATGTCACCCTGCCCATGTGTCCACTATGCACGCACATGCAGACAGTGCACCTCCACCATGTTCACAGATGTACACCTGCAAATCTGTGCTACACACATCCCACACATACTGTCCACACTCTAACACACGCTGCCAATACTACACACATCAGCCAAGTGGCACGTGGGTGGGCAATACACTATTTTAACTAACACTGGTGTAAACAATACTACAATGACAATCATACCTTTAATGCATCATGCCTGCTCAGCTACACCTTCAAGCATATCATTACACTCTACTGCTGACAACATGGTAACATTGCTATACTGCTATAAAGTCACCCTGTGCATCAGCACCATGGTAGCCTGTTCCTGCATTGATGTTACAGATGACAGGAGGTGGCACAGGTTTCATCATATGCACAGGGTGTGTTGTTGGTTTGCCACAGGCTTACAGTGAGCCATCCAATCGACATGTATGTGTGTGTGTGTGTGTGTGTGTGTGTGTGTGTGTGTGTGTGTGTGTGTGTGTGTGTGTGTGTGTGTGTGTGTGTGTGTGAAGGGCAAGAGTACTGCTATGGGCCAATGTTGATGTAATATGTGTGGGTTTGTGTTAGCCCTAGGTGTCTGGTTCATGTGTGTGTGTCTGTGTCTGCATGCACACAGTTCCACCATGTGGCTGCCGTATATGGGTATTTGTGGGACAGCCACAGACTGTACCTGCCAGGCTTTACAGATCACCATCTCTGGCCATGGATACGGTACCTGTGCCTGGCAGGCGTGCTACTGACACTATCAGGTAGTAAGCCAGACTGGGTACTATCCCCAGAGGTAGATGGATGTACACTGGACCCAGGTCCCTGCTGGGACTGTCCAAAGCCATGTGCACATGGTCTTCTAGGATGTTCTATAGACAGCCCACCCCCAACATTGCTGGGGCTGGTACTGGCACTATGGGAGTGGCTGTGACTTGAGTGTCGTCCGTGGCTACTGCCAGCTGCTGATGTTGCTAGCATACGTCCACATCGATGACTCAACCGTACCGCACTGTCCTGACACATGGACATGACATTGCGAAGGACATTTAATGTCTCTCCCCAATGTCTATCAGTGACCTCAGTGTAATTACGGATGGCACCTGCTAGGTCACGGATACCGTCAATTACGGTGATGTTATGTGCCCTCTGTGCCCTTAGTCCCTGTCTGGTGTACCATTCCATATGTGCCTGTGCCTCCATGACAGCCTGGAACATGTGTGTCATTGTAAGACCTGTGGCACGTCTGCCAGTGGCATGATGAGCAGCAGTGCTCCGACGAGAACCCCTGGACATCTGCCTATGTGGTACCCTTCCAGACATCTGGGTATGGCTGCTGTGTCGAGATGCATGTGCCATGGATACCACACTGTCCTGGCCAATGCTGACTGTATGCTGTCCCTCAGCTAAGGGCATTGGTGATGGATGTATTGGCAGTATGACTGTGTGCATGGATGGGGCAGACACTTGTGTACTGTTGATTGGTGGAGCAACGACAGACCCTGGCAAACATGCATGTGCCGCAACACACTTATCATCATCATCATCACTATTTTGCTCAGTGACATTAGTTTCCCTGCTGCAATGAACCAGCCCAAAGTCAGCACCTGTGAGAGGAAGACAGGAAACACACTTTACGACCTGTACATGATGTTGGCACACATGAACACATGCACACATGCACACATGAACACATGCACACATGAACACATGCACACATGCACACATGAACACATGCACACATGAACATATGCACACATGAACACATGCACACATGCACACATGAACACATGCATACATGCACACATGCACACATGAACACATGCACACAAATGCAATGCAGGTGTAGACAGCCCTTGCTAATAACAGTATACATGGCTTTGATGCATGTGTGTTGCTGTTCAGTGATTGGCCTCACCCTGGAACTCAATGTGTACATGGACACAACATTGCTGTGCAAGTATTAAAAGCTCTGCAATGTCCTGTGCACCATCACTCACAGGTATACATACCATGGCTGGATGTGTATCTGTGTGTCACATAGATATCCATTTCTGATTACAGCATCTGTGTCTTTAGCAGATAATTGTGGACACAGGTTTAGCACATGCATGCTATGTATACACACAGGATGAGTGGTGCATGTATACCTGATGGAATACCATTGCTCAACATAGCCACTGTACAGTGGTTATGGTGAGTGTAGGACATATTGTGGACATGCCTGTGCCAGTCATGACATTGCATGCTACAGCACAACTGCAACATTAAACATCACACATTCACAGTGTGTGTCATGTGACCTATACACGCAATAGCATTACTAGACATATATGTATCACTTTGTACAAATGGTGATTGCTATGCATATTGTGTATTGGTGCATATGTTTGCACACACACAACATTGAGGTGCATAGCAGTTAATGCTATGTGTGGTACTATGGTCACTGTAACTGGATGGGGTGTAGTACCAGGAGCCATCATCATGCAGCATCATGTGGTCACTCAAGGCTACTAATGTGTGCCAGACCGGCACATACCATGCTGTACTGGAACTGCAGCACCATGGCTACATTCACCATTTCACAGCCAGTTGTTACATGGGTTTGCATAATGCCCAATAGGGGGCATTGCCTAAGATGAATGTGTTATGTGTTGAAGAGTGTCACACAGCTACATGAGAGGCATCTACCATCAGGTATATTATGTGTGCTGTGTGGATGACATTTGGGATACTGGAGTGTGATCTCACAGCTGGTGTCTGAATACGCCATGTGTAGCATGTTAATGTGTACTGCGTATGACAAAGTTGTGTATGTTGTGTGCATGTGTATCGACTCTGCCTATCCAATGTCCACTACAGTGCTGCCACAATTGTGTGGTATGCTCTGTGTATTGTATGTGCTTTAGGCAGCTACCCACATTACTGGGATGTGCATAGTCTCACAGCAAACATGCACAGCATGCATTATGCATAGGTGTGATATGTGTACATGGCCTACACCTCACCTATGACATGCACATATAATTAGCAATTTTAAATGTAGAACACACTCACCAGCATGGGTCTGCTGCCTTGCTGTCACACCAGAGGGACCTACAAGGATATGAGACAGTTTGTCAGTGGCAACAACTGTGGCATTGCTACTGTGTGTTTGCAATGTTACAGTGTTACAATGGTTGACAGTGACAGGCCTACAGATTATATTCCTAATTATTAGTATTGCACAACACTAGGCACGACATCTTCTAACTACACAGTACACATCTCACATAATCATGCTCTACCAATAGAGGGAACAGTAGTCTGCAGCTATGCCATGTTACCTGCGCACTCTGTGTCAACTTGCTGTGTGGCTCCAGCCTCAAAGATGATACATGTTACTTGTTGTTGTTGTTGTTGGCCAGGAGCCGCCTGGCTCAGGAGTAGCTCCTCCACTCTGGTGAGGGGGGGGGTGGATGGCTACCCCACCACCTGTGGCAAGCTGTTGTCTATGGATATCAGACACACACTGCTGGACATGTCTAATTAAATCACTGTAGTGATGGCATACCTGCTCATATGTCGGGTTATGTATGCCTATGTCATTTACCCTACAGACAAGATCTTGCCAGAAGTACAGTCCACTCATGCTGGTCCTGGCTGGTTCTGGAGAACAGCAGGGCATAGTTCTGCACCAGGCTTCTTGTTATCTGTTCCTCCTCTGCTGGGCTATAGGTGGGGTTGTGATGGTGGGACATGACTCTGGAAGACAATGAAACAATATGTGTGAGCAAGTCATGTGGCACACCTAACATTCTAAAGTACAGATATCAATTAACTGCCATATATAGCAATCTATTGGCTGTCAGAGGATGCACACTTTCAATACCACATATCAGTGCTCAGCCCACAACTGCCTGACAGTGCCTGGCACACTCTATATATCAAACCATGTTTTGCACAGCAACAAAGATAAACCAGTATGTAAGACTATAAACAGTACATGGCACATTATATGCAACACAATGTACCACCTAGCCACAGGAGGTATATATCAAGCTAATGCATCAAGAAATATGTAATCCATTGCAATGATTGTAAAGTCCAGTTACAGTATTACCAGTATACCACACTAGTCGTTGATGGCAAACCCTGCCTAACAAATGTGCACATTCGTTAACATAGGTGGCATACTGCTCTTCTACACTATACATGTTGCTAGATACGCACCTATATCCTGTAACACACATATGACCGAGGCCATGGTACAGGCATACCCACACACAAATCAGACATACATACCAGACACATAGGTATAGCAACCCAGATGAACTTTACCTGTGTACCATACAGTACTGTGTGTCAGTAGTTACGAAAAGTTATGCCTGAGGTATGTAATCTGTGAGAACTACACGGAACACACAAAACAGTGGTTCCAAAAAATGTGGACATACACCATACTGCGCTGTTTAGGCATATAGCTTCAGGTAGTACTACAGTTCATACAGGAGTTGTATTCACCAGCAGTAACACTCAATAAGCATACATGTACTGCTTTAGCCTACAATGGGACACCCCAGTCGACACCAAGGGACTACGACAGACCGTATGGCCTACTGCTTTTTCTGCCTAGCAATTGCATACACATCTTTTGCTGGGATCACAGCTAGGACACATAATACCATGACAGAAACAGTTTCTCACTAAGCTATCACACATATACCGAACTCTGACACATTCACCAACACATTCACCATCACACTCAGTCAACCTCACATAACAATTATTGCAACAGGTACATGTGGGTGTGTATCACTTCATAGCTAGGTAATAGGCTATTGGCCCTAGGGCCTATAGAGTTCTAGCCATACACTACCCTGGCCTTTGACACACAGGTAATTATGTTTCACGTGGCCCTGACAAGCAGAGCCACAGAGGTGATTCCCGGGGTGTATTTCCTATCTCCCATACAATCATCAGGATTATTTATGATGACTGCTAATTAGGAGCATTGTTTGCTATTGATAGGTGGTTTGTTCCAGAGTATGGGATGTCTCTGAGATAGGAATCTATCCCTCCAGCATGTGCTGTTTATTGAGGTCACAAGGTTTAGGTCCCTAGAGTGTGTAGCTCGTAGGGATTGTGATCTGTTTATGTGGAGCATGTCCAACAGCTCTGGGTTTGACATAGCTTAGTATGCTAGGCAGAGGTCACCTCTGGGTAGGCGGTATGCGACACAGTCTAGCTGTGGGTTTGTGAGACAGTCTGCATAGGGCAACTGTTTGAGATATTACATATTACTCTTTGTGAGGTATGTCTGTGTTGTTTCCAGTTGCTGTAGATGTCTTGTGAGGTACATGCCACATGGGGCATTGCACTCTATAATGGGCTTTATGTGTGATGAGTAGAGGGGAACACTGACCTATATTTCCCTGGATGATACACCTTTTGTGATGATGTGTGCCACATAGACAGATGACATGACTAGTGTGGCACTGTGATTATCAGAGGGAAGACTACTGTCCACCTGTGTCCCATGGTCTCTTATCACACCTTCGGTGTTTAGTAGACTACCACCTAGGTGGTAGTTAATGGGTACAGAGTTTTTGCAAGAAGGGATGCCAATGCAGTGTCAACATTGAGCTTGAGTCCATGGCTTTGTCACCAGGCATCTGTTGCAGTAAATATGCCCCTGTCTCTCTCGCTCTCACTCTCTCTCGCTATACATATATATATATATATATATATATATATATATATATATATATATATATATATATATATATATATATATATATATATACACACATACATATAAACATCCATTGGTGTACATATAGATATACATATAGACACATATACAGTCCACCTTTTATGGTGGGGATATCAATTATGTGAAGGTTGTGAGGTATACAGTTATGTCATAATATTGCACAGTGTTGTGCGGAATGCATTGAAGGTGTTCTCAGCCCATGTAGCTTTAGCAGGTCTCACTGGCTGCAACACTGCAAACCTGACGAATCATACCCACAGCTTTTAACCACCACATATGATATACCAGCACTGTATGCTGTCTTGTTTGCCACACACTACAACCTACATAGAAATATGCACATAACAACCTTCAACAACATATATATATGTCCACCCTTCACAAACAGTTGCAGTATGTCCCTTAGTCTATGGACTTGTACAGATGCTAATATATCTGACACAGACAGATCTCTCAATATGTGTGTGCCATAAACACACAAGGTCCACACTGTTGTAAGTTTGTGTACCTCACAGCTGACCTGTTGGGCCTTGCTGCAACATGAACAGGTGTCACATGTGAGCACACAGTAATATTAGAGGGTGTATATATAGCTGCAAATGCTAGATTAGCATACTAGCCTGGTACAGCTGTTGCCAATGCTAAGCTACACATTAATATGACTACCATGCATGTGTTACTCTGTCACATCCATGTTTATATAACCGTATGCGCTACTCCCCCAAACAGACATTGTACACACTACTGTACAGAACACAGATAACATGGATCAGATGTTTGACATTTAATGCTGAACTACATATGTCACAGTCATATCCCACTGCACACAGCTACACACTGATTTCTCCATGCCAGTAGTTATGCAGGGCATCTGTGCATAGATACGTACTGCTGCCACATATGGATGATTCAAACTATGTAGAGTACTCTTCATAAACATCTACTACATGCCAGTAAATACATAGCTGTTACATACCATTCCTTTGTATGTGTTCTTATTTGTCATTTCCGTGTGTTTTGTAATAGATGCATTTATTATATCTTATTTGTTTTTTGAGATATATTTATTTTTTCAGTATAATTTTTTTTTCAATATATTATTTATTTTTCAATATATTATTTTTTTAAATATATTTTTTTTCAAATTTTTTTCAATATATATTTTTTTCAATATATTCTTTTATTTTTTATTTTTTTTCTTTCAATATATTACTTTTTCTTTCGATACATATTTTTTCTTTATTCTTTTTTTCTGCAGCTGTTGTCTGCATCTGCATCTGTGTCTCACTCTCTCTCGCTCTCTCTCCCTCTGTACCTACAATGAAATGATTGCATGTGTGGACAACAAGTACAGCCTGCTTTTATAGGTATCTGCACATGAGCATGTGATGGCCTCTGCACCAATTGGTGGCCATCATTTGGCAAGTGCATGCAGCCTGCTGTGTGGTACTTGCAGTACTCACTGCCATAGCAACCCAATGCTATAAATTGCTAAGTCAGGTAGGCATATCCCTTTCAGCTTTCCGAAGTGGGGACCATGCTTGTTTGCTGTGGACACCGTTGTGTAAGTCAGAAGGTTGGTATACTTCTTATAACTGATGCTAGGGGTGTAGCCAGTGATTTGAATGTTGTACTCAGACCTGAATGTTGCCACTTTCAGTACACAGTTGACAGTGTAGAATTGTACTCACCCCTACAAATGCTAACACAAGATACATGGGAGTATGTAGTTTCTTTTCTACTTATACAATTAGCTGCCATACATACGTAGTTATTGAGATGTTTTCATTTGTCACATGAACCGTTTGTGAAATGCTATATTGTGGATATTAATGTACTCACTTCTGCACAGTTTGTGTTTTTTTTGTTGACATTAGCACAGGATGCTCATGAAAACTGGACATTTCCAGTACTGAGTATGCCTACCTACATCCTTGCTGGACCTTGAACACACAGGTATTGTGTAAATTTGGGGGGGATTGTCCTGCTATGATACTGTGTGGGGGTTGTAAAGTGCTACTGTAACATTATTTACTGCTAAAATGGCTGGTTCTGTTATCACTGCCATGTAATGCTATTCCACAACAACTGCTGGTAAAGTTCCACAGAAAAGGTTTTGTGTTATGGCATTCCTATCTTACCTTTACATTCACTCATTCTGATGCATGATATATATATTTCAGCAACAACGTGCTGTATATCTATTGTGGCTTAGTGGTACTTCATGCAGTCTAGTAAGTCCGGGGTTCGAGACTGACATTGATGTTTTATTTTGCTGCTGAGCAGAACAAGGCCCCTCACTTGCAGGGTGACTAAGGCAATTTTAAGCAGTTGAAAGCGGGTTTGCGTGGGTTTGCGTGACACTTAGCAATACTTAGCTAAGTGCACACAGGCTTGCACTCACGCAAACCTGCTAACTCCTGCTTAAAAGTGCTTACTCCCGCTAACCCCCGCGTTCATTTCTTTGAAAGAAAATAAAATGGGGAGATAGGAATGTGGGGAAAAAGGGGCACAAAGAGGGAAAGACAGTAGGGAAAACAACTGAGGATGTGCAGGACAGGTGTAGGGAAGGTCCATAGCTGCCCATTTCTTTAACAGCAACAGCTGTGCATATACCAGTAATTTGGATGGAAATTTGAAACCTTCCACCCCTGAGAGAGGGGTGAGGACAACGAAGTATGTTGTACTGCCAATTAAATTTCAGTTTATGTGTCCAGCGGACATGTGTGCAAAATGGGCAGCTATGTATGGGGCATAATTTTTTTGTGGGAGCAGATTGCCCTTTTTTTTTCAGGTGAGAGTGGAATGTGGGGTAGGGGAAGTAGGTATATTTTGGGAGGTAGGTTGGGGAGGTAAATAGACAAGACAAACAAGATGCATACAAGGGCAGAATATGACACATGTGGTGGAGGAACACCATTGACGGGGGAGGGTGTTTGGAAATCACAAGCCCATGAGCCCACACATGGCAACAGTGAAATGGAGATCCCCATCCATGGGCAGTCACCACTGCACTTTCACAGCCCGGAGGGTGGCTGTGCAGGGGGCTGCGTAGGAGGGTCAGGCTCACCCGTGAGTCGCGCCACTCTTGCCTCGAGCTGGCATAGAGGATCAGCAACTGAATGCTCAATCTCCCTACACACCACAGCACGGACCAATCGAAGCATGATAGGTGGCCCTCCTCTGGGCACGCTTACATGGCAAGGACGAGCCCCACCCCCTGCAGTGCTTCCACCCGAAGGTGGCACAGGATCAGCAGAGGAGGAGATCCAGGGCTGGGCACCGGACCTGCTGGTGCCAGGTGCCATCACCAGCTGAGGTGGGACAGGTGGTTCCGCTGGGACCGGCCTTCCCATACGTTCTATGTTTAGGAGGATTTAATGACGATATGGGTTAGTAATAGCCAACAGCATTCCAATTTAGTTGTAACAGCATACAGTAGTATTCCCATTAACCCAACACACCAGAGTTCCAACAGTTGAACAGCAAACATAACACATGCATATATAGAACAACAGTGGACATTCCAACAGCATGCAGGATTGATTGATGGCAACAGGCCACCAAGATTGTGGTATGTGAACAGGGCACATGTATCAAAGTAAATGCATATATTTATAAACCAATAGGACATGTGTCCCAACAAATGTTATGAGATTAGACATACCCATTGAGGTGTGAAATTGCATTGTTTATGCACATACAGTAGGCTGTAAAAAGATGCCTCCATTAACAACTTATATATACTTATAGTTTACACTACATTCCTATTGACTGCAGTTATATATTCCCTACATGTGTTATTACACTAGGCAATGTCCGTTATATTGTGAAATTGATTTTGCTAGTTCTTGATATACCTGACCTGTGTCTGACATACAAACTGTCCTGGATGCAGATGTTACTGCTACATATTTATATATTTCATTTATATTTATATATCTACATATCTTGATGTGTTCAGGTGACATTATCAGGTATATGTTGACAGCCCCCTACACTTCTAGCAGCACACTGACATTTCTGGGGAACACAATAACAAGCTACTCATGTGCCAGATTAACCTGTACATGCCGGCCATGAACCGACAGTTGAGGACTGTTAATATGCTTAACAGCTACTGGCACTCCCTTCATCCACTTTATATGGGCCTACCCATGTGTGGGTTGACTGCGCTTAATACAACAGTACTATTTCTATAATGCAAGGGTACAACAACATATCGAAGAAAGTGACACGGACACACTCCAGGAATTATACCTTTATTAATTACATTACACACTTTTCTAGTGGCTCTCTCATTTATTTGATATATCAGTGCATGCAGAGGTATTTTATTCAAGACATATTATACCTTTATTAATGGGTTACAATACCTTTTCACTCTGTCTCACTTATTTTATATAACAGTACATGCAGAGAAGTTATTCAACACTTATTATACCTTTATTAATGGGTTACAACATACTGCGGTAGCGTTGTCACCTTACAGTAAGACGTTGTCCTGTTTGATTCTCAGCTAGAGCATCTTCTGTGTGGAGACATGCATGAATGGGCGTACCATCATTGAAGGTTGTGTGTCAGAGCTGGCAACTTGGCACGTAAAAATCTACTGCCAATCATTAGTGGACCAGAGTTCCGCTGTGGCGACCCCTAACTAGGAAAAGCCGAATGACACAACATTAATGGGTTCCAACACTTTTTTCAGGCTCTCTCACTTCTTTTATATGACAACACATGCAGAATAATTACTAACATGCCTGGTGGCACAGCCTTAGCAGCCTATCTGCATAGGCTTGATGATTCGCAGCACGGACACCTGCAGCTGTGAAGTAAATGAAGGGATATTGAGGCATACCTATCCATAACATAGACTGCAATAGCAATTCTTACATACTTCATTCCATGGCTACATACTCAGTAATGGGGCATTTTCCATTTCACGGGCCTCCTGTACCCATTGGTTCAGTCGGTCCTCCTTGCTTCTCTTCAGGTCTGAGTAGTAGTGTCTGACTTGCTCACCAGTCCGAGGGACACCTGTGGTACTGGTGAGATCATGTGCTACATGGTTCCAGGCTTCCGCTTTGTACTCAGTGCCCTGAAACTGTCCCTGCAGGAGTCTTGCATCATGATGATGGACGAGGAGCCAAACCATTACTTTTGACTCCTCAATGCCCCACCATTGTGCTCGAAAACGAGAGCCCTCTCCAACACCAGCCATACTGTCTGCAGATGGGAGCTACAACCAGTTATGGCAATTATGCCCACATATGGAGCTTAAATATGCCTCATTTCCCGCACTTATTTGTGATTGGCCGGTTTTGAAAAATCTCAGCTAAAAGCAAACCTGTTTAGCAATGGGTAAACTTCCATTGATATATATGAGTGTGTTGGAAATGCATCCATATTTAAAGCTGTCATGGCTTAGTGGTTTAGTTCTGTGATTGTGGTGCACAGTATCCCGGGTTCGAGGCCTGTCATTGCTTTTTATTTTACTACTGGCCAGACTGGCTAGGAGGTGTGGCTGTGTTTAGCTGACTTTGCTCAACTTTGCCCAACGTTGCTCAATGTTGCTCTATGTTGATCTACACTGCTTGACGTTGCCCAACGTTGTGCTAGTTAGCGCTTTGCGCAGCTTCCGTGCGAACATGCTTTGTTTGCGCTAGTTGGCGTGATGCGCAGCTTCACGCAATACTATTGCGCTAGTTAAAGCAGTGCTAAGCTATGAGCAATTATACGTAACTGTGCTTAATACTAGTAAACAGTGCTTCACATGTCTTAAGATATGTTACTTATGCATTTATCAGTATGCATGACCATTCCACCTTTATATATATATATATATATATATATATATATTATATATATATATATATATATATATATATATATATATATATATATATATATATATATATCAAATATTGTTCACTACCACATAGGCCATTTCAATGCATTTTACTGAAATTTAAAAGGTAAATGTCAGGAATTCTTTTTATGCACACATTTCCTACAGAAAATAGGAAGGGGAGTGGTGGGACTCGAACCAGGAATGCCTCCTCTTTGTGCAAGGGCTCTACCACTACGCTATTGCTATTTGGCTTAATTTGCATATAAGTAGTTTATTATCCTCTTCGATGTCTACACTGCTAACTGTAGCTAAGCAATGGGCAAACCCATGCTATATCGGGAATAATAAAAAAAAAATAGGAAAGCTTTACATTTAAACTTGTACAGGGATTTAGAATGTGGGGGAGTATAGTGCTGGGTATGTAGACATTGGTGCGGATTCGTTCATTTCAGTTGACATTTGCAGTTTAGGCACTTGCAGGGTGTGGATATTTGGACTGCTCGGCAGTCTGACACGCCTCCTGCACTCGTGCATGGTCCGTGTTAGCGTTAGAGTTGAGTCAGCGTGCCCTCATGAATATGCATAATGCGCTGACATCATACTCTTAGACTGCAGTTTCCATTTAAGACT
Source organism: Protopterus annectens (assembly GCF_019279795.1). NCBI lineage: Eukaryota > Metazoa > Chordata > Ceratodontiformes > Protopteridae > Protopterus > Protopterus annectens. Next base: position 746,331,160 of record NC_056744.1, read on the forward strand.
TAGTCTTACAGAGAGGAATAGTGAATCCAGGCCTTATTCTTTTCTAAAACAGACAGAGAGACAGAGAATGGCATGAAATTCCTGGTTTTTGAGAGAGAAGAGAACTACAGGTATTTAGTGCAACAAAGTGCTATATCCAATAATGACGGCTGGCAGCAAATTTTGCAATTTTATTATAGCAGTGGTAAAGTAAGGACAGTTTAATGGATTATAAATTGATGAGTATGGCATCTTGTCTGCAGAAGGATAGGGGGTGAGAAGAGATGAGGCAAAGCTTAACCTAGTGTGCTTTGTTAGGTTTGGTTTGGCTCTGTAGAGGGCTACCAATTTTGGATGGGTTTTCTTTACGGTCTGTTTAATGTGGCAAATGAAGTTTAGGCTTATATCAATGATAACCGGTTGGTATTGTTAGATAACAGAATCAAGAAGGAATATTTTGGGTTGGATAGTTGCTGAAGGATGAGTAAGATACATTTGGATAACTAATATATTGTTTTGCTTTAACTGCACTGTGCTTGCTAATAAATACATTGATCAAGCTAAAGTCAGCTGTTTGTGTTGACTAATGTCACCAAATAGGCTTGGGCATTTGCCAGTGATAAGCAGGTTAAAGACCCTGCCTACTCTGACCTATGAAAGGAACCCATGCTAATGGTGATAGTAGTGTATTTCTGCCATAAAGCCCAGCAGCCATCAGTCAATTAATCAATGGCCGGCCAGTGACCAATTTCCCAGCTTCCAAAAAGCTGAAAGTAAAAACCAATCAAGCTATCAAATATGAACTGATATTACACTGACAGGTTGTAAGGAGGAGGTTGGACATCATATGCATCCAACAGACAATGTGGAAGGGCAGTGCAGCAACTAGAATGCAGAGTCTATTACTCAAGAAAAGTATACACTAGAAATGGTGTGAAAATTATGGTGATGGAGAGACTTCAGGAGACTGTGAAAGAAGTCATCAGAATTGGTGATAGATTAATAGCAATCAGACTTCATCCAAATGATAGGGCAGTATTCAGAATCTGAGCCTATGCCCACAGCAAGGCTGTTATAGTGAGGAAAAGCTTGCATTCAGAGAGCTGTTGCAGGACCTACTAGATAATGTAGGGCAACATGAATTGATGTTGATGATGGGTGTTCTGAATGCACATATCGGGACAGACAGAAAAAATATGAGGACTGCCTCGATTCACCTGGTCAGGACAACAGGGATAAAGCAGGACATGTAATTTTATACATCTATCAGGCAAATGATGGTGTCTAACACTTGGTTCAGCAAGAGACAGTCATAAGATCACATACAAGAATGTCCAGCGTGCAACTCAGGTAGCCTTCCTTCTAGTAAAGATCAGTCAGGGGTGTAGAATCAGTAACTGCAAATTCATCCCCAGTGAAAAAGGTGGCCCTTATCATAAACCACTGGTTGCAACAATTAACTGCAAGTAGCGGTCATAGAAGGCTCTAAGGTCAACAGAGACCAGGCTGAAGCACAACAGTTCAAGGAATTAGTTAGGGCTCTAGCACCTTCAAAAGAACAGGAAATAGGTAGAATTGAAGAAGAATGGCAGTGCCTAAAAACATCTTATGTAAGGACTATAGAACAGTTATGCAGCTGAGCCAGGTATGGAAATAAGGTACATAAGAGAAGCCATTGTTGGGATGCATAAGTCCAGGAGACATTAAAATAAAGAAGGAGTATAGGAAAAAAGTGGGAGATGGAAAAGATGGACCAAGTTTGGAAGGAATGGTGGTTGGGTAAGAAAGAGACTAAGAAAAGAGTTGCAATAGCAAAGAACAAGGCATCAGAGGCAGTTTACCAGCTTCTGGGAAGTGACTCAGTAGGTAGCACAAATAAGCTATATAAAGTTGCAAGGCAAAGACAGAAAGATAAAGAAGATAGTCAGACACCCTTCATAAGGGATGCCAGCAACAACCTGCTCACCAGGTCACAGGGCATCAAAGGCATATGGAAAGAGTACTTTCAGCAGCTTCTGAATGAAACATGCCCCAGAGAAGCTGTACTGGCCCAGACACAGTGTACAATGAAAGAAGAGGAGACCCCCACAACACAAGAAATAAGAACAGCACTAAGGAAAATGAAATCAGGGACGGCAGCAGGCCTAGATGAGGTTGCAGCAGATATGATAAAGATGTTTGGTGAATAGGGGAAAAATGGTTCCTGAGGCTACTTATAGCTGTATAGGCATACCCCTCATGACTGGAAAACATGCATACTAATGCCAGTGTTGAAGAACAAAGGGGACATTCACAAATGTGGGCGGTCTAGAGCTACCGAACTTCAATCAGACTGCATAAAAGTTATGGTGAGTGTGATTAATAAACAAATATGCAGTGTAGTAGAAAGTACGATAGGAGATAAGCAGTTTGGATTCAGATCACAATGCAGCATGATTGACCCAATGTTTGCAGTAAGACAGATACTTGAGAAGAAGCTAGAAATGAGAAAAGACTCCGTCTGGGCTTTATTAGACCCTGAGAAGCATATGACAGGGTCAGGCAGGTAGTGATTTGAAGTTCCAGAAACATTTGCATAATTACACTGTGTACAAGGACCAAGTATGAACAGCATCGTTCAGTGGGAGTGGATGTGCATGAGGGTTTAGACCTAATCCCACTGCTGTCCATACTGGTGATGGACGACATTAGCATACAGGTGAGAGGAAACAAATCAACAAAGGTGATGTATGCAGAACCTGCAGCATTACAGGTGCACTCTGATCAAGGACTGCTGTAAAGGTAAAGGAAAAAGGAAAGCGAATGGCATGCAAAACTGAAGACCCATGGCATAAAACTGAGTACAGATAAGGCAGCTATAACTGCAGCACAAGGGTGCAATTAGGAGAAGCTGAAAACTGAGACAGAAGGGAAAATAGTGCAACTGATTAACAGCTTCAGATATCTGGGAGGGATGGTTCAGGAGAAGTGAATACTGAATGAGGACATAAAAGCTAGAATCGGAGTGTAGCCAGCCGGCATAGATTGCCAGGGATATTATTAATTAATTAATTTGTTTATTTATTTCAATTTGTTTACTGGGTGGTGTCTGACTGGGCTATTAGCCCATTTTCAGTGGAGACCCAGGGAAGAAAAGCTACAAATAATACAACCCAGATTAAAAAATATGCAGAATTTACATCAGCAAAAACAGAAATATTACCTACATAAAATTTTATATAAAAACTAGATAAATATTAATAGCACCATGGGAACAAAATTAAAAAAAAATGTAAACACAGAAAGTCGTAAATAACTGATGTAGTACTGAAAAGGAAGTGAGCATGCATAGTGAAAGATATGTGCACTCAAATAGAGAGAAATGTAGGTTAAGCAGTGAAAGAGCAAAATACATGGAAAGTGTTAAAAAGTCTAGCTATAGTAAACTCTCAATTATGCTAGATGAGAAATAGCTTTTAGTTGTAGTGGTAAAAGAGTGATACTATTATGAGAAAAGAATGTCAAAGAAGCTGGAAAGTAAGTTGTACAAAACAGTGGTGCAACCAGTACTACTGTATCCAACAGAAACATAGGCAGTCAAGGCTAAGCAGTTGTAGAAGCCAGAGATGATGGAACTGAAGAGCTTGAGATGGTAGGATGCACACTGAGGGACAGATGCAGAAGCGAGGATATAAGAGCAGAAACCAAAGTAGCTCCAATCGCAGAAAAGGTCAAAGAGAACATATTAAAGTGGTCTGGTCACATCTGCAGTGAAGCAGAAGACAATCTGTTGCAAAAGATTTGGGACTGACCGGAAGAAGACAAGGGCATCCAGCAGAGAGGTGCATGGATTGTGAAAAAGAAGACCTGTGACAGTCTGGGATGAGTGTTGAAGAAGGTGGGTGAGTGGCATTAAACAGATACAGAGATAGTGACAACTGACGTGACACCCTCACCCCATGTAAAAAATGGGAAAAAGAGAATTGATGAAGATGATGATGAAGATGATCAAATTAAAATGCATTATATTTGTGATATATTTTTGATGTGATCCTTAGCGTTATATATTTCACTTAATAAATATATGCCTTTCAGCTTTTACCAATTAGGGGTCACCACAGCAGATCACCAGTCCGCAGATTGAATGGCAGTGCTTTTTTTACTGTATCAAGTTGCCAGCAAGCATCCGACCTTCACAGAAGGAACATATGCACCTACCTGCTTGTCTTTAAATCTTACTCAACTGCAGGGAGGACATGCAGACTCAGTACAGAAGGAGCTCCAGCTGATAATCGAACCAAAGAACCTCTTACTGTAAAGCAACGATGGTAACTATTGCACCACCACAGCCACACATAATATATGCATACTGCCATGATTTTGACCCAAAGATTTAGTGTTGCTTTCCTAGACTTTCTGATGCTCTTAATAAAATCAGAAATCTTTGCAGGTACAGATATTATTACATAAGTAAACTAAGCCGGGTCAGTTTACCTTCATATGTCCATAAATGACATATGCAAATGCACTATTGTGTGACTCAAAAACATGAACAACGTAACATCGAACGTCACCAAAGTTCGAAAATCAAAATCTGGAAAACCAGATTTGATGATTTTTGAACTACAATGTCAAATACACATCATAATGCATGGGGGCAGGCCCCGCTGCACCCCCACCCCCTTACTTTAATATACCGACTCCGAGATGGCACTACAGTGGGGAAAGGGAGCATTTCTCGATCCGCTCTATAGTGCAATCTGCACCCAAAATGTCGAATCTGCAATGAGCAAATGCCAATGTGCATTCACTCATTGCACATTCAGACAATTGTTTTTTTTGAATTTGTGAAAATTTAGGAACCTCCTTTCGACCTTCTTGTAATCGCCCGTGTGCATCATGCACATATGAAGGTAAACCTTAGGGTCTACTATATAAAGACCTTCTATTATGAAAACTGGGAAACTACTCCCTGCTATGACTTTTTTAAAGGCCAGTAATAATACAAGGTTGAGAGGCGTACTTACTCATATTTTAAGTTACGTGGTTAATAATCAAAACCAGAAGGATAGTAATATGTATTTATTTTGTAAGAGTTCCCATTGGTTGACAGAGATTCATCATACCTTATATTCAACTTTTCCCTGCTTCCAAATAACTTATACCTTTGAAATGAATAAAATTATTTTGAAAAAGGAAAAAACAAAGGAGGAAAGAAATATACTTAAATGCAACTCTTAATTAATCTGATTAGTTGCAAAGAAAATAATTTACTTAGAAGTTTTTCACTAAGTGGCAATATGAAAAGTCATGAGTTTCAATGCTTCCCTGTCTGAAATTTAATGCTTACTGAAGCACTTGACTATCAGCATAAAACCAAAATTGTCAATATTAATACACTGCTTCTGAATGCAAAACATAAGTAAGATGTGAAAGTCAAACAGTATATATCAGCCAATGCAATGAAGGTGACATAAAAGTGGATCATGTAGTAATGTTATATCACCTTTCTTGAACACTATCCAGTAAGAAACTAATTTATACTATGCATTTATTACAAAGAAAAAAATATTTTATACTAAGAAATTATTATTAATAATAATAATAATAATAATAATAATATATAATAGTAATAATAGTAATACTAATAACAACAACAATAATAATAATAACTATATATATATATATATATATATAAAATAGCAATAATAGTAATAATAAATACAACAACAATAATAATAATAATAATAATAATAATAATAAAAACAAAAACAATCAATTTTTCATATGTGGAAATAATGCAGTTCAAATCAGACACAAAACCTTGGCTCACAGAAAACCTCTTCCAAATAATTTGCATCACTAGCAAAAGCAAAACATAAATCTGCATGATGTACTAAATCTCCATTATTAAAATGTTCCAAGCTCCAAGCCTGTTTGTAACACATTAATGACTATCATTCTTATTTATGATCCCTAATGTATAAAAACTGGGCTTAGAATCAAAAGATCCAGTATGTGGCATACCAGAGATATTTTTCTTTACCCAAGATACAGCATCCTCAGAGTTAGTCTATATAAATCTAAGAACCAACTGTGTGGTGTACTGACAGGTTTACCGTTTATTCCCTACAAAAATATTTTTTTGGAGATGTTTGTAACTTCATCTGCTGCTTGCAGTCACATGTTACTGATATTTTATATCTTCATTTACGAAAGTTGATTGCAAGCAGTTGCGCTTTCATTAGGAAGCCTCATAATTAATGACTATATTTACTGCAACTTATGACCACATTTGAATGATACTGCACCCACTTTACTATATTAATATGTTTGCTGCAGCTTTCAGGCATGCTATTCAGATGTCTAAGTGCCACAGTAAAACAATGGCAACATTTTGATTGCTACAATATTCTGTACTTAAAATGTGATGAGTTTCAATATGTGCGTGTGTTAATGTGTCTGGGTAAATTATAGGACTATATGTCAGTGTGTGCTCTTTTGATAATCCTACTCTTGATTAATGCCAGCAATTATATTGTTTCATTTTCTAAATATGCTGCAACTTAAAATGTGTGTGTGTGTGTGTGTGTGTGTGTGTGTGTGTGTGTGTGTGTGTGTGTGTGTGTGTGTGTGTGTGCTTCTTTTTGTGTTTTCATAAATCCTTCTCATTATTATTACAATCAGTTTATTTATTTATTCCATTTGATAACCAGGAAAGACAGACTGGACAATAATATCCATTTTCACCAAAGAGCTGGGGAGAAAAATTCCAAATGACAAATATAGACACATAGGATGCATACTGAATTGAGATAGGAAGCACCTCTGGTAAGATAAATGGAGTAAAATAATATAAAATTCTAATTTACATACAATGTGCATGGGACGGTTCCTTTGTTCTATACTTTACCAAAATGCAATCATAGTTTATGCTGCCACTTAACTTATGCAGCACATTACTGGTTAAATGTTTTAGTTTTCAAAGCCATAGAACATATACAACTAAATCCAAACCCTCCTTCTTACACATCTGAGCTAGGTGAAAAAATTGTAAGACCTGGATATGCATTACTTACTCTAGACAATATGTGTTTTTATTTTCTTTTCTTTCATTTTCTTACTATGGTATCATGGAATTGCAGTAGCAGAATCACAAGCCCCAACTACAAATAAAATATGATTCCCTAGCAGATGAGGTTAAAGCATTTAACAAGGATGATAAAGTGCTAGTTGGTGGATGTTTTTATGTGACCACACATGGATTGTCAGTTTTGTGATCTAGTTCAAACTAAGACATCTATTTCTTAGACAAATGGGGAGTGGGGGTGGGAAGTTATTGTAACCAAAGAAAAGTACTACCCTGTTTGCTGCACGTTACCTAAGGAAGTTTCTTGCAAACGTTGAGCTTTGTGCCATAAATGGGGCTGCTTACTCTACTTCCACAGTGCTATCTAGATCAAGAGACGTCATTGTGCCCCTCTACTCATCCCTCATCAGGCCTTTAATTGAGTACAATACCCCATTTGGGATGCATCTTACCCGACACCTGCAACAGCTGGAGAGACCTCAAAAGTACCTCAACAAGAGGATTGTGGGCCTCAAACAGATGGCCTATGCAGCGCGACTAAAGAAACTCCAGCTCTACTCAGTTGCTTACTGCCTACTCAGAGGCGATCTCTGCCTGATGTACAAGGCCATGTCTAACCCGGAATTGATGGACATGCTCCACTTCAAGAAAGCCAAATCCATTAGAGCTACACACTTCAGGGATTTAAACCTCAACACAACAATAAATAGGACATGCTGGAGGGATAGATTCATATCCCAGAAGCTTCCCTCACTCTGGAATAGAATCCCTGTCCATGTTAGGCAGAGCCCCCGCTGACCCTCTTCAAGAGAAATCTTGATGAGTGGATGGGAAATTGTAAATTTACTCCTGGGATCACTTCAATGGCCCTGCTGGACGGAGGCTCAGGAATCTAGTCTAAAAGGATGGCGAAAGCCAACACATTCTGGCTAGGCTTATAAATGCCCTAGGGCAGATAGCCTAGTACCTACCTATGAACGTATGAACCTATTACAGACCAAGGAAAAAGGTGCCAACACTCTCACAGAAATATCGTCTGCAAAAGGAGATACATTGTTTGGGTCTCTGAACATTTGTTGAATTTCAGCTGTGAGGTCTCAAAACATCTTCCCAGATACTTTAATACAATATAGAGAAAAAAAATTAAACATTTGATGTCTGTTTGCATGCATTATGGTTTATTTAGAGAATCCCTAGAGAAAGGAAATGCCTTCTTATAGAGACTGACACACAGCTGAGGACTGGAGACAAGAAAGAAGTCATCTATCTCTCTCTCTCTCTCTCTCTCTCTCTCTCTCTCTCTCTGTCTCTCTCTCTGTGTCTTTATCTCTTTCTCTCTCTCTCTCTCTCTGTCCATACTTTTTCAGTAAACTAGAGTTTTATTCAAATAGGAATGTCATCAGATCCTTCTCTATTTATCCTTCAAGGTCTTGATCCACATAGAAGTTTTTTCTGTATGGAGCCATCTTTGCTTCACTCTTACAAAGTATGATTACTGAACTTTATATGGTTCTTTTAAAATAGCTAATACCTCTATTACTTATAACAACAGCTGCAATTCAGTTCCATCTGTTTACTCTGACACTGGTCCTGTCTGTTACTGTGTCATGCATTATGCAAAGATCAGCATAGTTATTTTCTGTGTCACTTGCACCACCATTATGTCTGTCTTTAAGAGTTTAATCTGTGTCCCATTTAGACAGCCTTGTTTTGCTGTGATGCCAGTGACTTCTTGCCCTATGGCCATTTTTGACCAAATACTAGGTATCATGTATTCTACAAACACAAATGCCAGGCTATAGCAAATCAAAGTTAAAATCAATATTTTTGAACCCATATTCTCTGATCTATCAATAGCAATAAAGCTAAGTCCTGATAACATTCATTTTAAGTTTTCTCACAGTACATTATTATTGGGATTATGATTGTCAGTGACACTCACACTAATTAAATAGGTCTTTGTTATGGGGACTAAAGGGTAAAGCAAAATGGGTAACACGTGTATTCACTAATTTATTCATTCATTTCCAGTGTTTACTTAATTCAAATCAAGCTTCTGAGGAGACTCAAGAACATGCGCACACACACACACACACACACACACACACACACACACACACACACACACATATACATTCAGGTGATTTCAACACTTTACATGCCTTTTTATATTGGGACATAGTAGGAAACCAGAGCTTCAAGGGAAGACACATGCAAACATAAATAGGATATGCAAACTTCCCAATGAAGGCAGTCAGCTGATATGTAGGTTTACATGCATCTGACTTCTCTTTGTAACGTTGTCACCTCTCTATTATTCCACCTAATATTCCTTGTGCTTATCATCTGTGTCATGACTGTCTCTTCCATGATCCTTCTCTTCATTTTCACTGTCTTCTGTCATTCTAGTGTCTCACTATGTGCCTTCAGTCACCATCTGTTTGTTGCCCCTCCTACCTGAACTCATCTGGCTGTCTCTGCCTGTGTTCACTTAGCCCCTCCTGTGTCCGTATTAGCATTCACTGACCAGTTCTGCTTGCCATACCAGAGGTATCCCATCCTCTCTGTTCTTCTATGCATAACATATGATAAGATTCATTATCTCACTGGCCACCTGTTTTTTTTTTTTTTAGCTCCCTTCAGATGGCTGGTACTATAAGGTTGGTGGTTTTGCAAACTATACTCTAACAATTGAAAAGTTATTAGCCTAGGTTTTTTAATACATGATGCTTTAAATCAAAACAGAGAAAGAAAAAAGGAACACTGTTATGTGATATATTTTCTATGAACCAGAAACTAGAAAATGTTTTACTTACTTATATTCATGAGAATCAGAAAGCTAAAGAGATTTTAGAAATTAGCTTCATATTTTCTACTCAGAGTATCTGACAAAGACGTGCTGATATCTAATTTCTGAAAGCTTCACTGGTTGTTTTCTAAATACATTTTGAAATTTAAGTAGAACTGCGTCATTGCCATTTTATAACTTTTCTTCTAGTTCTACATGGGAACTACTAAAGCTTTTAACAGCACATTTTATGCTGTGCACAAGTTGTTTAGCAAAACTTTAGCCCCATAGTGATGGAACTGAAATACCTTAAATGCCTCATTGTGACCTGATTAAAAGCAATATAAAACAATGTAACATTATTGTATTAAATCTCTCTTTTGTCTTCTTGTTTGAACTGACTGACTGCTATCAGCAGTATTATAATACATGCAAATGTAAACAATCAGGAGGGAATGAATGCTAAGAAAAATAAAATAATGCATCACAATATAATATAATAAACATCAATAAATAGTAAAATGACAATTGTATATTAAAATCATATCTCTTGGCAAGCATGTCTCTCATCCAGCCCTGATTTTGCCTTATATTTTGTCCTATCCTTCATAAAATATTTTGATTTTGTGGTAAATCACTGAGGATTACAGTCTGTTGATAATGTCAGGCAATAGTTTTATAATTATTATAAATTAAAAAATGCATGTTTAAGTAAAACCTGCTGTTCTTTTAACTTTAGAATATATTAGGGGAATATTTAAAAGATGACCTTGAGTTTGGAAATTTCCCACCCCAGTATTTTTATCTTTTCCAGAATTCTTCATAAAAGAAGTTGATATTTACGTGAGCACATAGGTACACACTGGTCCAGCATTCTGCCCCTAGTTTTTTAGATGAATTAAGCAGCATGCAATTGTTGCATTGGTTTAAGTAATAGGGAAAGCAGCATGTTTCCTTGCAACCATTTTACATTTATGTTTTACAGCTGAAGAATCAATAGTATTAATGCTTTGCAATATAGGAAAATGTGCACCTAAGTCAAATTGTGTGCTTGACCCATTGTCCCAAATGTATAAGAGCAGAGATTTCCCTGAAAATGATTATTTTATTCATTTATCATCATATAGTCACAATGATAACGTTTTTCTGATAAATGGTGGCATTCTATAATATTACATATAACATTTGGTTCCCACTGTATGATGATGCATTGCCTGACACTGTTAAACAGGAATAGGGTCAGTCACTAGAAATTTTATGGGATGTTTCTGTACAAAAAATTTGAAAATAAAAGTGTTTGTTGAGAAAGTATAAACTATTTCTTTCATATTTTTATACATTGCTAGATAAAATGTAAATAGTTATTGACCAATGACAAATATGAGCAACAAGACTCTTATCCAAACATGACCCCAAACTCAGACAATTATGTGAGTCATCTAAATATGCTGATCCCTTGGTAAAAATACAAAACATATAGAAGGTTGTTGTCAGTCATGGTTTACTGAAAGCATCACCCAAGGCAATATTTTCATTCATGACAATAGAAACCTGAACTTGGGTATGTGTATAGATACAATGAGCAGATGGTACAATTAAATATGCTCCCTACTGAAATGTCAAAAATGCAGAGTGACAAAAAACTGAAAAAAGACAGAAAACCAAGAGAACAGCAGATCTCAAAAATTGCCCTTTTTCTTTAAAATTCTTTTTGCAGGGGGCTTCCAAACCTATCTATACCAGCTCCAAGATTGCCATACCTTGGAAATAAGGAAATATTCCAAAAAATTACATCTTGTATTTAGTATACACATGTCCTATCTTTTGGCCATTCAGTCTTCACGTTGCAGGATCTGTTACATTTCAAATAGTTACCAATTAAATAAAGCATTTATATGTACAGTGAAGCAAAGGGGAATACAGCAATGATTAAATATCATAGGTTTATAGGTAGGTACTATGCTATTGGCCCAAGGGTCTACTTAAGCATAGCCAACAAGGTTCCCTGGCTTACGCCACCCAAGAAAGTTATTTTCCTATGCCACTGTCGAGAATAGACACAGAAGTGATCCCCAGGGTGTATTTCCTATTTCCCATCCACTCATCAAGATTTTTCTTGAAGAGTGCTAATGAAGAACTTTGCTTGACATAGATGGGTAGCCTGTTCCAGAGTATGGGAAGTCTCTGGGACAGGAATCTATCCCTCTAGCATGACCTGTTTATTGTGCTGACAAGGTTTAGGTCTCTAGAGCATGTAGCTCGGAGGGATTGGGATTTCTTTAGGTGTAGCATGTCCAACAGCTCTGGGTTTGACATAGCTTTATATGTTAGGCAGAGATCACCTTGGAGAAGGCGATATGCTATGGAGTATAGCTGGAGTTTTTTGAGGTGGTCAGTGTAGGGCATTTGTTTGAGGCCAGTAATCCTCTTTGTGAGGTACTTCTGTGGCCTTTCCAGCTGCTGCAGATGTCTTGTGAGGTACATTCCAAAAGAGGCATTGTACTCTTTAATGGTCTAATGAGTATTGAGTAGAGGGGAACAATGACCTCTTTTTTCCTGGATGAGAACCCTTTTATGATGAGGTGTGCCATGTAGAAGGGCTTCCTGACTACTGTGGCGATGTGCCTATCAAAGGAGAGACTACTGTCCACCTGGGTCCCAAGGTCTCATCACACATTTGGTGTTAAGTAGATTGCTGCCTATGTGGTAGTTCATGGGTACAGAGTTTTTACCAAAGGAGATGACACTGCACATTTTGGCATTGAGCTTGAGGCCATGGCTCTGACACAAGGCATCTATCTCAGAGAGGCCCTTCTGCAGGATGTCCACATCATTTGGGGACTTGACTATGGCTCCAAGTTTGCAGTCATCTGTGAACTTCATTAGCCAGAGGCCTTCTGTGTTAGCCTGTACTTCAGAGAAGTAGATACGAAACAGGAGAGGTCCCAGGATGGAACCCTGTGGTACTCCATTTGTCACTGCTTTGAGGTCAGATTTGGAGTCTGTAACTTTTACAGTGTGGGTTCTGTCAGTGAGACAGTTGGCAACCCATCTTGTGATGTAGGGATTTATACCTAGTTTAGTGAGTTTAGTTATAATTCCAGAATGGGGGATGGTGTTGAAAGCCTTGGCGATGTCAAGATAGGCTGTGTGAACCACCTTACCCTCATCTACAGCTTTGGTGACTGCCTCAAAGAAGTCGATCAGGTTCAGAAGGCATGATCTGCCTTTCACAAACCCAAACTGGGTGGGACCCAGAGTTTGGATTTGCAGACCAGGCTCAGCAGGCTAATAGGTCGCTAGTTCCTGGGATCAGTGTTGGCTCCCCCTTTGTGGACAGGGATAACTGTTGCTGTGCTCCATTCAATGGGCACAAAGCCTGATGCGAGGCTATTATTGAACATGGTGCTTAAGTAGAGAGCCAGTTCATTCTGAAGTTCGTGCAAAACACAGCCTGGGATATTGTCCGGTCCCATGGATGCTGTGATTTTGGCTTTAGAGAGTGTAGCTTTTACCTGTGTAGTTGTGATTACAGGGACTCTGCATTCTCCATGTATAGATATGGGCCCTTTAGGGGGTGAGGGGGGGGGTAAAGTTAGCACTGAACCTATCTGCCAGGATGTTGGCAATATCAGTCGGTTCTGTAATTTTCATGCCTTGTGCTGTAACTCAGAACAGATCGAGATTCTTGACATAGCTATAGAATGCTTTGTGGTTGTCCTTAGAATTAGTGGCAATTTTGTTTTTGTAGCTAGCTTTGGAGGATCTTATAAAGGAAGAGAGCTTCTTACTGAGGCTGACCAGGGAGCTCCTCCACTCATGGGATTTTACTCTCTTTTGCAACAGTTTCTTCCTTCTGTTGTACAGTTTGTTTATGGCAGGGGACCACCAGATTGGCTTCCTTTTTTTGGAGGATAGCGTCTTGGTTCTGTTTGGGATAGCACGATCCATGCCCTCGTGTAAGTGCTTATAGAGTGCATTTGTGTAGGGTTCAGCAGTTGTAACTGTATTGTCCATCTGCATGGGTGTCATGAAGTTCACCACTTCTGTCTTAAGAAGCATGAAGTTGGCTTTGGAGAATTTTTTTACTGTGGTTTCCTTAATGGGGGGTGGGGGTAGGATGTGGATATCAAGGGTGATTAGCTTATGGTCAGATCGGACTATCAAGGAATTGACTTCAGGTGTGGAATGTTGGTAATGACTAGGTCTAGGATATTGTTGCCCCTGGTGGGGGAGTGGATAAGTTGATCCAGGGCATTGGAGTTTATGAATTCCAGAAAGTGTTGAGCTAAGGAGTTGGTACACGAGTAGTTTTCCCAGTTAATGGTGGGGTAGTTGAAGTTGCCCATTATTAGGGTGTTTGGTTGAACCCTAATATTTTCCTGTACATTAAGAAAAGAGGAGTGGTAATCCTGGGGCATGGTGGGGGATCTGTAGCTAGCTACAATTTGGATTGCAGTTTTGCCCAGAGTTAGTTGCACTTGGATAACCTCAGATGCATTATGCTGAGCAACAAGCCTGGATGTGTGGATATCCTTAATGAATACAGACACACCTCTGCCTTTGGTGTTTTGGTCCAGGTTACATGGCCGAAAAGTATGGTATGAGTTATAGCCTGGTAGTGTAGGGGTGCTGTCTGGAGCCTTGAAACAGGTCTCAGTCACTGCACAGATATTGATGTTCTCTATTTTAAGGAGTGCCTTGAGTGAGAGCATTTTGAGATTTAGACTTCTAGCACTGAGTAGCATTTCCCTTAGTTTTTGCTTGCCTATTCCTGTTACGGTGGTGAATTTTTTATTTGAGCCTTGCCTAAAAAAGGCACTATAGGGGCAGCAAGAGCCTTAGCCAGTATCTAGAATCCCAGGGGCGACAGGTGCAGGCCATCTGTGGCAAAGCATCGTGGTCTGTCGACCATGTCATCCCAAGCAGACAGATACTGGATTCCCTTAGAATGACACCAGAAGCTTAGCCAATTGTTGAAGTCAATCATTTTGTCCTTGTACTGCGGTATCATTCAGGGCGATGGCAGAATGCTACTCAGGACTAGGGTCGTACCTCCTGGGCTACAAGATCAGAGAGCTCTTCCATGTCTCTTTTCATGTAGTCCAGGGAGGTATGTCTCAGGTCATTCACACCAACATGGACAATGACAGAGTCATATTTGTACTTGTTGTGGAGTGACCTGAGAGTGTGGGTTATGTGGCAGATCCTGGCACCCGACAGGCAGCTGACAGTAACCTTCTCCTTGTTTAGACTGGTGAGTGGGACATCAGTCTGCCTGACTATAGAGTCACCTATGACTAGTGTGTTGGGTACGTTATTTTGCCTTATTGGCTGTGGTTGAGTGGCACACTGAGTCTGTGGGCTATGTGTCATTTGGGTTGTGTTGGGGGATGGAGGTTGCTTGCGTTTCTACTTTGGAGGTCTCTGTTGCTTAGACAGATTATTATTGAGAGCCTCCGTGAATGTTTTTGTGTCACTATGTGTGGATTTTGGTGGTGTAGATTTAGTGAGACTATGTGATGAGTGTGGTGTGATGCAAATGTTTACCTTCTCCTCATGACTGTCAAGTTCAGTCTTGGTTGGAGAGAGCTTTACCTCCAGTTTGGCTAAATAAGTGCATCTCTCACAGGTTGTAGTGTTGGGTGGTAGGAGGAGAGGATTGTCTGTGTGCATGAGGCAATTTCTACATTGCCTCAAGATGCCCAGATTCATCAGATAGACAGGAGAAAACACTGGGAGCTGATCCTTGAATATGCCTGAATAAAAAACTATCTTCCTCTAGATAAGTGAGGAAAGTGAGTGCAAGAGCTGTTTTTCTCTAAGAAAAGTAAGTACAAAAAACTGTTTTCTTCTAGGTAAGGAGGAAGATTGAGTGCTATAGTAATTAGTAGCTTATTTAGTGCTTACAAGTTCTGAACAAGTGCCGAGCATGAATAAGCAAATTTAAGTGCTAAAACTAAGAATCTGTATCTGCACTAGATGAGTTACAGGACAGAAACAAGTGCAAATGCAGGCTTTCAAATCAGAAAGTTGAGAGAGATGGAAGAGATTGCCCAAACGGCCAATAACTACAATTTCTGGGCCAGAACCACTCCTTATGTGGTAGACAGATTACGTAGTGCTTACCACTCCCACTGATAAGCTAGAAGGCTTCCCTCTAACACAGAAAGGCTTGGGGGGCTCAGAAACTTACATACATTCCTTGATACAGCAAATCTGTATCTGGAACACTAGTTACAGGAAAGGTAGGATACAGAGAAAACCAAAGTGTAGAACAAGACCAAAAAACTATAAATCCACAGCCAGGAAGCAAAGCTGGCAGAAAGATAACTCCTTTATTTTCTACTAAAAAACTGTAAATCCACAGCCAGAAGCAAAGCTGGCAGAAAGATAAATCCTTTATATAAGGTAGGATACAGGCTTACAGTAATTTTTGTTTTTACAGAAAAGTAGCAAAAACAGTAATAAAAACAATTCACATGCAGTGCAAGCTAGCACACTTGAATATGTAGCAATATCAGACCAAACACTGTTTAAAAAATGCAATTAAATTAAAAAGGACTAAAAGCAAGTGCAGAAAGAGTTTATTAGGTAGAATGTGGTAAAGAGATGGGACTGGGGGAGTGTCCCAGATCAAATCTACAGTGGGACGGGCAACTGCAAATGCCACCAACAGAGATCTAAGCAACAACTAACAGTACAAACTCTAAAACCAACAAAATATACTCAGCTCTGTATATTTGCAGATAGTCTGGAAAGCAGTCTCTCAGAACACATGTTCCAGCAATTAAATGCAGGCTGTTACTAACAGGTCAAATGTTATGCAAGTGTCAAGTGATCCTTGAGTTAGATAACACACAAGCTGTAAAAAACAGTTATACCAAATGAAGACACTGCAGAAAATAGAGGGTGGGGTGGGGAAAACAGTTTAGAAAGAGATCTAAGCAGCAACTAACAGTACAAACTCTAAAACCAAAAAAATATACTCAGGTCTGTATATTTGCAGATAGTCTGGAAGGCAGTCTCTCAGAACACAGGTTTCAGCAATTAAAATCACACAGGAAATATTTTCTGTATTGTCTCAGCAATATTTTCTTTCAGAAAAAAAAAAAAGTATGTTGGTAGCAGAAAACAGATTCTCATGTTTTCCCCTTTATGTGTTTCCATATCCTGGGTAAAGGCGTCAAGATTTCCAGTAAAAGAGAAATTCTATGTGAGTAAAGTAAATACAGACAACACTTTATATGTAGGTCTGTATTTGATCTGTGTATGGATGTAATGAAAATATTATGTTTTATTCCTATTGCATGGTAATTAAAAGATATGAGCTATGATCCTGGAATGTAACCAGGGGAGAATGCCATAAAAATGGCTACAGCAGTTTTATTAGATGTGTTCACAGGCAGTGGTTAACTGAGTATAAGATGTGAAGAGAAGTTCATACACAAATATGCTGTATATTTGTTGGTCATTCTGTAACATAGTAAACTAAATGTATTACATCTATGTGGTGAGATCGACAGCCAATTAGCTAAAAGTCAGAATCCATATGGTGAGGTTTGCAGGTATAGTGGTGCTCCTCAGGCTGCAGTGCTGGACTTGATTTATTTGGCCTTTACTCTGACTTCCAGAGCAAGAACCAAAGCCTCTGGCTAACAAGGTTTGCAGATAACTGCTAACTGGAAACCATTTTCAAGTCCCTCTCTGATGCTTTGGCACAGTGGCAGGAACTTTCACCATAACTTTCTGTTTTATTTTACATGGACTTAAATTAAAGCTAAAACAGTACAACATTGTCACATTTAGTAAAAGAACTAGTGCTGCTCATTCTGGGCCAAACCTCATGATGTGATTTTGGCTTTATTGTCCAGTCCCATGGATGCTGTGATTTTGGCTTTAGAGAGTGTAGCTTTTACCTGTGTAGTTGTGATTACAGGGACTCTGCATTCTTCATGTATAGATATGGGCCCTTTAGGGGTGAGGGGTAAAGTTAGCACTGAACCTATCTGCCAGGATGTTGGCAATATCAGTTGGTTCTGTAATTTTCATGCCTTTGTGCTGTTACTCAGAACAGATCTGGGTGTAGCCATCGAGATTCTTGACATAGCTATAGAATGCTTTGTGGTTGTCCTTAGAATTAGTGGCAATTTTGTTTTTGTAGCTAGCTTTGGAGGATCTTATAAAGGAAGAGAGCTTCTTACTGAGGCTGACCAGGGAGCTCCTCCACTCATGGGATTTTACTCTCTTTTGCAACAGTTTCTTCCATCTGTTGTACAGTTTGTTTATGGCAGGGGACCACCAGATTGGCTTCCTTTTTTTGGAGGATAGCGTCTTGGTTCTGTTTGGGATAGCAGGATCCATGCCCTCGTGTAAGTGCTTATAGAGTGCATTTGTGTAGGGTTCAGCAGTTGTAACTGTATTGTCCATCTGCATGGGTGTCATGAAGTTCACCACTTCTGTCTTAAGAAGCATGAAGTTGGCTTTGGAGAATTTTTTTACTGTGGTTTCCTTAATGGAGGGTGTGGGTAGGATGTGGATATCAAGGGTGATTAGCTTATGGTCAGATTGGACCATCAAGGAATTGACTTCAGGTGTGGAATGTTGGTAATGACTAGGTCTAGGATATTGTTGCCCCTGGTGGGGGAGTGGATAAGTTGATCCAGGGCATTGGAGTTTATGAATTCCAGAAAGTGTTGAGCTAAAGAGTTGGTACACGAGTAGTTTTCCCAGTTAATGGTGGGGTAGTTGAAGTCGCCCATTATTAGGGTGTTTGGTTGAACCCTAATATTTTCCAGTACATTAAGAAAAGAGGAGTGGTAATCCTGGGGCATGGTGGGGGATCTGTAGCTAGCTACAATTTGGATTGCAGTTTTGCCCAGAGTTAGTTGCACTTGGATAACCTCAGATGCATTATGCTGAGCAATAAGCCTGGATGTGTGGATATCCTTAATGAATATAGACACACCTCCGCCTTTGGTGTTTTGGTCCAGGTTACATGGCCGAAAAGTATGGTATGAGTTATAGCCTGGTAGTGTAGGGGTGCTGTCTGGAGCCTTGAACCAGGTCTCAGTCACTGCACAGATATTGATGTTCTCTATTTTAAGGAGTGCCTTGAGTGAGAGCATTTTGAGATTTAGACTTCTAGCACTGAGTAGCATTTTCCTCAGTTTTTGCTTGCCTATTCCTGTTACGGTGGTGAATTTGTTATTTGAGCCTTGCCTAAAAAAGGCACTATAGGGGCAGCAAGAGCCTTAGCCAGTATCCAGAATCCCAGGGGCGACAGGTGCAGGCCATCTGTGGCAAAGCATCGTGGTCTGTCGACCATGTCATCCCAAGCAGACAGATACTGGATTCCCTTAGAATGACACCAGAAGCTTAGCCAATTGTTGAAGTCAATCATTTTGTCCTTGTACTGCGGTATCATTCAGGGCAATGGCAGAATGCTACTCAGGGCTAGGGTCGTACCTGCCTGGGCTACAAGATCAGAGAGCTCTTCCATGTCTCTTTTCATGTAGTCCAGGGAGGTATGTCTCAGGTCATTCACACCAACATGGACAATGACAGAGTCATATTTGTACTTGTTGTGGAGTGACCTGAGAGTGTGGGTTATGTGGCGGATCCTGGCACCCGACAGGCAGCTGACAGTAACCTTCTCCTTGTTTAGACTGGTGAGTGGGACATCAGTCTGCCTGACTATAGAGTCACCTGTGACTAGTGTGTTGGGTACGTTGTTTTGCCTTATTGGCTGTGGTTGAGTGGCACACTGAGTCTGTGGGCTATGTGTCATTTGGGTTGTGTTGGGGGATGGAGGTTGCTTGCGTTTCTACTTTGGAGGTCTCTGTTGCTTAGACAGATTATTATTGAGAGCCTCTGTGAATGTTTTTGTGTTACTATGTGTGGATTTTGGTGGTGTAGATTTAGTGAGACTATGTGATGAGTGTGGTGTGATGCAAATGTTTACCTTCTCCTCATGACTGTCAAGTTCAGTCTTGGTTGGAGAGAGCTTTACCTCCAGTTTGGCTAAATAAGTGCATCTCTCACAGGTTGTAGTGTTGGGTGGTAGGAGGAGAGGGTTGTCTGTGTACATGAGGCAATTTATACATTGCCTCAAGATGCCCAAATTCATCAGATAGACAGGAGAAAACACTGGGAGCTGATCCTTGGACATGCCTGAATAAAAAACTATGTTCCTCTAGATAAGTGAGGAAAGTGAGTGCAAGAGCTGTTTTTCTCTAAGAAAACTAAGTGCAAAAACTGTTTTCATCTAGGTAATGAGGAAGATTGAGTGCTATAGTAATTAGTAGCTTATTTAGTGCTTACAAGTTCTGAACAAGTGCCGAGCATGAATAAGCAAATTTAAGTGCTAAAACTAAGAATCTGTATCTGCACTAGATGAGTTACAGGACAGAAACAAGTGCAAATGCAGGCTTTCAAATCAGAAAGTTGAGAGAGATGGAAGAGATTGCCCAAACGGCCAATAACTACAATTTCTGGGCCAGAACCACTCCTTATGTGGTAGACAGATTACCTAGTACTTACCACTCCCACTGATAAGCTAGAAGGCTTCCCTCTAACACAGAAAGGCTTGGGGGGCTCAGAAACTTACATACATTCCTTGATACAGCAAATCTGTATCTGGAACACTAGTTACAGGAAAGGCAGGATACAGAGAAAACCAAAGTGTAGAACAAGACCAAAAAACTGTAAATCCACAGCCAGGAAGCAAAGCTGGCAGAAAGATAAATCCTTTATTTTCTACTAAAAAACTGTAAATCCACAGCCAGAAGCAAAGCTGGCAGAAAGATAAATCCTTTATATAAGGTAGGATACAGGCTTACAGTAATTTTTGTTTTTACAGAAAAGTAGCAAAAACAGTAATAAAAACAATTCACATGCAGTGCAAGCTAGCACACTAGAATATGTAGCAATATCAGACCAAACACTGTTTAAAAAATGCAATTAAATTAAAAAGGACTAAAAGCAAGTGCAGAAAGAGTTTATTAGGTAGAATGTGGTAAAGAGATGGGACTGGGGGAGTGTCCCAGATCAAATCTACAGTGGGGCGGGCAACTGCAAATGCCACCAACAGAGATCTAAGCAACAACTAACAGTACAAACTCTAAAACCAACAAAATATACTCAGCTCTGTATATTTGCAGATAGTCTGGAAAGCAGTCTCTCAGAACACAGGTTCCAGCAATTAAATGCAGGCTGTTACTAACAGGTCAAATGTTATGCAAGTGTCAAGTGATCCTTGAGTTAGATAACACACAAGCTGTAAAAAACAGTTATACCAAATGAAGACACTGCAGAAAATAGAGGGTGGGGTGGGGAAAACAGTTTAGAAAGAGATCTAAGCAGCAACTAACAGTACAAACTCTAAAACCAAAAAAATATACTCAGCTCTGTATATTTGCAGATAGTATGGAAGGCAGTCTCTCAGAACACAGGTTTCAGCAATTAAAATCACACAGGAAATATTTTCTGTATTGTCTCAGCAATATTTTCTTTCAGAAAAAAAAAAAAGTATGTTGGTAGCAGAAAACAGATTCTCATGTTTTCCCCTTTATGTGTTTCCATATCCTGGGTAAAGGCGTCAAGATTTCCAGTAAAAGAGAAATTCTATGTGAAAGTAAAGTAAATACAGACAACACCTTATATGTAGTGGTCTGTATTTGATCTGTGTATGGATGTAATGAAAATATTATGTTTTATTCCTATTGCATGGTAATTAAAAGATATGAGCTATGATCCTGGAATGTAACCAGGGAGAACAAGCCATAAAAATGGCTACAGCAGTTTTATTAGATGTGTTCACAGGCAGTGGTTAACTGAGTATAAGATGTGAAGAGAAGTTCATACACAAATATGCTGTATATTTGTTGGTCATTCTGCTAACATAGTAAACTAAATGTATTACTCTCTATGTGGTGAGATCGACAGCCAATTAGCTAAAAGTCAGAATCCATATGGTGAGGTTTGCAGGTATAGTGGTGCTCCTCAGGCTGCAGTGCTGGACTTGATTTATTTGGCCTTTACTTTTCTGACTTCCAGAGCAAGAACCAAAGCCTCTGGCTAACAAGGTTTGCAGATAACTGCTAACTGGAAACCATTTTCAAGTCCCTCTCTGATGCTTTGGCACAGTGGCAGGAACTTTCACTCATAACTTTCTGTTTTATTTTACATGGACTTAAATTAAAAGCTAAACAGTACAACATTGTCACATTTAGTAGACAACTCTTCTCCCAGCACAGAGCATCGATAAAACTCCACTTCAAAATGAGAATGTTTTTAGAGAACGTGGATCCTGCGTTGAAAACATCTGTCTTTTGATCATCATGTAACAGCAGCAATCAGGAAATCCTTATACTAAGTGTAGCTAATGACCAAAGAAATATCACGGATATCTAAAAAGGTAATTGCCCTATTGTATTAAGCAGTGACTAAGCCAATTATTGAATACAATACGTCTTTGGGATGTACCTCTCTTGGCATATTAAATGGTTAGAAATATCTATGAGGTTCCTAATTGCAAAGATCATTGGGTTAAAAAGCTTAAGCTATCTGAAAAGACAAGAAACACTGCCCAGTTATTCAGTATCATGTATTCAGCAGTTGAACAAAAATGTGGTGGAGAAATAGGTTCATTATTCCACATCACCTCACAACTATGAAATCGACTCCGCTGTAGATTACGCAGTGTACTATCCTATCTTTCTTCAAACTGAGCCGGGAAGCTTGGATGAGTATTCATGAATTCACAACAGGCCTGACTGACTTAGCCTTACATATGCGGGGAGGTACAGACTAACGGTGAATATCAACAAGGTGTATTGGTCATAAGACTCAGTTACAGTACACATAAAGAATATTTTATAAAAATTATAAGAAAATGTATAAATATATAAGTATGTAAATGGGATAATATAAATGTATAAGTATATAAATATAATGAATACATAAATGAACAAACATCATGACTAATATATAATAGGTTGTGTGTAAAATTACATATAATTTATATATACATGATAATTAATGTCTATAAAAGTATATATTTGCTAATTTGTTTTACTTTTATTTTTATTTTTATTTTATTTTATCTTGTTATCTCTAAGTTTTAAGGCTGGTAAGAGTGATACATGTCCGTTCATCCCAGGGGGTGTAATTACATCCAAACATAACTGCCAGATTAGTTCTCTAAAACACAGTTTGTTCTCTCAGTCATCCCCTCTACTGTCCTTGGGACCCATTTCTAAAATTAAAAATTTAAAATCAGCATCTATACATAGCATTGCATGTCTTTAAAGTGCATTAGTTTCCTTTCTTCTGTTAACATCGTACATGTGTTCGTATATCCTTTGACGGAGATGTCTTTCCGTTTTTCGTTAATATGCCCAACAGGATGTACAATATACTAAATACACAATCCCCTTGGTGTAACAAGTAAAATACCCCATACTCTTAAGAGTAAATAGAATGGTAGATAAATGTAGATCCCCCTTGTTTGCAACAAATGTACATTGGGAACATCTTCCACAACGAAAAGTTACCTTTTTATTGTCTGTTCCATGACTGTTCTTATTTCTGGACTTCTCAAAAATATCTTTAAGATTAAAGCCCCTTCTAAAACTATACACCAAACGCTTATGAAATAACTCTAATCTGTTTGGCATACTCTTAAACATTTCCCATGTCTTGTCAATAGTCCTTCTCATCAAGGAAGTACCTGAACTGTATGTCATAACTAAAAAAGGAGTAGCTTCTTTTGTTGAGTGAGTCCCCCTATTTACCCCAGTATCAACTATGTTTGGGCCTTCATTCGTAGTGTTATGTTCAGACCTTAACAGGGATATGTATCTTGTATCCCACCCCTTAATCCCTTCCTCCTTCAAGGAATTAATAAGAGTGTCAGGGTAACCTATCTCCAAAATAATTGGTGTGCATACTCCAATTCTTTTATAAAGTCTGCATAATTTGATGCCATCCTGGCTATCCTAACCATCTGTCCTTCAATGATATTCTTCTTCTGTAAAGGAGGGTGATTACTATTATAATGTAAATAAGAATTAGAAAAACAGGACTTCCTATAGATTTTTGACACATATTTCTCATTTAAATTGTCTTTTGCAATACATACGTCCAGGTAATGTATCTCAAAAATTCCATGACTTCAGGTATAGCATCCTGAGTACCCTTCCAAACTATAAATATATCATCCAAAAAACGAAAATATTTAACAATACTGTCCATAAATGGGGAGATAAAAACATAATGTAATTCCCAGGATAGCATGACTATGTTGGCATTAATGGGGGCACAGGCTGCCCCCATAGCCATGCTATCTAACTGGCGAAAGATGTCCCCCTGGAAATAAATAAAATTGTTTTAAGGACCAGTTCCATGTTTTCCAACACAAGCCTGAATTTATGTTCATTAAGAAATTTGAATTCTATTAACATGTGTTCAAACCAGTCTAATCCTGTGTTATGTGGTATAACAGAAAACAAGTCCTTACTAACTAGTTAAAATGAGTCAACATAAAAAGTCATGTGACAGAAGAAGATTTCACCTGGGCAATGCAACAATTCAAGTTTTGTATAACCTCTGCACTATGTGTATATATACACACACACACACACACACAAAGACACACATACACACACACACACACACACACACACACACACACACGCACACACACACACACACGTGTATATATATATATATATATATATATATATATATATATATATATATACACATATATACATATCTGGGTCTACTGTTTTTAGTTGAATTTCAGTCGGTCGAAAATGATTTCAGGCAGCCCACTTCACTGAAACCTCATTTGGCTGAAAGCACATTTGGTCAAAAATGGTATAAAGCCACTGCCCCAATGCAGTGTGACCCTGGAGTGAGAATATAAAGTTAGGAGGGTGTGGGGGGCACAGCCCTCCACATTGGGGGGTGTGGGTGGTGTACCCCCCACATTTTGCAACACATTTTTGCTTATGTTATATGTTTTAATGTATTTTTAATGAATAAACATGTATGTAATAGTGCAAAAACTGCAATTATGTGGGGGCTATGCCCCTACACCCCCCTATGTGGGGGCCTGTGCCCCCCACACACACCCAACTTTATATTCTCACTCCAGGTTCGCACTGCAGTGGGGCAGGGGCTTTATACCATTTCCACCAAATGTAATTCGACCAAATGTGCTTTCAGTCAAATGAAGTTTCAAGTGATGTGGGCTGCCTGAAATAATTTTTGACCAAATGAAATTCGACCAAATATAGTAGATCCATACATATATATATATATATATATATATATATATATATATATATATATATATATATATATATATATATATATATATATATATATAAGGTCTATATTTGATCACCGAATGCTTAAAAAAGTGAACAGTGATTAATTGACCCTATGTAAGTGAAAGCTTACAATTTCGAACTGTCAGAATAGTGATTTTTTTCCTAGGGAAAAAAATCCATGTTCCAAAAAAAAAAAAAAAATACTTTAAACATTACCCACACCCCCATACTTAAATATACCAACTCCGAGACTGCACTACAGTGCCGAAATCAACAAAGTAATGAAGCGGCCAAGCAAATTCTTTCCCAGGGAAAGAATTTGCTTAAAAGCCGCTTTGATATCTTGCCATTTCAGGCTTTTGAGTTCAACCAAGACGCATTCGAAAGAATGCGTCTTTGATCTTCTAATAGGGAACCTATATATATATATATATATATATATATATATATATATATATATATATATATATATATAGATATATATATATATATATATATATGGGTCTACCTGAGATGGTCGACAAGTCATTTGATCGACTTTCATTTGGTCGACAATTCATTTGGTTGACAGGCAGATTTTCCCCCCTCCCCAATGTTGTGCGACCCTGGAGTTGATATATATAGTTAGGGGGTATGTGGGGGGCACAGCCCCCCACATAAAACTGCTTGTCGACCAAATGAACTGTCGACCAAATGAAAGTCGATCAAATGCCTTGTCGACCATGTAATATATATATATATATATATATAATCTATATATATATATATATATATATATATATATATATATATATACACACACATGCATGTGTGTGTGTGTGTGTGTGTGTGTGTGTGTGTGTGTGTGTGTGTGTGTGTGTGTTAATCTTCAACTATTTCTAGTCATTGTACCTATTCATCTTTTGGGTTATGCATCAGACTCATAAACCAGTCATACATCACTGTTTTGTTAAAGGGCAATGTGATTCATGCTGTTTGTGAAAATAGAGCAGAGGTAGTTAAATTCTCTAGGTGAGCAATGTGTGAAGGTACAACAGAATGGAAAGTGGAATTTAATGTTTTGATATTGATGCCATCAAAGTGGTTTGATAGATGACAAAGTGGATGATAGCCACGTCAAGATTAATTAAATATTTTCCGTGTCATCTTGTAAATTTGTGTTTCTTGCATACACTACTAGTGTCAGATTTTGCAATACGAATTGTTTGTATTTTGAGGATGCGCTGACAATATATAAGTGCACACAGAATGGATTATTGTTTTTAGAAGGTGGTTCAGGCAACTTGCTCAAAAAGCCTTTAAGTTTTGAGCAGGTGATTCAGAAAACTGATGTTTGTTTTTTGACCCAGCAGATGAAGGAAAGCAATGAAATTGTGCATGTCTGACTCACTTATTTTGCATTGCAAATGCAAAACCACTCTGTGGTGTGCAAAACACCCTCTTTGTTTTAGATCTGAAAAATGACAAAGATCACCTGACATACTTTGTTTGTTAAATAACCTGTGAGGTTCCTATTTCAGTCAGATAAAATGTTTCCTAATGTGTGCATCTAATATTTATATTATGTATTTGTCTTATTGCAATGATTCTGAATAGCTTAAAACTGAGCATTAATAGAAAAAATAAATACTGTAAAGGGCATTAAAAAAACTAGAAGTGTGATCTTTAGAAAAGGGAATGATGAAACTGCATAACAATAAATGGAATTTGTAGGAATTATACATACAGAAAAATGTTGAGAGAGAGAAGTGAAAATTAAAGGAAGACAGGAACTGAGGAATTTCTGCAATGTTGGAGTGAAAATTGTTAAAAAGTGTATTGCATGAAAATAAAGGAAATATTGCTATAACTATTTTCTTTTCTATTTCTATATGTGTCTCTGTTACTTTTAAAACATGTCATGCGCAATAAAGATGTTTAAAAAACTATGTGCGTAAACTATATTTTTGGTTAAGATGTTAAAGCTATGAAGGCTAATGTGCCGACTTTACATGAGAGTATACTGGACTAGTTATATGCAACGTTTTGCTATACAGACTACTGTTGTTGTGAAGTTTCACATCTAAATAGTGTCAAAAGTCTGTATGCAGCACAAAGGGAGTAACAATAGTCTTCAGTGAATGCTCTGTGTGTATTCACAACATATTCACAACATTTTCACAACATTGTTGTTGTTCTCAATAGTTGCAAGACTTCACATGCTGTGATCACTAGCCATCATAGCTGATGGACAAATGAACTGCCGGCTATCAAAATGTATATGTATGGAGTCACGTTACAACATTATTTGTAGTGCTTTTGTTATATATTTACCCAAAGCATTAACAGCAATTTTATGTATACAATGACTGTCTTAGCAAGTGCGCTTCATATTTAGAAAAATGTCCTTTGAACCTTAAACTCCATTTTGAAACAGATTTGACACTGAGCCTTGAATCCATTATAATTTATTTATTGCTGTCAAAAGTTGTCTGTAACATGTACATAATTACAATTTTGATAATGTATTTCTGTTTAAATAAACTGTTTTCCCAAACTCAGGTTAGCACTATGGTTGTTTCTTGACAGCCCTTCAGGCATATTGTGTCTTCATTTGCAGCTGCCAGGAAAAGTCTTATCAGATGGATGGAATGTATCCCCTCCCTTTCCATGTTCACTTGTTGCAAATAATACAGAATTCTTTGGAGTGTTCTGGATCTTACGTCTGCTTCACTGCTATCTCATAATTTCCATGTTAATGCCACAGACACGCATCAGCTGTTGCTCACCTCTTTTTCAAATCAAATTAAAAAATGAAGCACTGTCTGATGTTATTAGCATCATTATTATTAGTGTTACTATTATTATTAAACAGTAACTTTCAGAAAAGTCTTGCATCTTCCGGAAGGGCACATAATAAGAGGAAGGAATGCCAGTTGTATTTATACTGTATATGTTTTTAAAGTAAAGGTGGCTATTTTTGAAAAAAAAAAGTACAGTCTTTCAAAACTGTTCACTGTGTCTTATTATTATTTTAAGGCCTAATTATCTAGCAAGATTGTAACTTAATTGCTTTCTATAAATGACTGTATCATGGTAGACGACCCCTTTTTTCATATTTTCTACACAGGTTCACAGTGTCATAGCAACTCTTGGCATCTTTCTCGATTCAATGACACTGTCTTGCCTTCTTCAGTGGTCATATCTGACTGTCTCAGGTCTTTTTTCACACAATCCATTCATCCCTTTGCAGGATATACTTTATTCCTCTTGCCTTTTTCCTATGTTTCCCAAATCTTCATCAAAGCTTGTTTTCTGCTTTCCTGCATGCAAGCTTAACCACTGCAATTTGTTCTATTGGATCATCTCTGAAATTGAAACTATTCTTGTTTCTTCTCTGATGCTCTCATTTCATTTTCTGCCCCACAGTGTGCATCCTACCACCCATCTCAAGCACTCCATTTTCAGCACCTTCAGCTTCTTCAGCCATTCTGTTTCCATTACCTAGCTTTCTGTGCCATATTAATGCTGGTCACACCATAGTTTTGAATGCCTTACTTTTCAGCTTCTCTGGCATTTTTCTGTTACACACTTCTCCAGGCAATCTGTGCCGGTTGGCTACAGCTCCTTTTGATTCTTGATTTGACCTCCTCAACCACCCCTCCCAGATACTTGAAGCCGTTAATCTATTACACTGTTTTCCCTTTCATCTCAATTTTAGCATCTTCTGATTGCCCATATTTGCTACCATGACATCTGTATTGGTTGTACTCCAGGCCACCTCATGTGCTTTCAATTTGCATTTCATCCCCCACTCTTTGTCTGAATTTCTTGCTTGGAGTCTGCTTGTAACGACACATTGTCTACATACAGCACCTTTGCTGATCTGTCCCCTCTGACCTATTTTCTAATGTTGTCTGTCACCAGCATGAATAGCAGTGAGCTCAGAGACTAAAGCACATTCAGTACCACTGGGAACTTGTCTGTAATTTTGAACACTGTCCAAACTTTTGTCTTTAGTCTTTGCATGTAACCTGCACTAATTCTACTAATGTTTTTGGGGCTTTGAGGCATCACAGGACTGCACAAATTAGTTTGTTAGGATGTTGTATGTTTTCTCCAAATCTATAAACAGCCGGTAGGACTCGATTTGTCTAACAACAAACATCAGATCAGTCAGGCTACATCGTAAGCTGACTCCAACCTTCATCTCCCATCTTACTTTCTGCTACTTTTCATTTTCACTGTTCAGTCAAGCTCTCCAGTATTACATGCAGAGTGGCAGGAGTTTGATACCTCTCTGCTGCCCTCACTTGTGAATGTGCCCATTGTTTTTGTACACTGGCACTAGTATGCTTATTCGCCATATTATCTGGCATACACCTTTTTCTCCATACTGTTATGAATTCACTCAGTAGCCATTTTTTTCTGAGTCATCCAACACCTTGATTGTGTCTG
Organism: Protopterus annectens; assembly: GCF_019279795.1. Classification (NCBI taxonomy): domain Eukaryota; kingdom Metazoa; phylum Chordata; order Ceratodontiformes; family Protopteridae; genus Protopterus; species Protopterus annectens. The sequence goes on from NC_056744.1 coordinate 746,360,774, forward strand.
TTGTGACCTCATCCAAGCCTGCTGATTTCCCTGACTTCACTCTCCTTAGCACTGTTCTTACTTTATTAGGGTGGGTTCATCTTCCTCTTTTGTCATAGGCTGTGTTTAGGGCAGTGCATCTTCTATGGGGTTGTCTTCATTTAGAAACCACAAAACGTCCTCCTGCGATCTGCTTTTAATGTCCTGCCGTCTGGTCAGCATGTTGTTGCTGGCATCACTTGTAAAGGTTGTCTGATGACTATCTTGTTTATTTTTCTGCCATTGATTTGCAGACTGATAGAGTTTATTTGTGCCATTTGCCATGTCAGTTTCCAGAAGAATGTAGAGTGCATCTGATGACTTGTTCTTTGCTAGTGTGACTGTTTAGCCTCTTTGCTAGCTGACCAGTATTCCTTTTTGATTTGATCCATCTTTTCTGTGTCCCACTTTTTCCTGCAATTCTTCTTTCATTTGATAACTTCCTGGATGTTTGTATTCCACCTTGTGTATGTTATTTCCTGGATGTCTATATTC